>NC_079401.1:2860005-3191671 GCF_029220125.1 Pseudoliparis swirei
TTTCCTCCGACTCCCCGTCACTCGCTCTCCGCTGTCAGGGAGGAGATAATAAATAAAAATGACTCTGGCGTGGGCGGAGGAAGAGGAGGAGGAGGAGGAGGAGGAGGAAGGGCCGAGACGCAGAGAACATCAAGCGATGGACAAAGTGTTTTCCAGAAGCCTGCAGGGAAACACGGGTTAAAACCACACACACACACACACACACACACACACTGAGGACGCTCCCAGAAGGCGTATAATGGGAGAACGTGACGGCAGGCCGGTTGTCCCAGATAATCGGACGAGCCGTCCGGAGCTCTGCGGTCAAACAAGGCCGAATGTGGTGACTTGCAACCTACCGGGGGTTTAGAGAGAGAGAGAGAGAGAGACAGAGAGAGAGAGACAGAGAGAAAGAGAGAGACAGAGACAGAGAGAGAGAGAGAGACAGACAGAGAGAGACAGAGAGACAGAGAGAAAGAGACAGAGAGAGAGACAGAGAGAGAGAGAGAGACAGAGACAGAGACAGAGAGAGAGAGAGAGAGAGAGAGAGCGAGAGATAGACAGAGACAGAGACATAGAGAGAGAGAGAGAGAGAGAGAGAGGCCTCGGCTTTCCAGCCGCTGATCATTCGGAGACAGAATAAAGTAAATAAAATGGCAGAAGTAGAAACGGATGAAAGCGCCGGGACGCCCTCGCTTTGCATTGTGGGGGTTTTACTCAGCGATCGGTCCTCCGAGTCACGCAAAGCGCCTCTTTGGCGTTTAGCCGCCCTCGGCGTGCCAAGTGCGCGGCGGGCCGGGGGACGCCGGATACCTCCATCTCGTCCACTAATCTTCTCGGTGCGATGGAGGAGCTTAACGGCTTTGCTGGATCCCCCCCCCCCCCATGTCATGATCACAATGCACCGACCCCCCCCCCATCCACGCTTATCGCTTTCTTTCCTCGGGACGTCGGAGGCCGGCGATCGGCTGACATTCAGCGACGCTCCAGAGTTTTGAGTTTGTTTGTATAGTTTGTTTGTGTAGTTGGTTTGTGTAGTTGGTTTGTGTAGTTGGTTTGTGTAGTTTGTTTGTATAGTTTGTTTGTGTAGTTGGTTTGTGTAGTTGATTTGTGTAGTTGGTTTGTGTAGTTGGTTTGTGTAGTTGGTTTGTGTAGTTGGTTTGTGTAGTTTGTTTGTGTAGTGTCGAGGCTAAAGACAGAAGTTCAACACTGTGATCCATGGCTATAAAAGCATCTGGGGTTAATAATACACCATAAAAACTACGACTTTTAAAGCTTAAAAATATGAATTTAACTTATTTTAACTGTGTAACCACTTAAAAGACCACAGATGTGAATATACTATGAAGAAAATACAGTATATGCACGTTGAAATTCACATTTCTAAGCATTTGTATCGACTTTAACAATAAGATGCGTCACACATGCATGTCTCTCTCTCTCTCTCTCTCTCTCAACATGTCTGTATGTATCTCCCTCCCTCTCTCTCTCTCCACATGTGTGTGTGTCATGTGTGTGTGTGTGTGTGTGTGTGTGTGTGTGTCCCCAGCGTGGAGCCTCTCGGTCGTGATCTCCGAACTCTTTCTCCCCACTTGCCTCACTCTTTGTTTACTCTCACACAGAGTTGGTGATGGGCTCACAAGCCCCGCCCCCTCCCCCCTAACCCCCCCACACACCCACCACCTCATTACCTCCTCTACCTGATGGCCTCCCCCCCCCCTCCCTCTCTCGCCCACTTCTTTATTTATTTATTTCTCTATATTTCACCCGGCTTTGCGGGCGACCGTTTGTTTTCACCATCATCCGGTGAAACATGATTATTACCTCTTAATGCCGGAATTACGGGGGCATTCTTTTCTTTTTTTTCTCGTGCTCGCGGTTGCATTTTTCCCGCCTAGCGCCCCGTGGCAGGAACATCTTTATCTCCCCATGTGCTCCCAGTTTTAAAACCTTTACCCCCGCTGTTTGAAAAATATTTCTCATTTTCCTCCCCCATGGCGTGGAGAAATCCCCATAGGCAAACCATTAGTGATCTTTCTGCCTTTCCCAAACACTTATTACTATCACCCGCACTCCTTGAGCTGCCTCATTGGCTTTTGGTAAATTATGCAAATAAGGTGATGTTTCCAACATATAGTTTTGCTGTTTTTTCTGCAACTGCGCAAGTTTGCACAGCCTTCCACCGAGCAGCCGCGGCGCCATTAACGTGACTGAGCACGTCAGCAAGATTTATGCATCAGTGACAAATTATAATGCTTTTGTCGCTAATTTCCCCGCTGCTTCTTCTTCTTCTCCTTCTTCTTCTTCTACTACGCGCAGGTTTAGTTATGTCTTTGCCTTTCGGGGAGGCCTTCGCTTTCCTGTGTTTCTCTCTCTGCATATCAATGTGTCGCTTCACTTCAAATCGACTCCAATCTATTTCGGAAGTTTCACTTTTCTTCGCGGAGTCGTCGGAGACTTTCAAGACGGACGGACGGACGGGCGAGGGAGGTGAACCGTTTCATCCGAGGGCCGCGCACGTGATATGTAAATCATCTCGTATTTACATAGCGACATGAGGAATAACAGTAAATTCCCCCGCCTGGTCTCACAGAGGGTTCAAGGATGCAGCTTCATGTGTGTGTGTGTGTGTGTGTGTGTGTGTGTTTGCAGACAGATCATTAAAACTATACGCTCTTGTGTATTTTATATTAATTTAAAGTACAAATGACAAGTTAATTAAAGAAATGCATGCACGTATATATATATATATCTTCTAACATATGCGTGGCACGAAAAACTCCAATTCAACTCTCATTTTGAAAGCATGAGTGGTTTAAAAAACAGATATTTAAGAAGCACATTAGCGATGGATGAACGGCATCGGAGGGGATCGGATACCCACCTTGCCCCGCTGGATAATTGTTTTTCATTTACTCTGTAAGAGATGTTTCCGTGAGCAGACGAGGCCCGCGAGCACAAACAAATGACAAATCCCTCTTAACCCCGTGAGCCTCCCCCCCCCCCCCTCTCCCCACACACACACACACCTCACCCCGTCACACACGTGGCTCCGGCATCGTTATTAAAAACCACGACTTTGCAGATTTACTTCCTTCAAAAGTGCCATTTAACCAGGCGGCGGAAGGGAAGCAGCGCTGCGAGGGGAATTACAGGTTGCCAGCGTGGTGGTTTTTTTTGGTGTGTCTTTTTTTGCGGAGGAGTGACAGGGCCGTCATTTCGCCCGGCGGGGCCCGCCTCCCGCGTTGTTGTGACAACCGGTCATTATGCATGAGATGCTCTCAGCTGCAGGTTTCAGCCCGGATGCAAATGGCCGCAAATGGGCTCCGACCGCGACCAAGCTAATCACGCCGGCCGCCTCGCCGCTGTTGTTCTTTTTGTCTCTCCCCCCTTAAGGTGGACGTGAGAGCCGGCTGGAGGACGTGTTTGGGGTGTTTGATCGGCTCGCAGTCGCTTCATAGAGATGTTGCTCATTCCTGCACACGGTTTTAAGAATCAAGTCAAATTAAAATCTACCGTGCTCATGATGACAAGTCTTATATCTACAGGCTTTCATGAGGATGAGGAGCGATGATAGTTTGAAGAGATTGTTATTTTTCTATTTGTATGAGCTGAAATAAAAGGTGAGCCTACACTTCTGAACGAACCCGCCAGAATAAAAGCTTAAAGAATAGAAATATGGAGTCTGTTTGTCCATTAGGTCAGAGGTCAACTCATAGTGGAAGAGGAAGTATCTCTACTGAGCTTTCATGAGGATGAGGAGCGATGATAGTTTGAAGAGATTGTTATTTTTCTATTTGTATGAGCTGAAATAAAAGGTGAGCCTACACTTCTGAACGAACCCGCCAGAATAAAAGCTTAAAGCATAGAGATATGGAGTCTGTTTGTCCATTGGGTCAGAGGTCAACTCATAGTGGAAGAGGAAGTATCTCTGCTGAGCTTAATTCATGAGGATGAGGAGCGATGATAGTTTGAAGAGATTTTAATTTTTCTATTTAAGCTGAAATAAAACGTGAGCCTACACTTCTGCCAGAATAAAAGCTTCAAGAATAGAAATATAGAGCGTCACTCCACGCAGGTGTCTGTTTGTCCGTCTCCTCACGCTACAGTTCATTAAAATGGTCTCATTTAAGTTCACTTAGGTCAGAGGTCAACTCATAGTGGAAGAGGAAGTATCTCTAATTACTGAATGAGGATGAAGAGCGATGATAACTAAAAACAAAACATGAGCCTACACCTCTGTTAACGTCGTAGGTCTGCACGAACCCGCCACAATAAGAGCTTAAAGAATAGAAACTGTCTGTTTTTCCATCTCCGTATGCTACATTTAATTAAAAGTGAGCCCTAAATCCTGAGTAACGTCAGTTGTTAATGGAAGTACACTGAGGCCAGAGGTCAAACCCATAGTGGAAGAGGAAGTATGACTTCTTGTGTACCTCTTGCATGTCTTACCGTCTCTCCAGGTGTGTCACGATGCCGAGCTATAGGGTCCTGCAGGTTTAGGCTCCTCCCACACAGGTGAGCTGCTAGTTCTACCTGCTGCTCGTGACCTCTTCTTCTCCCTTCACTGACGCCACTGTGAAGACAACATTAAGTCGTTGATTTATTATATAGCTAAAAGTCTTATTCCCACCTTGTGCACAGATATTGGGTTTATTTATTTTGTACCAGAAAAATGTTTAAAGCTTTCCATTCCAGTTTGCAGGTTTCCTTTTTACACAAATGGATCATTTTAAGAGTTTATTCTGCAGGATTATCATTTAAATTTAACCATAAATGGGAACGATTAGACAAAAAGTAAGATTAGATGCATAAAAAGTACTAAATGTGCAAGTTACATTGACAATAATTTCATGTAAAACTCCTTAATTTGGAGGATGCACAAAGGAAATCGTCTTGAAAAGACATAATTAAAAACACATGGCAGCACAAGCACACCTCTGTAACGTGAATGAATAAAATCCACCTTAAAAAGGATTCCAGCAGCTTGAAGGGTGTTTGAGCCTTTTCATCCACATCTCTCTTGTTCCTTAAAAATAAAATAAAAGATTCCATCAAACGGAGGCCGGCTTTGTGCTGCCAATTAGACAGAGACGGGTAAATGATCGTATTGTTTTTGGTAATGCTCGCTCTCCCTTCTCGGGGTCACGTTTGATGCGAGTCCCGGTCCATTAGCAGGAGTAAAGCACCGTGTTGTGGATAAACAGGAGCAGCAGGGGGCGGCTGCAGCCGACAGGAAGTGGCTCTCTTCTGCAGGTCCTTGTGCTTTAATGGGCCACCTCACAATGTGGAGACCGGCTTAATAAGTATTTAAGTGGTTAATTGGAGCTGAGGCTAAAACTATCTTCAATAAAGGATCGTTGGTTTTGTATTTGTTTTTCTCACTTAATCAAATAAACCTGAATATTCACATTATTTTGCTAAGAAAACCCACTTATTGTGTTAAAATTTATATTTTATGGTATTTATATTCATAAACTACATTAAAAAACTAAATATTTAATCTTCCACGTGAATTTTCACCTTGTTTCTGGATTTTTAACAAATTATTTCATAACAGATTTAATTTAAATGAAATTAATTAGTCCAAAAGGCTGTTTATACCCTAGAAATAAGAGAGAGGCAGCAACAAAAAAATCTTTATCGTGATATTTTATGTGTGAATACTTTTCCTTTAAATAGAGTATTTGACTACTTTTTCTGATATTGAAAAAGCTCCATAATAACTTGAATTGTAAGACTATACCAAGGCAGATTATATCACTTGTAAAATATATTTTATTAAATAAAAAGGAACAACTCATGGCGTCCTACCTGAGAACTGAAGTGTTCGCTTATTATTAGTTAGTTATGATTACATCATTGATTGGTGCCGGCCCTTGTGGGGGGGGGGGGGGGGGGGGTAACGCACGTGAACTTTTTATTATTTTTAAATCGTCTGGCCCTCCAAAATAAAACATCAACCCGTTTCTGAGCCATCGGCCCCCATTAATCCTCAGATGGGGGGGGGGGGGGATTTATACCCTCAGTCAGCCCAACACGAGAGGAATTAAAGCGCGCTGATTACCAGTGAATTATCTTTCTTTCTTTTTTTTATAGCCGCTTTTTGAGTATTCACACACAACATATCAAAAATAAGGATTTATTTGTTCTCTCTCTCTCTTATTTGACGGGTAAAAACAGCCTTTTTTGAGTATTTAATTTAAATTTCAAAGTATTGATGAAATAATCGGCTAAAAATAACAGAGAATAATCGAAAAGTCATGTGAAAGATTCAATATTTAGCTCTTTAATGTTTAACGCAGCTAGATAATTGGATCACTGCATGCGAGAATAACTGCGTCTGCGTTTAATACACTTTAAAAAGGTGCTCGCCGCCTCCTGTAGCGTCTTTTAAATGCATTGTTTATCCTCGTGGCGGAGGTTTAACGTCAGAGAGGAAGTCTAAAGTAGCAATATTATAACGTGAATAAGTCAAATATCGTGTTTTTATTGTCCGGTTTGTGTTTTTACAGTTGAGTCCACATGGGGGGAAAAGCTTAAATTAGCCGATGCGGACAAACTGCATTAGGCGGACGTCCTTGAGAGGATAAAGACACGTTAGCGTTAGGCAAAGAGAGGAAATAGGATTTAGGATGTCTGGGGCTGAATTTATACTTCCTTGTTCTGCGATAAAGTGCTCTATAATCTGGAAATGGAGTTTTCTTTAAAGTATTACGATTGAAGGCAGAGGACAGAAGAGGGGGGGGGGGGGGGGAGCAGAGCTCAAAGCAGGCCTGATAATCTAATAAATTGATTTGCAATATCCTCTGAAACTGTGAACTGATAAACGAAGCTTCTCATGTCGCCTGCAGGAAGAGACAAAAGGGACGCGACCGGAATAGTTTTCCGAAAACTATCGGCATTTTCGCGTATAAGCGCTCGTCGGGGCCACCGGTCACCCCGAGGATTAGCCGCCTCCCTCTTTGTGTCACACGCGCTTTGACCAAAAATAAAAAAAGCTCCGCTTCCCTCGAGACGCGGCATTAGAACGCGGCAACAAACAAGCGAGAAGAAAACCAGATTATCCTTGGATATCAAACGCCCGTGTTCTTGGGATTGCCGGACGGCCGCAGCCAGAATTAGACCCAATAAGCGGGTTGACGTCGGGGGTCCGGCGCCGCGTGTCGCGGGCAGATTGCGGCAGGACGTTAAAAATAAGATCCGGTGGACTTCAGCACGCCCCCCCGACATGTCGAACACGGAGCTAAGCCGAGGCCCCGGAGGAGGCCGCCGCTCTTATAGCGGGGGATTTACCACCCATGATTCCACTGGGCGGGTGTACGGGATGCCACCCTAAAAAAAAACATTATAGCACACAAAAGATGGAGAGAGAGAAAATAACAACAACAAAATAGGATTTTCGCACCCAAATCCTCCGGCGTCCCGGGCGGAGCTGAATGGAGTCGTGTGTCTTCCCCTAATGGATTACGCTCTCTGTACCTGAGGGGTCGGCCTGCGAGGGATTACCGGGGAGGAGAATCTGGACCGCCGTCAAAAAAAGAAGAAGAAAAAGACGCCTGCAAGAAGCCGGCTAAGACGACGAGAAAAAGGCTTGGCAGCGCGGCTCGGACCACGCGGACCACCGGGGACCCGAACACATCCTCTCTCCGCGGTTAATAAAAGCCACTTGACATTGGGAGAGGCTTTAGGAGCGAGGCCTCTGGATTCGGGCGGGCGGCGGCGAGGCCTATCTCCACGCTGGCAGCAGGCGGCGGGGATTTCATGGCTGCTCGCCCGCCGCCGTGCTTCCCCCCGCCGACGACTTCTTAGTTTTATTTCTTTCTCCGTCGTCTGAGTCGGTTTCACGAGGACATTTAACTCACATGTTCACGTGTGACCTCCGACACGCTCTCATGGCATCGGCCCGTTTTGACCTGCGCTGACCACATTCATGCATTTAAGCGCCGGTAGACGATCGGAAAAAGTAAATCTAGTGACAATATTTGGATAATTTAGTCAAAAAAATGCTCAACATTCACTGGTTTCTGCAGCTTCTCGCACAGGAGGATTTACACGAGAGCTAAACAAATAAAAAATAATAATAATCAGCAGTTTAATCAATGAAAAATAATTAGTTGCACAACTTTTGCACGCTCCGGTTTCTTTGCAGAGGCCAGTAGGTGGCGTATAAATGCACTTTTATGCGATTTTAGCACCAATCGTTGATTGAAAAACTCAATTTGCATAATTTACTTGTTTCAGCAAAACAGATGCTCGACATTCACTGGTTTCTCTAGCTTCACGTGAGGATGTGTTAAAACAAATAAAAAGAGGATAATCAGCAGATTAATCTAGCGTGCACGCTCCAGTTTCTTTGCTCCCTCCCTCCAGTAGGGGGCGCATCGGCGCATTTTTGTGCGATGTGTCTACGCACATTTAAATAATTCATCCTTAATGTCAAGTCCGACTCTTGTTCACCGCTCCAAAGGACAACTCACATGTCCGACTCAATCACTTTTATTTTCTTTTTGGCTTTGTTCGTCGATCTCTCGGTGAATTAGGTTGTAAACCTTTAAAGACAGAACATAAATTACCTTTTAAATTAAACATTTTAATTTAACATTTCCACTGAATTTTAAATGGCTTTTAACATTTATTTCATCATCTTATACTTTTAATTTTTTCCAAACTCAAAATCAAAGCATTTAACGCTGCCATGTGTTTCTTACCAGCTGAACAGCATTCTCATTTTAAACATTATGAAAGTAAATAAACATTTCACTGACCGTCGCCCTGACCGCTGATGACCTGAAGCTCTTCTCTCTGCTTGTTCAAAGCATGAGGTCCTCCTGTCCCCACAGGTGCTCCACATCAGTGACTGATTGATCAGGGGACAAGCAGCCGGTTTGCTGCTGCTGGTGCACTCTGGGAAATGAAGTCGTGTGAGACTAAGTCCTCAGATTCAGCTCAACACTTAACGAGGACTACAAATACAGGCAAATGGCGCTTAACTCGTGGTAATATACGAGTTAATGGAGAGCCAGATCGACCCGTCACTGCAAAAGCATCAAAGGAACGGCGGGAGAAATCTGCTGGCACGCTTAAAGCCGTCAACGTGAGGCATAAACGTGCATTAATGTCACATTTAGTGCGTGTGTGTGTGTGTGTGTGTGTGTGTGTGTGTGTGTGTGGACATATGCGTCTGCACATCCCTTCCAGACGGCTGTAGCCGAGCATGATGGGACGTGAGCGGGGTGTGGGGGGCGGGGCTTAGAGGTGCATCGACGTAGCTGCGGGGGCCTCCACATCTGCAGAGCCTCGGCCCGCCAGCAGCTGCGGTCGCCCCACGTGCGCGGCCCGCGGGCGGCGTGCACGTGGGCGGCGTGCACGCGGGTTTGGGCTCCTGCCCTTGTTGTCCTTGCAGCTCCACGCGTCTCCTCCTTTTGTGAGCCTCTGACCGGCGGCGAGGGGAATAAATAACCGGCCGTGTGATTCTCGTCTCGTGGCACCGCGGAGCCGCACGGAAACATCCAGAATAGTCCCGAAAAACCTGCGTTCTCACACAAAGTACAGCTGGGGCGTGTCGAAGCCCACAGCGCCACTAATGTAACGTTGGGCTGCCAAACAACACTGAGCCTACACACACACACACACACACACACACACCAGGGAGTATTGACTCTCATCTCTCCAAGGAAGGATGATATCACCCACACTGCTTTTCCACCTTTCCACACACAGCAAAGGACTCTCCCTCTCTCTCTCCCCCCTCTCCCTCTCTCTCCCCTCTCTCTCTCTCTCTCTCTACGTCTATAATTACAGCAATCAGCGGCGTTGACTCCACAACACCTCCACCGCGAGGAGCCGCCGCACGCCGCCCATCGATTGGCCCGCCGAGCCGGGGCTGAGATAGGGGCCGCGGTGATGGATGGGCCCGGCGCTTTCCACGCCGCCGGTCACCGCCGGCCGGCGCTCCCGAGGAAAACCCCCATTTCCTGCTCCACGCTGACCCCCATCCTGCCCCCATCAGCCCCGGGACGGGTCCAGGCACTCCGTCACACGGAGGGCTGGAGGAGGAGGAGGAGGAGGAGGCCGGATCACAGCAGATTAATGTGTGTAAACACTCCAGGAATTGTCACTTTTTTTCCTTCCCTTAAGCGCAAAGTAAATAAGAATAAAGTCATAATAAAGATAATAATACGTTCTCACTCAGGCGAGCCCGATGATAAATAAGCCCAGACACAAATAAATAACAGGGCTCCGGTAGGTAAACACGACAGGACGCCTTCTGCATTTCCTTCGACGTGAGCAAACAGAGAAATGTTCTCAAACCGTTGATGAAGAAGCTCCAGAACCAAAAAGCCCACCAGGTGGTTCTGGAGCTGAATCTTCATCGTGAGAGACGAAGGCTGCAGCGAGAGGCGGGACTCCTGGTGAAGGAGTGGAGGAAAGAAAATAAAGAATCGAAGGCCCAGGTGTGTGTGCCGCTTGTGTGAATACGTGTGAACAGGTTTGAATGCGACCCGAAGCGAGGGAGAAGGTTCTGCTGGATCGGGTCTCCTCGTCATTTCACCCGCTGACGGTTCTTTCCCCCCCGAGAGCTCCGGCCCACAACACCGGCGTGGCGTTTATTACCGACACCCCAGTCAGTACGACGGCGTGAACACGATGTGGGTCCCGCTCTTTGTTTGTTTGGGTTTTTTTTTTTTTGAGGGGCAGACAAGAAAAATATCACATTTGAGGAAAAGAAAATACAAAATTAGGATATTCATTTCGATTACGGGACGATTCCTCCTCGCTGTAATCCATCAACGTCAAAGCGGCTCGTTTCTTTTTCCCCTCGGTGGAATGAAACGCGAGCTCTCGACTCGGCGTTGCGTAATCGCGTGCGGCCTCCGGATGAACCCTGCCCGGAGATTACAAAAAAAATTTTTTTTAAAGGTTTAAGAAGGGAAAAAAAAGCTAATTTGGCACTTTTTTCCTTCTCCTAATCTTTTTTTTAAAGTATGGATCTCATGGCTTCATCCACGTAAAAAGAAAACAATATCTGACCGCTGTTATATTCCTCTCTGGGAACTGCACTCCTCCGTCCACCCTTCCTCCCCTCCTCCCTCCTCCCCTCCTCCCTCCTCCCTTCCCAGACCTGTAATTTGTGTACATGGCCTCTGCTGTTGCTTTAGGCCGCGCTCCAAAGCCACTCGACAAAAGGTATGCGGAGAATAAACAGCCACCTCGTCTCCTTCTCCCACGTCTCCGACCGGCGGCCCTGCTCCTCTCGACCCGGCCGGTCCAAAGAAAAGCACACACACACACACACACACACATACACACACACACACACACGAGGCGCTATGGGGAAATCAAGAGGCAGCAGGGAGGGGAAGGGCTGAGTGGCTAAAAAAAGGTTAGGCCGCGGATCCCAGAGCACTTTAAACCACGGACGCGTCCAGCCGAGGCGGCTGTGTTCCAGGACGTCTCAACGAACACCTTCACGCACCCCGACAGCCGGCAGCCAATCACAGCGCAGCAACAGGAGTCTGCATGTCTCACCTGGTTAAGAGGCGATGAGGACCTCCAGGTGACGGGCAGGAAGTGTTCTTTTTTACCTCAACCCTCTGGGGTCGTTTTAAAGGCACTTATAGCACATACTCATACAACACATATGACTCATATTCATCTCTCTATATAATGAGGCACACTTGTCCTCAGGCTCAAGTCTAAAGAGATCATTTGGCCCTAAAGCGGAAAATGTAAGCTTGATTTCTTTTTAATTCTTCACATCTCTTGTGAAAACATTCCTTTCCTCGTGCGGACGAACCGCTTTGAGGTTTGGAATTGGCGAACTAAAAGGTCTTCTGTTCACAAAGCAGTGAAATTTATGAATAAGATGGTAAACACATGTAAATAAACGTCTAAAACCACATTTTGTATTTGCGTTTTTTTGAGTAAATCGATTTTTTACGTCACACCGTTCACCAAAATGATAGAAATAAGACTGAGAAATGAAAAATTATCTGACATCTGAAACATCAAATGCAGATTTTTAGGTATTCTACAGCAGCAGAAGTGATATCTAACGGGTCTTATAAGCGCCCGCTGCTCGTTTTTAGCCTCGGCGACTGGACGTCATGTGACAGGAAGTCTATTTGTGTCACAAGGTCAGACATGAGCCCGTCTTCACACACCTGATAAGCGCCTGCACCGTCGGCCGGGTGCACGCCGCCCTCCATCAGGTGTGTGAGCCCATCAGCGCCTGTATATCCGCGTAAGTATTATAAATATGGAATATAATTTGTCTGGATGGTGGACGCGAGAAGCACTTAACTCCCATCTCGGGGAAGTTAGCGGGTTTCCTCTCTTGAAGCTGCCAGCCGCGCCGTAAATCAAGCGCTCCACACACACACACACACACACAGCAGCGTTCATTATCCAGGCCCGGCTGCAGGGAGCAAGGTGTGCAGTCTGATGTGAAGGAGCAAGGCGGAGGAGACGGAAAACACCAAAAGACTTTTTGTACAAAATCCCCGACACATGGACTCATTGTTTGAGGCATTTCAGAACAACACGAGGTATTTAACACACACACACACACACACACGGCTTCACTTAGTGTTTTCCTTTGATGGAATCCTCTTCAACGCGCCCCTCTTCATGTCGGCGGATCACCCGGCTCGGCCCCCTCGTTTTCATCTCCTCATTTGCTTTTTTTTTTTACCTTTAGGAGGATAAATATCATATTTATGAACGCAGGAGAAGAAGAAGAAGAAGAAGAAGAAGAAGAAGAAGAAGAAGGAGGATCTCTTAGACTCTCACTCCTCTCCCCAGGAGACTAAACAGAACAAGAAATAACACGAGCGGTGTGTGTGTGTGTGTGTGTGTGTGTGTGTGTGTGTGTGTGTGTGTGTGTGTGTGTGTGTGTGTGTGTGTGTGTGTGTGTGTTAATGTATGCCCTTTGATGTCCTGTAGCACCATTAACAATTTAACCCAAACATCACATTTGTCAAAACTAAATTGTGCATCTGAGGCTCGAGGTTCAGAGGAGACGGACGTGTCTATCTCAGAGTTGGAGAGCAAAAGACGCCCAATTAGGATTGTTTTACTTGGAGCAGTGTGTGTGCGCGTGTGTGTGCGTGTGTGTGTGCGCGTGTGTGTGTGTGTGTGTGTGTGTGTGCGTGCGTGCTGCAAACGCTCACATCATACATTAGCTTAGCTCCCTCTAGTGTATAATTAAAGCACTGGTGCATTTTTATTTATTTTTTTACATCAAACCAAACAACCGAAAACTACAAATAAAAAGTGTTTGTGTGTTAATTAATGCACTTTTCTTCTTCTTCTTCTTCTTCTTCTTCCCGGTACGCTGGGTTTTAATTCTCATTATTAAATAAGACCCGTGTGGACGTGTCGGCGGCTTCAGGAGGAGCTTCGACAATTCATTTAAAATATGCTGCTTTTTACAAATGAATATGATGTGGTGTGTTTGAGTGAAGGAGCCGGATTTTATTCTAAAAAAAGGAAATGTTAACTTTGTTTTTTATCCATCACTTGGTGAAACAGCGAGAGACATTTAACATGTATTCACTGCGGATTGAGCTTGAAAAATGCTAATTAAAATATCTAAAAAAGAGGGAAATTAACACTGACAACTGAATCTATGTTGACCAATACATCTAAAAACAGATAGCATAGAAATAAAAACATGAGATGGATAATCATGTTAATAGTCCAGCTGTTGAGCTCCTTAATATCTTCTTTAACACATTAAATTGCATGAAAACTGGGAAATAAATGAATGTTTGAATACCTAAATCCCTCCAAAATAAAGTCCACCTCCATCATCTCCATGAAGAGAGAGAATATTAAACAATGCTGTCGCTCCGGGTCCAGGAGATGAAAACATCCGCCGGTCTTCATCGTCCATATAAAAAAAATAGTCCGAATGAATCCAGACGTGCCGCTAAACATAAAACAAATGAATTTGTCGCTCTGCAAACAAACAAAAACCCAAAAAGCGTCATCGTTAACCAATCGCCTCAGAGGCAGAGTAGCACTTGGATGGTGAACACAGGCCATGTTCACTGGGTAATATCTGGCAATTAATCACTTGATTAATATGCCCTTAAACACACAAAGTGACAGTGACAAATCCCGTTCGCACGTTCGCGATCCCGAAAACGATAATTGTCCAATGAAAGTCTCATTTGTCAAAAACGGAGAGAGAGAGAGAGAGAGAGAGAGAGAGAGAGAGAGAGAGAGAGCTTCCAGTGCAGTCCATGATGCAACACTTTGCTTTATTGTTATGTTTTCTTATAATAAAGAGCGTAAAGAGTCAAATATGTCGTAATTCCCCCAAAGAAACGCTCATTTAAAGAAATGTAATTCACGGTTTATTAATTCAACGTTTTGAAACTAAATTTGGAGGAACTTTAGTTGCAGGATGATCCAAAACGGACCACAATGCAACGCTCCGATCAATAATATATATCGTCTTGTCGGCATAAAGTTGGAAAACTTTCATCCGAGGACAATTGGCCCTTTTTATGTGAATATGAATATGAATTTAAAAATCTGCTGCATCTGTAGCTTTAATCCGCTAATTGATCGAGCTCGTCACAGCCAATGGGATCGCACGACATCACGTGACGGGTGCAGTGCATCATGGGAGAATCAACATGGCTGACCGTGTTTCACGCCGTGCAGTTCGTCACATTTTTGTTTTGCTCTTTTTTTCCCGGTTATTTTTAGCCGAGCCGTGACCCGATTCTCCTCGCGTTCTTTTTAGCCGTCGCATTCACGAAATTAAATTAAAAGATACAAAAAATAATGTGTGAAAATAACTTTTACGTTTCTCCAGCAATCAGCTAGATTCCTTATCTTTTTTTTAAATCAGTCCTGAGGGGGAATTATTCTGTCATGGACCTTTTATGACACAAAAAAAAGCGACACTCTGACTTTCATGAACTACTTCCTGTTTGAGGCAGAATATTTCCTGCTGGCCGAACCCCTCATTGCTGAAGCTTTAATTAATATGAATTAATTATCTCAGACCCAGTGACAAATCTAACAATTCTGATGAGTCAAACACATTTTCTCTGATTTCAGCTCCATATTTTATTTATTTATTTACTCTAAATGTACATTTTAAGAGGTCACTTTGAGCTTGCAGAAAATAATTTATGAAATTAATACATTTTGGGGGTTTTGGACTCTAAATGTACATTTTAAGAGGTCACTTTGAGCTTGTAGAAAATAATTGATAAAATAAATTAATTTAGGGGGTTTGGGACTGTAAATGTACATTTTAAGAGGTCATTTTGAGCTTGTAGAAAATAATTAATAAAATTAATACATTTTAGGGGGTTTGGACTCTAAATGTACATTTTAAGAGGTCATTTTGAGCTTTTAGAAAATGCTTGACAAAATAAACATAATTTTTTTTAACTGTAAAATGGCATTTTAAGAGGTCACATTGAGTTCTTAGTAAATAATTGACAAAATGAATACATTTTGGGGGGTTTTAACTGTAAAAGGAGATTCTAAGAGGTCACCTTGAGCTTTTAGAAAATACTGAACAAAATAAATACATGATTCAACAGAAATAATTGCCAGATTCATAGATATTCATCCGTATGTTCCTCTGCAGCGCTGCACAGGAACCAGCAGCCGCACTACAAGCCGGTGTGAAGTGCGCCCGGCGCCCGGCGTATGACAGCGTGGAGCCGCCGCTGCGGCGTGCACGAGCCTTCAGAGTGATGTGTGCAGATGAAGGGCCGCGGTGGCCGAGGGGCCCGGCCAGGCGGCGGCCCGGAGAGGAGCGCTGGGAGCCGGGGGCCGAGCTCCCCCGGCGCCAACCTCTAATGAGCTCCACCGCGGCTCCCGACATGAGCTCCTCCACAACATCACACACCGAGCGAGATGCGGAGGGAAAACACACACACACACACACACACGGCTGAAGAACGTCACACACACTCGGAGAGGAGCAATATGCATGTTTAAACACACACGGCCCCGGACTAACAAGTACACACACAGTCACACACACACACACCTCACAGCTGTTGCATGGCCCACTCCAACAAGAAGAGAGAGAGGGTATTTATTAGAGTGAGAGAGGGAGACAGCTAATCAGAGATGCTATATGCACCCACACACACTTACACACACACACTTCTACAGCTGCAGCATAACTCAAAGGTCCAAACCTGTTCCTGTGCATGAATTCATCCTCAAAATAAAAGAAACTCTCTGATGTGCAACATGGTTCAGGGAGCTGAACCCAACCTGGACGAGCGGGGATCGGACCCCCGGCCCGCCTCCAGGACCCGATTCATTGATCAGCCAACAGCAGAATGTAATGAACGACGTGTTCCCCCGATCAGTTACACGGGCAATCTCCAATGATTGCCTCAAAGCTGCACGCGTCAACGTTCCACTTCTTCATTTCACTTCACGAACTCTGTGATTTTGTTGTTGTTGTTTCGTTTCTCCGCCGGCCAGACGGGAGCGGAGCGGCCGATAAGAACTGGAATCAATTATAACAAAAACGGGCCCGATAAATCTTTAAATGCCACCCGGACGCGGGGGTCGTCTCCTCGGCCTCCGACGGCGAGCGAGACTTCCAACGATTACCGAACGCTCGCCCGGTGACGCCTCTTCGCCCGAGAAGCAAAACAAATTGAATTGTTTTGTTTAAGATTTCCAGTCAAAAGAAATCAACTTCCAGTAATTACCCCGCACGGCCACCGGGAAGAAAAAAGAGAAAGACGGAGAGAGGAAGAAATTTGCAAACTATATCATTTATTTTCGCCGACCATTTGAACTAATGATATTGTAATAAGATGCCTCGCAATGGAGAGGGAATGGAAAACATAATTACATGCATTAGTTTATCTAAGCGCTCGTACCGTCGCAGATCCATCAGTTTTTCAGAGCTCATCTGGAAGCCCATGCATCACTGTCAGGACCCGTTTGATGGGGGGGGGGGGGTCGGGGGGGGGGGACGTGTTCATTTGTTAGCCTCGTTTAAAAGATGGCGCCTCAGATTCACTTAGGCCCAGACGGAGCAGAGCGGTTATGACAGCGCCATTACGAAAACACACACACACACACACGGAGCGCCTTGAAAACTTCATCAGCTTTGTGCATTAAGGTGATTACAGCCAATGAGAAGAGCCGTGGTGTGTGTGTTGATGCTGAGATGATGATGATGATGATGATGTCACAGCTACCTGGATGTCACTGTGTTCCTGGTCTTTATTCCCAGGTTGTGGTTTTTTGTGCACATCCAGAAGTTTGGATGAACTTTAAACTCCAGTTCTTTGGAGATGTGTTTTAATAGTTCATGAAGAACGCAATTAAATCAAAGTTTCCCGTGAATGAATCTGCGCGTTCTCGTCGGTGACGGTTCGGTTCCTGGAAAGACGGAAAGGCATTTATTATATTATATTTTTATGAATAATTCACCCGAAATCCTCCTTTAACCTCGTGAAGCTGGCGGTGAAACATCGTCATTAAATAACTGGATAACGTTGAACTGATGATTCAGGATTTTCTATTCTTCATGAACGCCTTCTCGGCTGATCCCAGATCAGATCTGAGGGTTGACATCACTTTAATAGTCAGATTCTGCAGTTGTTTCTTCAATATTTTCACCAGAAATGTCTATAAAAAGCTCCAATGAAGAAACTTTAAACCTCATATCTGTATTTAGTGCGTCCCCGTCTCTGAAGTTAGTCTCTGACGCTGAATCTTGTTGTGCATTTGATCGTTTTCATGCCACCTGAACTCGTTTTACACATTTGAACTCACGTCGTCGATCCCACCTCAAGGATCCACTGAATTATTAACCGAATGACCCTTAAAAAGAAAAAAGTGAAGCGGATGTTGTGTAATTGATGATGCAATTAACGAGTCGAGGTTTCTGAGTAAATCGTCCTTTTAAAAGTCTGTAACGAGCTGGGGGGCGGGGCCACAGGACACCATCACATTCCTCAGGCACCGGGTCTCAACTCTTAATGGACATTAAACACGCAGACGAAGAAACAACACGAGCGCAATTGAGTTAGCGGGCACTTACGGGGCAGCGGCGGCGTCCTATACATTTGCGTAAAAACACATAACTGTCACAAAATTACATGTCATTACTGAGCAGATCGTATGGATCCCACTTATTGTTGCTTAATGGCCTCCTGCTTTTTTAAATGCGGTTAGCCGGTGTTTAAAGATAATGCCGAGGAGGATGCCGGGGTGTCGTCTAGCCCGGCCTCCTGTCCACCCAAACACACACACACACACTCACACACACACACTCACTCACACACACACTCATCCATCCTTTCAGTGAAAGCAAGAATCTGCTCATTCGGTTACATTTCAAACCTCAATTTCCGTTTGCAATCAGCTCATTAGGGCTGACAGCTTGAAAGGCAGCCATTAATGACACACTCACACACACACACACACACACACACACACACACACTCACACACGGTGGCTCTCCATGTCCAAGAAGAAAAGGCCTGCTTCTGCTGCAGCCAGGACGGGATCCGAGTGGAGAGACAGCAGCAGCTCACGAGTAGAGGGCAGCCGCCCCCTGCTGGCCGTTCAGGGGAACGCACCCACCAGAAGGTGGAGCAGCATCTCACTCACATATTAATTATAATTTATTCACTACATGTGAAATAATCTGAGAGGCAGTGGAGACGTTGGCAGTGAGCAGTGCCTGGATTGATTTTTTTGTATTTAACATTTTTTTATATTTGCAGGATTTCACATTAATAGAATGTAGTATTTTGTTTTAAATTATATTATTATTTTTTTAAACCTGAATGAATTTGATTTTTGAGAGAATTAATTTTCCTAATATATATGTATGTATATATATAAATATATATATATATATAAATACATATATATATAAAGTAAAGCTCAACGTATCACAGAGGTGAATAAAAAGCATAATTCTCAGGTAGTAGTGCATCTATTCTGGGATTTTAAGATGCATTCAAGGATCTGAGTAATATATATATATATATATATATATATATTTACAGTATATAGTCCCTTCGTCTGTACCCGAGCAGGTGTAACATTTTACTCTCGTAATGGGAGCGATTTCATTTTTGAAATGGGAAATCTTGTGAGTATTAATTTTTGGGTTGGCAGCTCCTCGTGCATGATTCATGGAGGCCGGCAGAGGGCTAATTGTTCAAATTAATTTGCGTAAACGACTAAGCAAAGAGATAACGGAATTACATCGCCACTTCCCTGGCGCGGGTTCAACGGCGCCGGGCAGCTGCACCAAGATGGCGTGCGCCACGCCAGAAAAGCATTTTTAAAAGCCCCCGAAAAACATTCATTAATATACGTTTTGTTACGTTAATCTGCAGCAAAAGGTTTTTAGAAACAGTGGCTGTGGTTTAATTAAATAATAAACTAATAAAAAAGGAGGGAGGGGGCTTAGGAGTTAGGAGTTAGGAGCGTTCGGCCCGATGCCTGAAACCGGCTGGCCGAGGAACAACCGGCCCTGAGCCACGGGGACTTTAAAAATGCAGAGCCAAGAGGATGTAGGGGCATCAATCCACCGGGCCTCACCCCCCCCCCCTCCTCCTCCTCCTCCTCCTCCCCAAATTGAAAGAGCAGCCCATACTTTGCGCTTGTCAATTTGAAGCTTTATCTACATGCTGGAGGCTAATGAGCCATCTCAAACTCTTGATGGCCAGGATGTAAATGATCTTAACTAGCTGGAGGGGGTGGGGGGGGGGAGCACTACAAGTCGGCCATTTGTTTGGGTGTCACGGGTCATCCATTGAATTAAGAAATATGTATTTAAAAAAACCTTAAACCTCCGCAATCCAAAAGACAAAAACACACAAGAGTGAATTGTCTCTTTATATATTAATATATATTATATATTTTATATATATATATATCTCACTCCTGAGGAATTATAGCGTGCATGTCCCTTTAAATAATTAACTCAATGAGGGGTTTAAAAACAGTGCAGTGACACTAACGTGATCGAGACAGAAACTACCTCGGGTGAATCACCTTTTCCCATCAGCCCGAGGTGACACACACACACACACACACACGCACACACACACACACGCACACACACACACACACACACCTCAATCACATGCAGCGTAAACACGCTTCTCTTACGTTTCAGGGGATGTGATTACCATGAATTACGCCTAGGTGGGGTCCGGGCATCCATTGAGCTCCGGTGAACTCCTCCTCCTCCTCCTCCTCCCCCCCCCCCCCCCCCCCCGTTCATGATCACCCATCCAAACGGACTATTTTATGCCCGACTCGCCTGATGCATGAGGCGGGAGAGTGCGCCGCCACTTTTTTGTAATCCTCCCCTCTCTCTCGCTCGGGGAAATCGATGGGCGGACACGGAGAGGCCATCGGTTACGTTTGCTTTAGCGGGGGGGGGGGGACAAGCACGACTCACGACTCACCTGGGCCCTCTTCATCTCCCCCGAGGGCCCTGAACGCACCGCCCACACACACACACACACAGCATCGACCTCTGCAGGTCCCTCACATGTCATCTCATCCGTATGCAGGAGGAAGGAATCGATAAATAAACACAGGCACCTGTTCTCCTCTCTCTCTCTCCTCCTCTTATTTATTCTCTTCGCGCGGCGGTCGATTCTTCTTCTTTGTTTATTCATGTACGACAAAAGTGCAGCTTTCCACGTAATGACTCTCCAACTCGGAGATGTATACGACACTCAAAAAAACTCTGCTCAACTCCTAGAAAACATTAGCTTTGCTGGCTGTGATTTATGAATACTTGCTCCTCCCGTCTCTCCCTCCCAATCACCATCCCTCCCCCCGCCACCGACACCCCGACAGTTGGTGCTGCCGCGTCGACTGAAGCCTCATTTCTCTTCTTCTTCTCTTATTCCGCTAATACATTCAGCCCTCCTCTTCCTCTTCTTCTTCTTCTTCTCCTCTGATACATATTCGCTCTTGATTGTGGCTGCCAATTAGCCGGCGAGGCCGTGGCAGTTCATCCATCTGACTTAAAGGTTCCTCGCCACTAATTCTGACGGTCGGGTCAAGTAGCAGAGGGGCCATTAATTGGAATAATGAAGACTTCAGTGAGTGATCATCAGTGACTTCAGAGGACGATTAATCCTTTAAAAGAAATCATCTCCTGATTTTTAATGTTTAGCTTTATCGGCCAGCCGGCTGCCGCAAACATCTCATTCATCCTCGACTTGATAAACATCGTGCGTATATATATATATATATATATATATATGTATGATTTTATATCATTTAGTTTAATATCTATACTCTCTCTCTGCCCTTTTAATTCTTCTCTCCCTCCTTCTTTACACCCTTCTCATATCTCCTTCCTCCCACTTCAACCAGCACCATCCTTTCCTTCACTCCTTTCCTTTCCTCCCACCTTGCTCTGTGGTACTCTCAACGTATTTCATTGCCGCATGGAGCTTCCTGGACCTTAAATCCAGGTTAAATCGCTTATTATCGCCCTTAAACTCACATTTAATCCAACTAGTGGAGGGTTAGGGTCTCCTTCCTTCCTCCCACTTCAACCTGCACCATCCTTTCCTTCACTCCTCTCCTTTCCTCCCACCTTCCTCCCTTGTTCTCTCAAAGTATTTCACTTTAAATCGCTTATTATCGCCCTTAAACTCACATGTAATCCAGCTTGTATTTCCATATCTCTTGTTGTACATGTATTTTGATGTGTGTGTCCGATGTTGTGCGTCCTGTGTGTGTTTTAATGCATGATGTAGAACACACTGAATCGCCTCGCTGCTCTCCCTCCATCCCATTCATCTTTTTATTTCCTTCCCCTCTCTCCTTGCTCCCTCTCTCCTCGCCTCCCCCCCCCCTCCCCCTCCACATCTCACTCCACTCATGCTCCACCACTTCAGGTCTATATTTGCCGCTTCACTGGACACACAGAGGATCTATCTGCACACTATTTTCTCCCCATTCGTTCGGTTGCCAGACGGCTTTAATAACCAATGTAACAAATAAACTGTGAATGGGTTTTTTTTCCTTTTTTTTTTCTTCTTCACATAACTGGCAACCCAAGCCACAAAACCCACAGACGGCGAGGCGGGACGCACACACAGTAATTCAGTATTATCGTCTATTTAAATGCACGTTTACGGGAGTGAATCCACCACGACGATCCAAGAACACGTCGGTAAAGATTTATAATGTATAATATATAAAAATATGAGAGATCTGAGGAGGACGAGAGAGGCAACGCGAGCCAGGTGGTTGAGCTGCAGCACCTGAGAGAAGGTCAGAGGAAAGAAGGGCAGCAGCTGCAGCTCCATCTGGGCCATGTGTTCGTTTTATAGTTTATATTCAATATTTATTCAAGTGAAAATGTGAAGAACTATCGGTACTTTGGATGTGTGAGATTTGAGAGAAATACAGATTTTTTTCCTCCACTAATTTCAACTGATTGCATCTAATTAATTAACATTAATAACTATTAATTGACATGTTACCTCGTGAGTGTAAAATGGTTTCGAGATGCACTAAAATCTCAAACCTCTACGCCGTAAGCCTCCTGTGTGACCTCTAACCTCCCTCTGAGTGGGTGTCTGACCTTTGACCTCCACCTTAAACTCCACCGACACCCGAGTGGATGAAACACTCGTCTAGATTGTCCAACAGTAACTCAAAAACTAATCAATGGATTAGTTTGATGCATTTCAAACGCACCTAATCCGTTTAAAACATCCATCCATCCACGCGTCCGTCCGTCGGCGGCGTTATGAGCGGCGCCGCCGTCCGGCGCCATCGCTCACGCCGACAGTGAAGAAGTGACTGCCGGTCACCCCGACAGGGAGCACGACGCACGCGGAGCTCCCCGTGACACCGCCGGATCCCAGCGTGAGGGATGGACTCGAGTCGCCGGTCTGACAGCGAGCGCGCGGCGACGCCGCCGTGCGTTATCGTGGCGTGCCCCCCCCCCCCACCTCCCCCCTCCCCCCCACGGCGAGTCAAATTGTTCATTTTTACCTCTAATCGCGCCATTTATCAAGACGCTGCTCAGCCGCGTCAGTGAGTGCCGTTATGCTAACTAGATGTGAGCGAGGCCGCGGAGAGGGCCAGCCATCACTCAGCTTTTTTTAAGGGGGGGAGGGGAGAGGGAGGGGGGGGGGAGGGGCTACAGCAGGTAGTCCAATATGTTCAGTAAAATGTCACCTTTTGCATTCACGGGATAAAAGATGCTATAGAGAATGCTCTGAGACGCAACTGAAAGCTTTAAAACTGCTTAATGGTGCTGACCTTTGACCTTTGCATGATTCATAGAGGAACAAATGTCTTCGGCGTCAAAAAATGCTGATTTGGTTTAGATTCGGTAAAAATAAAATGATATTCCGCCTTTTAAAAACAGTAAAATATCAGTTTCAATTAAAAGCATCTATTAAAAGCATCATTCACACATTTCTAAAAAAAAACATTTAAATACCCTCAGAAAGAAAAAAATATATGTTCCGCCTTTTAAAAACAGTAAAATATCCGTTTGAATTAAAATCATCAGATAAATTAATTTAAATTAAAATAATCTACTAACTCAGAAGGCCGAGCGATTGTGCACTGCAATTAAAATAAATAATAAAGATCTAAAGATGCTTTTAACTGCAAGATTATGTTCTGAAATACTACTTAAAGCTTTTAAACTGCCTGCTGTCACCGACCTTTGACCTTTGGATAATCCGTACGAGAGGGTCAGATGTTGCAACGTCGAATAAATTATGATTTTGCATTAGTTTCGGCAAAAAAAATTATATTCTGTCTTTTAAAAACAGTAAAACATCTATTTAAATTAAAATAATCTACTAGCTCACAAGGCCCAAACCTGGCTGGTTTCCTTCAGTAAGGACCCTCGAGCTGCGTCCTCGCCGCTCGCCGCTCGCCGAGACGCCGACGGACGCAAACCGCTCAATTCACCCATTTTGCATCCAATTCTCCGGGATTATTATGAGCGCCGCGGCGCCGCGTGCTGATGGAGAGATTAATCTTGCTTTGATAGAAATATGTCACTTTCTGATGGATGCGATTCATCACGCCGGACAAAATCTGTGGTTCCCGAGCGCCGCCGCCGCCCGCCTGACGGCTCCATCGCGGCAAGAACGTCCCAAAATGTCACCTGTTGGACGCCGGGCGACCTTTCTAATTTTCTAATTCAATTTTGGAGAACTCGGCTCATATCGTGAACCAGTAATAAGGATTACACACCGTGACCGGCTCCAAAAAGAAACTGCAATCCCCCCCCCCACACACACACACACACACACACTTTAAATCAAACCCCAAGTAGTCTTTTATTAGGCTGCCCGGTTAAATCAATCTAAATCTAAGCATAATAACTCTCTAATCAGGTGCTGGGGAGAATAATAGGTTGTCACGCTCCAGGAAAAATAGGCAATCATGGAATGTTTTCTTTAATTAGGCCGGCTAAAGTAGAAGGGCATGGCGGGAGAGTGGGACACATTCATCATCGCCAAGGTGGGGAATTACTTCAATTACTCAGGAGGAGAGGGGGAGAGGGAACAGAATCACAGAAGTCAGAGGAGCAGAGGAGGAGGAGGAGAGGCCGTGATCTGCAAGGGAGTCCAAGTGACACGAGGGCGGAGGAGGGGAGGGGTGAGGAGAGAGGAAAGGGGGGTTGAAGGGGAGGAAAAGGCTCTGAAAGACGGTCATCGGGGTGCATGAAGGAGTGAGGAAAGGAGGGTGGGAGGGGAGGAGGAAGCGAAGGAAACGGCCCTGAAAGACGTTCATCGTGGTGCATGAAGGAGTGAGGAAAGGTGGATGAGGGGAGAGGAGGAGAGGAGGAGAGGAGGAAAAGGCCCTGAAAAGCATTCATCCTGGTGCATGAAGGAGTGAGGAGAGGAGGGTGGGAGGGGAGGAGTAATTGAAAGTGTGTCAAAGAGAGGATGATTTAGGAGAAGGTGAAGGAGAGAGGGAGTAAGGACGCCAGAAAAGGAAGCTTGAACGAGGATTTAATGACAGAAGTGGACGATGAAAAGAAAAAGGGGGAAAGACAGATTCAAGGAAAGGAAGAAGGAAGTATCGACTGAAGTGGAAGAAGGAGGTGAAACGAGGGCGAGGAAAGGAGTCAAACAATCCTTTATCACTCATCCTCAAGAAAAGGGAAATGGACCCTCCGCGGAGCTCCACCTTACCCAGAATGCAACGAGAGAGTGACAGAGCAACCCCCCCCCCCCTCTGTCACTCTAAATATAAATATATATTTTATATTTATATTTTATATTTTATATTTTTATTTTATACTTATATTTTATATTTATATTATATTTATTTTATATTTATATTTTATATTTTGTATTTATTTATTTTTTTCCTCCATCCTCCATCCTCCCTCATCCTCCATCCTCCATCCTCCTTCCTGCATCCTCCATCCTCCTTCCTCCCTCATCCTCCATTTTCCATCCTCCTTCCTCCATCCTCCATCCTACTTCCTCCATCCTCCTTCCTGCATCCTCCATCCTCCTTCCTCCCTCATCCTCCATTTTCCATCCTCCTTCCTCCATCCTCCATCCTACTTCCTCCATCCTCCTTCCTCCCTCATCCTCCATTCTCCATCCTCCATCCTACTTCCTCCATCCTCCATCCTCCTTCCTTCATCCTCCATCCTCCATCCTTCTTCCTCCATCCTCCTTCTTCCATCCTTCATCCTTGTTACTCCTTCCTCCATCCTCCGTCCTTCTTCCTCCATCCTTCTTCCTCCATCCTCCTCCACCCTGCATCCCAATCATGTCCATTGTACGAAGGCAATAAATCATCCAGCTCTCATCTCTTGCTTATTGATGACCGGTTATTTGTGATCTCTCTCTCGGTGAAGAACCGGCGCCCGGCTCGCGGCTCGTCTGACGTGGCGCGGCCGGCGGTGATGGATTGTCGCCTTAAACCGTTATTACGCGTATAATGCGGCGCTCAAATCCGACGTCTCACTCAGACTAACCAGACGGACGCTTCATCGGTCACGGCGGAGCGTGGAGAGCAGATGGCGGCGATGACCTGCGGCCTCGCGATCATCGGGAGTCGTTATCTCCAAATTAAGACTGTAAAGAGATGAAGGGCTCCTTCATATCCACCTGAAAACAAGCGCATCAGCAGCTGTTGGCGGGTTATTGGGATAATAAGAGGAATGTGTGAGGGCGGCGGCTCGGTGTCAGCCTAAAAAATATTTATAGGCAAACTTTATTAAAATATATCAACATTTGTGTAACTTTGATTTTAAACATAATAGTGTTGGTCGTGACTATGAACCATATATGCAAACCTACGACAGTTAGACACGTTTTTATAAGTTAAACTTTATATTGACTGCATTAGTGCAAAGTAAGTATTATTACTTCAGTGTTTTACTTGTTTTTGGGTACTTTTTATTTGAGTATTTCCATTGTTTTGCTACCTCCACTGTTTATGCATCACAAAACTTTACACTTAACCGCTTGTCATATTTAATTTGGCCACTAGGTGCCAGTATTTCATCACCCAGCTAATCCCCTCCATTTGAGAGCTTTGCATTGTTTTAATATTTACTGTATTTATTGCTGCATAAATTATAATAAAGTAAACTCCAGCTATTATTTTTTTAGTATAACCAGTTACTGGTGCGCTTTGTGTCATATTGATGGTTTCGTGGATGTATTTTACCTGAAATATGTATTTATTTTAATCTGGTGTAGTATACATCTTCCACCACCAGAGGGCAGTGTTCTACAATATATCGTGGTGAGAACTCATTCAGATGGATAACTGATTATATTAGCTTAAAGAATGTATTACCGAGATGGTGTTTGAGCAGATTAATAGCCAGGCATTGTTGTATTAACAACAGTGCTTCTTTTTAAATTGATTCATCTATTTGGAGGCTGGGGGGACATTATTAATTCATCATTCGATTTCTCTCTATTATCAAGGTCAACAAGTGTTTAAATGAGCAGAGGAATATCTGAAAAGAGCAGAACAGTCTGCAAATGAAGAGAGAAGGTTCCTCTCTTCTGCAGCGTTGACTCACTTAATCAAATTTATGTCATATTCCTAAAAACGGACACGTTTTCACACTTTTTAAAATCAAACGAGGTGATTCAGCATGTATTAATAGACTGATGGACTCGTCAACATGTGCATTGTGTTGACGGAGTACCTCACAATGCAGATACGACATGTACAAGTCAAATGTTATTATTTAATCGAGATGTTTTTCAGAAATTATTCAAACAAATATATATGTTGTTGATATTTTCTTGAATTGCAGCTTTATTTCAGTTTCATTGGGACTCGGAAATGTAAACGCTGCCTCACAGAGCTCCTCTGATCCTCTCAAGGGTTGTTATAAAAAGTGTCTCAGTCCCATTTCATTTGTCAAGGGGCTACTTAGGAATGAAAGATGCCCCTCCCCCCTTCCCAAGGACACATGAGCTCATGCTGCCTGGCCGGCTGCCTGGAAGAAGAAGAGGAGGAGGAGGAGGATGAGGAGGGATGAGGATGCATCCATCAGGTGATGACGTCACCGCGGGCCAATCCCCTGCTCTCTGACACAAGATTTTGAGAGCGGCGTCTGTCGTGTGGGAATAAAATCAGAGCTGCACTTTACCTCCAGGAGGACGACAAACAGGGGTCACAGGGGTCACGGGGTCACGGGGGTCAAACGGCGTTGAGTGATCTGTGTGATGAGAAGTCGCCTCGGCACTCAGAGGCTTTGATTATAATAATAGGACCATTTTCTTTCTAATTTTTTTATAAATCTATTATTATTTTTGTGTATTCCTTCACCATCATCTCTTCTCTTTTACTGTAAACTTCTTCTTTCATCCCCCTTTTAAGGGGAGCAGATAGAAGAACCGCCGGGGCTGCTGGGTAATGTGAGAAACAGAGGCAGCGAGGACAAAAACATCACAATGAGGAGCGGCTCTCGAGGTCGCCGGAGCGCCGGAGCGCTGTTTGTACACAAGGCGGTAAAACTGTCAGCCTCGACCTCTGTGTGTGTGTGTGTGTGTGTGTTCAGGCCTTTTACCCAACATGAACCACCCCGTCATCCCATGAATGATGAACTAATGGAAACAGACAGATTTTAAGAGCACGTGTTAGAGAACAGAGAGATGGATGGATAGATAGATAGATAGATAGACAGACAGACAGACAGACAGACAGACAGACAGACAGACAGACAGACAGACAGACAGACAGACAGACAGACAGACAGACAGACAGACAGATAGATAGATAGATAGATAGATAGATAGATAGATAGATAGATAGATAGATAGATAGATAGATAGATGGATGGATGGATGGATAGATAGATAGATAGATAGATGGATGGATGGATAGAATGACCTTTGACAGTGTTGTCAAAGCCAGCTGTTTTTCTTCTTTTCTCCTTTCAGTCGGAAGGTGAACCAGCCATCGCTCTCACACACACACACACTCACACACTCACACACACACACACTCGCACACACACACACACACATGTATATAATTAGCATCGTCCGCCCTTTGAGGGAACACGGTGCTCACAGCAGAGTCACAGCGATCTGTTCTCACGCAGTTCAACAACAGTTCATCTGCAGGCCGACACAACGATACCCGAGAGATTGACCTTCAACGACCTGCTGGGAATCAAGGTCACAGGAAGATGAAGGCTCTGGGAAGAAGAGCGAAGAGGACGATCTTCATGCTCTTCATCCTCGGATCGTTGGTGTGATTCCACCCGGCTGCGGTTCATCGAGCTCCTAATGAAACGACTCGCCTCCTCACAGGAGGTCCTGTGTCTGGTTCTGGGCGAGCGGCCTTAAAGGTACAGTACGCCCCACAAGAGGAACATTGGGACATCAGTCGCCGAGCGTCGCCTTCAATTACAGACTTTTACCCTTTTGTTGTTTCCTCTGTTCAATGAGGAGGAAAGAAAAAAAAGTATTTGAACATCTCATCAATCAAACCCCCCAAAACAACAGTATCAGGAGCATCTTTGTGTTGACCTTTGACCTTTCAATGTGTTTAATTAAACTCAATCGAATATTAAAGGCATTAAAAACAGCCATTCGTTCATGTCGCAGGTTATTAAGTGAAATCACATGAATCACTTCTGGAGGGGCTGCAGGACTAAATCAATGGAGCATCTGTGATGGGCGGAGCCTAATCCAAGAAACCGATGACTTACACTGAGTCCCGATGCCACGCCAAGACGGTTTTAAAAGCCTTAATTGCGAATATTTTGCCTGTTTGACACATTCAAAGCGATGACAGGTGACTTGAAGCTGGAGAAACTCTTAAAAACTTTGTGTAAGTAGGTTATTAAAATGAATATTGAGAGAATAGACACATTAATAGCCCCTTCTCTTGACAGCTCTAAGTGTAAATGTGAACGACTGTAAAAAAAGAAGCTTTTAAATAGTACACATTGTTACGGCGCCGCTCCCCGGAGAGATGACGCTCTCTCTAAAAGTATTTAATACCCAAATCTTCTCCCGGAGACAGATTGAGGCCAGCCGGCGGTCCCTCCGTCAGCCTCCCAACAAATCACCAGCGGGGGAATAAACGGCGAGCGGCGCTCCGTCTTTGTTATTCTGTTGTCTGGCGCTCCGCTGACGGGTATTAACTTCCCATCAGGCGGGTCTAATTATTATCAATCCTCCAATAAGGGAGCGATTAAGGGAGCGACGCCATTGGTGCAAGTTGAGCGCGATGAAGACGAAGACGGATTCGTGGCGTCGATCGCGCGTCGCCGTCCCCATCTGGAGGCGGCGACGACCTTCCGTCAGATTTCACACGTCGACTTCTGCAGGTTGAAGAAGATCCGAGAGGCGCTGAGAGCAATGGCCGCCGCCCTCGCCCAGCAGAGCGGAGACGCTCTGAAGGTGCTTCATGCAGTAAAGTTTAAGAGAGAAGATGTAAACAGACGCTTTTAAATCGTTTTTCTGTTCTTAAACTTATTTTGTGATTCTCCATGGAAAGGGTTAATGGAGGTGGACACAGCATCACCTGTCCTCATTCATGGAGAGCTGCCAGATTATGAATCTCCCTTTCACGGGCCTTTTTCCTCCCTGAATATGAGATGACTCCGCCTCCTGAAGTCGTAGCTTAGCAACGCACACACACACACACACACACACACACCTGTGCGAGTCCTCGCTCCCATACAGCGGGAGGAGAATAAAAGGCATGTGGCCAGGTTTGATGCTCGCTCGATCAATATGACCGAGCCCGGATGAAAGATGAAAGGCAGCGAGAAAGAGAAAGAGAGAGAGAGAGTGAGAGGGAGAGGGAGAGAGGGAGAGGGAGAGTGAGGGAGAGAGAGAGAGAGAGGGAGAGAGAGAGAGAGAGAGAGGGAGAGAGAGAGACGCGTTTTTTAGCCCACAAAAGGATCCCTGTGCTCTCAGACACTCCGGTGGACATCGATCTGTCCCCCCTCAACCTCCACAAATGGATCGAACACACAAACTCAGTTCCAAGTCACATGTTTTATTCATGGTGCTCGTCTGGTCGTCACCAGGTTTTGGTTGAAGCCGGCGATGCGGCAGGTAAACCAGGAATGTGGAGAAGTCCTTAAAAACACGACTTCTCAGGATGCATTTGAACCTTTCACTCACAGAACGATAGAAAGGAGCGAATATGCGCATCTCTCCTCCACACAGGGGCATGTCGAGGTCCTGATGCACGCCGATGAGGTGAAGTTCATCATGTGTTGATGCGGGGATCCGGGCGCGCTGCCTCCATGTTGTTCGTGTGTGTGCGGCGTCCTCGGCGGATAACAAGGTCCTTCCTACCCAGAAGGCAGCGAGGGAGATGGAAATGAAAAGGTCTGAGGCCCGAGAGCTGCAAGGACACGCGAGGTATGCCTCTCAGCAAGGACTCAGAACATGGACAGTGGAAGGAGGAGGGGGGGGGGTTAGATGTTGCAGAAGGTTTATCGTCCACATCGACCTGCTGCACGCTGTAATTACAACGCTTTTAATGGCGCGGAGCTGTCACGCGCAGGCCGCTTCCGGAACCAACCGCCGGCCGGCCGCCGCGAGGCAAGGCCCGCGCCACGACTAGCGTTGGGCTTACGGCGTCTTCGGGCTCGACTCCATGGAGGTCGGAGGGAGGAAGACGAGGAGACGAGGAGCTCCGCCTCCTCCACGCGTTCATCCTGCAGCGCCCTCTCCACGCGCGGCTCATGCACAGCTCCTCCATTAACACCTCCTTCCTATTTTCGGGAGCTCGGGGAGTCATTTCACTGTAACCACATTTGCTTAATTACATAAGAGAGACAAAAAGACACCGAGAGCGCGAGAGAGAGAGAGAGAGAGAGAGGCAGACTGCAGCACTTGGCTCTGAGACGACGCTCTGACTCGATGATAAACGCTGATGAGGAGGACGAAGAGGACGAAGATGGCGGCGGTTCAACCTGCAGCCGGCCCCGAGGTCGGCCCACTTCCTCTCCGCCTCCTCCAGGAACTCTCCCTCCGGCTCCCCGGCTGCATGCCGAGGGCGGGAGCCAGTCAGAAAGACGACTGGGCTTCAAGACATTATCTGTCTGCAGGAACACACACACACACACACAGGTGTACACACTGCATTCAGTCGGTCTTTTCCTGGAAGAAACACACACACATGCACACACACATTACATTTAAGGATAATGTATAATTCATCCAGCACCTCTTTTGCCTCGTCTGTCTGGCTCACACACACACACACACACACACACACACACACACACTTTCTTTCATGCACTCCACCTCTTTTACTCCCTCACTTGACATAAATACAAATTCTTCAAACATCGATGCTATCTATGCAACATTAGCGACCAGGAAGTTGTCGGGACTTTTCGTCTCAGTATTTAAAGGGGCAGTGCGTCACGTTTCGGGGGATTCTTCGGCAGAATTAGAATATAGTATTTATTGTGTTTTAATGAGTGTTTAATGTGTTTTTCTCATCTCACAATGGGGGAGCAAGTCCTCCTCTTTCTTCGACACCTTTCACACGTTTAAAACAATGTTTATTCTGTTGGTGTTTGGAACAAACACTTGTAATCTTTGACATGCAAACTCACATCATTCGTATACTGAGAACCTTCCTGACATTCAGGACCTCAAAGATATGTTATACACCGTGTAGGATGATCTACTCTGATCCAGAAAGAGTGGACAGAGGGTTAAATAAGAAAAGTTTAACCTTCACCTGGCGCTTCTCTTTCCTTCACTCACCCAGAGAGAGATGCTTGAAATCAAAATGTCAGCCATGCACATGTTTGTTTTCCTTCATGCACACACACACACACCTCACACACCTCACACACATCCCCAGGAGGTTTCCACTTGTCTCTGCCGCCGTGTTCATCACTCTTCTCAACCCGGCTCCGACTCACTCTCCACTTCATCACTGTCCATGTATGTGTGTGTGTGTGTGTGTTCTCTGTGTTTCCTCTGTTTGTTATTTGACCCTCTCCATCACAACACACCCACCCTAACACACAGAACACGCCCCCGCCGCATTAATTTAAATCACTGTTTCCTCCTTTTGAGGTGCCGGGCGATGAAATAAATGAAAACAAACAACATCCAAACTCTGGAAGAAAAAAAAAGAAAAGAACCACAGCCGGCGTTTCTCCTCCGAAGAGGAAAGCGAATCCCTCCGTCCTCGTGCGACTCTTTCTGTCTCAAGTTTTTAATTTGGATTGATTATGGTGGCGTGGGTGTTGCAGCCGCCGCGGTAATGAACGCTCCGGGAGGAGGGAGGAGCGAAGAGTTATTAATGAGACACTTAAAGGTGAGAGGAGGAGGAGAGAGAGAGAGAGAGAGGGGGGGGGAGTAAGGGCCGAAATACAAACAGGTGAGAAGAAGCAGAGGAGTAAGAAAGATTTTGTTTGTTTTTTTAAGTTACAAAAGGCCCAAACCGACATGTGACATGTCTAAACAACACAGAGTGAATCCTCTGAACGTGACGGACAGGAGAACAATATTCTGGTTGAAGAAGGAAGGAGACGTGTCACCTGTGGACAGATGTGTTGGTACTCCATGCACAGCTGCATATTTTAACAACGTGCACGACTCGTCTTTAGTGCATGTTTCAAATGTTTACTTTATGCTCCAACATCCTCCTTGTGCAGAAGAGAGAGAGCAGAGCTTAGAAGGTTTAGGAGTGCAGAGAGAGAGAAAGCTAATTATAAGAAAGGTGGTTTATGTGCTTGAGTAAAACTAGAGTGTCTAAATTAGTCCGCAAACTTTTTGGAGTGACACAAATACACATTTAAAGTTCTAAACTTCAGTTTTCTTCTTGTAAACCCAGAATAATACAGTACCAACACAACAGCTGGATAAAGGTGTCTGTTTCAGTGTGTGTAGACACACACACACACACACACACCTGTCAGTGCTTCACCTGATGCTGCAACAGCAGCTCCTCCAGGGAGCAGCCTCTATATATATCCTCCACATCATTTGCATCAGACGATGTGGCTGTCCAGGACCCCGAGTGATGTTCCTCGCCTCTGTTTCCCGCTTATTGCATCACGCACGCCATCCTTGAGGCGCTCTTATACTTTTTCCTCCTTCAGCTCGTCTTCATCTCCGCACCGAGAGCCTCGACCCCACCGGGGGAAATGAAGAGGAAGAAGCTCCACGCTCCGCATGCCTTCACATTTCCTCGGCGTCGACCATGACAAGCGTTTCTTTCACAAACTCGACACCCGGAGGTCCGCAGCCGCCTCGGTTCTGCTCGGCAGGGGGTCCCTCGACACCTCGCCGAGAGGGGGGGGGGGGGGGTGAGGGTGTCTCATTTTAAAAAGGCATACAGGAGAAGGATTTGAAGAAGCCTTAAAGCCCCGAAGGCGGGGGCCGGTGCTTCTTATCCTCCAGCCCGGCCAGAGGCCTCCTGCAGGAGCTCCCTGTGCAGCAGTTATGGGTGGAGGAGGGTGGAGGAGGAGAGTCTGCAGGTGGAGGAGGAGGTCGGATGCACAGATTGATTCATGTATTATCCTTCGTGTCGTGGTTGAGTGAAATGTCCAAGTGGAAGTTAAAGAGTGAAAGAGTTAAAGAGTGAAAGAGTTAAAGTGAAGTTAAATGAGGTTTTACAGAACATAGTTCAGGAGGGGAGACCACGCCCCTCATTCAGCCAATCATTCGAGCCGACGGTACTTAAACACGTCACACCTATTCACGCCCTCTTCGTCTCAGCCGACAGACGGCGCTCTTCCAACCGGTCGAGATTCAGCCGCTCGAACGCCGTGATCGACCTCCACGCCGACGCTCCGCCGAGCGCTTTACTTCCCACACAATCCTAAACTACTGGCCTGAAACAAACGGTCCTCCTCAACCCGATACGGACGAGCAGCTGCGTTCTGAAGCCTCGTAGTCTCCTCCTTCACTTACCACGCTTCATCGGCTGCTTCGGCCATCCACGATCCCCGCGCCACTCTTCATCCCGCCGGAGCTCCCGCCACGCCCCTCGCCACCTCATCTCACCATTCCGTCGGCGTCTACAAATCCCTCTTCGCGAGCGCACAGTCCCCCAACCGAAGACCGCAACCATCGAACCCAAAATCATCAGTCTGAGGAAAAAAGTAAACTTTTCCAATGTGTTCACGGACCGGCAAAGCCAACTCTCGATCTCCAGCGGAGCACTTCCGGGTATCCCTCCGCCGCGTCAGTCGCAGCTGCGATGACGTCACGACGCATCAGGGCGGAGAAACCCAGCCATCCTCTCCAGGTCGTATCCCAGCCATCCTCACCAGGTCGTATCCCAGCCATCCTCACCAGGTCGTATCCCAGCCATCCTCACCAGGTCGTATCCCAGCCCATTTCAAGCTGCCTCTGTACCAGAGACATTTCACCTCGCAATTTCTTGCACCAGCCTCCGACTCCCGACCAGACAGCCATCGCAGCTCTTCTACCATCATGCCTCGACCACCACCCAATCCACCCCCTACCCCCCATCTCCTTCCCCCCCCCCCCCCTAATCCCCCCATCCTTTCATCCCTTTCCCCCCCCTACTCCCCCCTACCCCCCCCCCCCCAATTCACCCCCCCTTCACCCCCCCCTACCTCCCCCCCCTCACCCCCCTCCCCCATCCTCCTCAACCCCTTCACCCCTCTCCTTCCTCTTCCCACCACACCATATCCCACCTGCATAAACTAATGTACACTACTAACCTCTCCTGATCCGGTCCTCGTTGCTTAGTTCATTTCACAGGTTACCTCAGACTGCGGTTGCATCCAAACCCTGACCCCACCGGTCATCCTCTCCCGGTCGTACTCAAATCGCGAGTAACTTCCTCCTTCCTCGCACCCCCTCCCTTCCTATCCCAGTTGAATGGCGAGGATAACGTCTTCCTTCCTCAACCCTCACACCAACTACTAACCTCGCTTGATTCTGTCTTCGTACTTTCTCGCTCCACAGGTTTCATGGATCGCAAATACACCCGCTACCTACACTTCAGCCTTATCGTTTTCATAATTGCACCCTACTAACCTTGCTTGAACCTGTCGCCTGTTCGCCACACAGGTCTTCAAGGATCCTGCTCACACCCGTACCGTGATCCTGCCATCCACCACTACCTTCACAAGCCGTCGAATCGCTACTACAAAGGCCTCTACCTTTCCTCGCCCCACTCCCTGGCTTCCGGCCTCCCGCATCCTCCAGTTTACCACCTCGAACTTCGACCACGCCCGACATCTCCGTCCCGCCGACACATCATCCATAACCCTAAACTCTGCAAGAGCAACAACTTTGTCTGCCTCAACTCACCTTCGCCTTTCGACTAGACTCATGGCGTCATGACCCTAACCACGCCTACTCAAACGCTCGTCGCCAGCCAAACCTCTTAGCAACCACATCTTTAGACGCTTGGCCACGGTCCTCCCTCACCGTCCTCTCCAATACCCGCTCCTACCTAACAACACTCGTAACGGGCATGCACGCTTTTCATTAAGCCATCTTTTGGGGACTCTGCACCGCCAGAGCTTCAGAAGAAACAACCCCCACCCACGAGTCTCCACCCCCGCCGTTCCCTCTAACCACCAGACGTCAGCAGTCTCCAATAGCACCTCCAACCCGCTCTTCACGACCATTCTCGTTCCAGACATAATCAACCCTTCATTCATTTATTTCACAATAAACCAACTGTAAACACGTATCACTGCTGGCGTGGTCTTTATTAGTGAAAGAGTTAGAGTGAAAGAGTCCCTCATTGGCTGTATTATTTCTAACAGCAGTACTGTGTTGGTTCCAGCAGAGGAAGACATCCTTGGCGTCTCCCCAGGGAGTCACAGGTTCCGAGCTGTGAGACGCTCAGCTCTCAATTGTCTGGTGATAAATTCTCTGATTACATAAGTTGTCGGAGGGCAGAATTATTGGACGTTGTAAATCCATTTCCCTGCGTCCAGATCTTTTATTTCTGTTCCTTTACACCTCTAAAACAAACTCCTCTGCGTCTGTTGGAGTTTGTGTGGGGCGGCTACACAGACGAGCGGCGGGTCGGGCCGGCACGCCGCGTTCTGGTGAGGTGAGATATTACGCAACAGTCAGATACATAATGGCTGAGCAGCGACGGAGAGCTCTGCAGCTATGTGATGCTTATTCTCCTCTTATCTTCCTCTCACTGCGAAAAGAACAACGTAATGACTGTAAGTATCTTCTTCTTCCAGAGAACATGAACAACAGCGCTGTGCAGGACGTGGATGAATGCACGATATATAGGCTATTTGCAAACTTAAAAAACATGTTTATTTCAGTTTAATTCATTAACTGGATCCCCATTAGCTGACTCCTCAGCCACATGCAAAACATGACGTGAAACAAACAGTTAAAATATAGAAAAATACAAAATAAATACAGTGCAGTGGAGGATTAGGATGTATATGTTGCAGTATGTCAGTAATGTATACAAAGAAAGGTCAGATGGAGACAAAAAGGATGTAAAATGTCAAGAAGTGTTCCTTTAATTGTTTTTTAATTACCTGTGAGATATATGATGAGGCGGTAAATTCCAAGCAGTAATTGCACGAAGAATACCTCCGTTAGAGGAGGTGTGTCGTTGGGGATGGAGGAGACCTAAACCAGCTGTTGGTGGCAGCAGCAGCGCCTCCTACTGGCTGTTAAAATATGGCGGTAGCTTTGTGAAAGCCATTAGCGTTAATAAGACTCGATCTAAAAAGAGAGAACGTGAAATTAAAAGAGGAGTCAGGAATAAAAAATAGTGATGAGAGATAGAAGTGTAAAAGAAAAGAAGACTGAAAAAGGGAAGAATTAGACTTTTACAGAGGAAAATAAATAATGCCGATGCGGCTATCAGCATGGGCTCAACAGAAAGCAGCAGAGGAAGCAAGAAAGAGCAATAATTAACCAGAGAGCCAGCGAAAGGGCAGAAAGGGAGCCGGGGAGATGAGATAGAAGCAGCAAGGAGAAAGGTCTATAAATTATTCACAAAGATGAATATGTGCGCGGCTGATAGATGGCTTTAAGACACAGGTAAATACTTAAAGAGAGGGAAAGGAGACGAGGGAACATTGATTGGAAAGTGATGGAGGAATAAGCCGAGCGTCGGAGAGGAAGTGGAGGAGAATGAGGTCGGAGGAGAGGGAGAGCCTGCGTGGAGAATACAGAGAGAGATGTGATGTTTCCATGAGGAATGAAAGATGGAGGATCTCTGGTGAATACAAAGCCCTGTTTGCATGGCGTCGCCTCGGGTTTAAGATAAGTGATGATTCACCCCCATCGCTCTGGAAGGGGAGGAGTCATGAGGATCGTCTTCAGGAGGAGGCCTGAGGATCGTCTTCAGGAGGAGGCCTGAGGATCTTCTTCAGGAGGAGTCATGAGGATCTTCTTCAGGAGGAGTCATGAGGATCATCTTCAGGAGGAGGCCTGAGGATCATCTTCAGGAGGAGGCCTGAGGATCATCTTCAGGAGGAGACCTGAGGATCATCTTCAGGAGGAGACCTGAGGATCTTCTTCAGGAGGAGACCTGAGGATCTTCTTCAGGAGGAGGCCTGAGGATCTTCTTCAGGAGGAGTCATGAGGATCGTTTTCAGGAGGAGGCCTGAGGATCGTCTTCAGGAGGAGTCATGAGGATCATCTTCAGGAGGAGGCCTGAGGATCTTCTTCAGGAGGAGTCATGAGGATCGTCTTCAGGAGGAGGCCTGAGGATCATCTTCAGGAGGAGGCCTGAGGATCGTCTTCAGGAGGAGTCATGAGGATCGTCTTCAGGAGGAGGCCTGAGGATCTTCTTCAGGAGGCCTGAGGATCTTCTTCAGGAGGCCTGAGGATCTTCTTCAGGAGGAGGCCTGAGGATCGTCTTCAGGAGGAGGCCTGAGGATCGTCTCCAGGAGGAGGCCTGAGGATCATCTCCAGGAGGAGGCCTGAGGATCGTCTCCAGGAGGAGTCATGAGGATCGTCTTCAGGAGGAGGCCTGAGGATCGTCTCCAGGAGGAGTCATGAGGATCTTTGCGAGCACTTTGAGCAAGTCTCTTCGTTTTCCGAGACTGCTGCTCAGATCTGAGTCGCAGTCTCTTTGAGGATCGTCCTATAATCATAAAACCTCGTAAACAAGGAATATTAGCTTGTGGTCGACTGGTTTCTGCGCCTCCCGGTGGAGAGCCAGGACCAGCTGGCCCGGGAGTGACCGCTTGGAGGTGCAGGAAGTCGCTTTTGGAGAGGACGACCCACCCATGGCAAGATAGATGGATAATTAAAACGTGTAAACAGGTTAAAGTCTCGTTTAGCTTCCCCGCAGTGCATTCTGGGAGATATAGGAATTCGCTAAGTGATTTAACAGTTTATGGAAGGTGAATCAGAGCTGCAGATACACAACGGAGGAGATCGTCCTCGAGGTTTGGGGCAAAAGCGTGGAGACAGAACCCGAAGAAGAATGGAAACTGATTTATAATGCTTCGACACCATTAGTTTAACTTTATTATCCCTCTTTAGGATTCTATTTTGCAAAGTTTTGCGAAGAAAAATGAAACTGATTGTGCAGGAGAACTCGACAAAGCGTCATGGAAGTCGCGTCAGCGTGAAACCGAGCCGCGTGAAGAGAAGGAAAGTACATTGTGTAATATCGGCGTGAGTCATGTGGTATTTCTGTCGGCTCTTGGCACGATGCATCACGTCCTTTATGTTCTGCAGAAAGCATCCGTCTCTTCTTGTTCCCTCCTCGGCCTTGAAGAGGACAGGATGTCCCTCACTGGTTGATACACCTCCACCTATGCGTTCACATGTTTATGTTTCATTCTCTGCAGCACTGACTGAATACTGACAGTTATAATAAGTATTCTATTATCCATCAATGTCATCGCTTCCAGGAAATTAATGCCAAATGTTATTGATGTTATTGCCTCCAAATATATGATGATGTCACTTGGTCCTCAGTGTCTGCTTTTATTGAAAAGATTGGAAAACAATCAAAGGATCCTAAAAAGGCTCTCCAGGGGAACAATGGCACATATTCAAAACGCCAATATCACTTTTCACGGGGCATCGTGTCCCAGAGCTCTCACACCTCCACACAAGATGGCCAGCCTCGTGTCGGGAGGAGGACGAGGAGGAAGAGGAAGCCGCGCTCTCTCTTCCTCCCTTTTGATGGCGGCGAGGAGCAGATGGCGCGAGAGATTGGAAACGTCGTCTGGAGTCGGACAACCCCGAGATAATGGCAAGCTGTGCTGGCGGCGCAGAGCCGGCTGCATGGAGTTCATCATGTGTGTGTGAAGCCATGTGTGTGTGTGTGTGTGTGTGTGTAAAGAGTGACACTAATGAAGAGATAAACAGGGACGTGGGGCGGAGAGTTTAAGCGTCATTATTTCTCGAATAAAAAAAGGTTCTTATAACTGTATGAAGGTGCCTGAAAGGCTCCGACGCCTCATCGATCATCATCCGGTGGATTCAGACTCAGCGTTTAAAGTGTCGGCGCGTGTGTGTGCCGGTAAACAAGCCGAGGAGAGTAAACCAGAGACGCACACACTCTACGTGTCACTATTAAATCTCCTCCTGCAAACTGAACCTCAGCAGAGACGACTCGCCGCTCTCTTCCCTTCAGGGTCCGCCTGGGGGTTCCTGAAGGGACTCGGTTCCCCAAAACACTGAGGCAGACATCCAGACGGGGCCCGGCTCCCCCTGAAGGACCCTGAGACCTGATCTCTCATCTATACACGAAATATACAAATTCCACGACGTCCGATCTCGTCGTTTCGAGACGCGGTGGCCATTTTTTATTGAAATGCATCGGAGGTCTATCAGGCGCCGTGGAGACCGAGTTGTTTATGGGGTTTTATTTTTTGAATATTTTTTTCTATCCTTGATATTTTATTGAGGTATTTTTTACAGAAATACAACCTTCAAAAGTAAGAATGCATAATAATAATAAAACATAAAAATTAAGTACAAATTAACAATGCGTCTGGCCAAGAAGGGCCATCAGCAAACAAATACAAATGTTAAAGCAGGAAAATAATTTTAAATAAGAAATGCATCGGAGGTCTACTCATAAAGACGAGTTGTTTATGGGTTTTTTATGATTAACGACTTGTTCCGGTCATCCGTCTTCTGGGAGAGGACGTCGGGGGGGATGGTTTCCATCCCGATCTGTCACCATGACAACGTAGCATAAGGTGGCTAAAGGTAGCATGAGATCTTAGCTTAGCATTTAAGTAGAGAAGGAAACACATCTTCTCTTGAAGAGGATGCGAGGTTGTTATCCTTAGCTAGTCGTACGTGGTGGAGCGTCGTTATACTGCTCTCAGGATTTAACGAAGCGAAGCTCGGCTTCATTACATCTCGTCAAACCTGCAAAACTAGCGAGAGCACAGGGGCCGCAACAAACAACCAACTGGGAGGCGTTTTTTATTCAAACAGGTTTGAGAAGATCAACCAGATCGACATGCCTCCGATAGCCAGTGGGATGAATAACTCAAGATAAACTATTGTTGAGCTGTTGGCGTCCAAATCAAGCGCACCTCGAGGTCCCCTGCTGCAGGAATGTTCCTGGGCATAATGTTGGCACGCGTGAATCATCATCTTCTCATCTGTTTATCTTCTTGAGCTCCTGGCAGAAAGAACACAGAATGTTTTGTTGAACTTTCACCGGCAAAAAAAAGAAAGAAGAAGAAGCAGAAATCTCCTTAAAAGGTTGAGTGTTGTCGTCTGGGTGGCGTGCGGGTCCGTTTCAGGAAATGCCGGAGCAGATCCCGGGGAGATAAGTGGCGCCACCGGCACCGCTGATGTCACCGTCTCTGGACCGAGATACCTCTCTCCCTCCTCGCCTCCTCGCCTCCTTGCCTCCTTGACTCCTCCACTGGGACAGATAAATGAGTCTGCAAGAAGCTGCAGCCTCACAGCGTGTTCAGGGTTTAGGATTAACTTCATGTTCTCTACGTGTGTAGTACAGGTTATGTGTGTGTGTGTGTGTGTGTGTGTGTGTGTGTGTGTGTGTGTGGGTGTATACAGAGGCCTTGTTAACATGTGTTCACCTCCCAGTGCATTGTGGGAGTTGGGGGTGGGGGGGGGGGGGCAGAGCGCAGCTATGCTGCACGGTAACAGCAATGTTTTTATCGAGGGAGATGAAGAATGAGGAAGAGAAAGAGTGGAGAGAGGGGGGGAAGAGAGAGAGAGAGAGAGAGAGAAACAACAAAAAAGACAAAGTTTACATTTTATCGCTGCCAGGAAAGAGAGAGAGTGAGATCCTTGGCAGAGCCGCATACAGCTGTTGAGTGCTGTCACTGTTCAGAAAGGCCAGACCTATTATCAGTGATCACACACACACACACGCACACACACACACACACACGCGTCTGATTGGAGAGTGGAGACCAACATGAAGCAGCAATTCATCCACTTTTGGTCGTGCACATTTGTTTCTCATGGCGAGTGGATGTGAGGTCCAGGCTGAGGACACACACACACACACACACACACACACACTAATGTGCTGCTGGAGCTCTCTGGGATGTGTCTCACTTCTACATCCTCACAAGAGTAAATACTTCAGGAGATGCGATGATGCTCTGTGACTATAACACACATTCAGTTATGATATAAACTTTATATAAACTCTAAATCTTGTGATTTCAGTCAAATTCACATGAATCCGTGACAACAACAACAACAACAACAACCTGCTGCAGCTTAATCATTAAAACCACTCTCATAATTACGCTGTTGCCTCTCGCCTGTGATTATTTGTATAATTTTGTTATTTTTATTAAAGCAACGCGCTTATGAAAAGTGTAGTTTTAATGAAGTGGGACAATTATTAATGATTTTTTAATCACGACGTTTTAAGTGGATTCCATTAAGTTCCACTTCAATCAGCTCTGGATTGGCCCCTCAGAGACACCGTCCCCTTGCTGAGATGGACAGCTGCCAGTTGCCACGCTAACCCTGTGCAGGGTTTGGGGGGGGGGGGGGTCGGGTTTCACTCCCCCAAATACCTCTCGTACCGCTGTGGTTGCATAACAGTCCCGTCACGCTCGCGGCATGGGCCCAACGCGGTGCTGTTTCCAAAACGAGCCCGGTCATGCCGACGCTTATTTCTGGGCCGCTGCGTATTAACTTTAGAGCTGTCGGCGCCGCGTCACTCCGGGGGAGTAAAGGGGAGCCTCGTTTCCCAGTGTTCCTCAAACGCATCCTCAATCCGCCCGGCTTCACAGGGACGTACATCTGCATATGAGACAGCAAAACCCTCCGGTTGGTGAGATGGGAGGAGGAGGAGAGATGTACAACGTCCTAACAGATGGCCAAGGTCCAGATTTACATATAAATACATATCAGAGTGCATTGAGGAGTGGAGGGATGTGGATGTGTGTGTCCTTCGTCGGGTTTGAGCCGCTCGGCGCCGTGCGTCACCCGGCTGAGGTCAACCCGTTCATCCATGAGAGAAAGCTCCCATACAGGGAATACGCTTTGAGTTGTAATCCACACACACACACACACACACACACACATTCCTCATACCGTTGGCATCTCTTTTCCTCTCCCTTCGATGTGCACTGGTTTGACCCCGCCGACCTTTCACACACTCCTCCCTCCCTCCGGTGGGCCGATGACAGATCTCACATGTCGGGGTGGAAAAACAGGAACTGTTGCGGACCCCTGCAGGTGGGGGGGGGGGATTAAGAGGACAGTGATACCTGCCTCCATGACAGAAGCGTGAACTCCACGACCGGCGATGTAATCGTGGATTAAGTGTGTGCGTGTGTGTGTGTGTGTGTGACCTTGAAATCCTCAGAAACACCGTCCTCTCGTTCACATTTGCTGCTCCGGAGAGACGTGGTTTGGTGATGAAGGCTCATCTTTTTAACTCCTCCTCCTCCTCTTCTTCTTCTTCTTCCTCTGCGGCTCGCTGCGCGGGTTCGTGCGAGGACGAGCGAGGCAGCTGGGCGCCAGATGAGAGCGTGTAATTAGGCCCCGGCATCCACCGGGCTTTGGTTACAGGTGCAGATCGGCCTGCGGGGACGAACAAAGCTGTCAATGGAAAAGATCATTCATGCTGAAACAACAGGAAAGGTTGAGGGGGGAGGGGGGAGAGGGGGGGGGGGTTGGCTGGCTCCTGCTACAGGGAGCCGGAGCCAAGACCAGATAAATTGCTCTGAGTGGCATCGCGACAAGCCCGCCGCAGCCGTATAAATCACCGTGTCCAGACGACGGGCCGCTGAACTACCTGCTGATGCTCTTGTTTTTAATCCCAGGTGTTTTTTAAACGAGACAATGAGACGCTGGAGATGGAGAGCCTCTCTCTCTCTCTCTCTCTCTCTCTCTCTCTCTCTCTCGCGCTGAGTTTTAAATTGATGCCTGAGATTTAAACTGCTTTTGGCCCAGACGGAGGCTGCTGGTTCAATATTGGACGGCTGCCTGGTGGAACGCGCGCTGCAGGAAATGTTCTGCCTCTTTCGAGGGACTTTGATTCTATTTCTGCTCTCTCGCACATCGCCGGCTGCAGATTCTTCTCTCTGCAGTATCGGCGCTCGAGAAACACAGCTCGTTAATCTCGGACGCTAAGTGCGTGTAGAATCCAGACAAAAGCCTGGAAACATATCCACGAAGGGAGATTTAGGGACATTTCAGGTTACCATCAGAGAGGATGGAGACACGACGGACACAGAACCTCCTCAGCACCCCTCTGTTGGACCTTCATGGTTTTGGTGGCTGCAGGTTCTGGTGCAACCGAACACCAGGACCAGGGTCTAGTCCGTACATTTCTACATCAAGGAAAGAATCCACGAAACATGAACTATAGTGTGGAGATGTTTCTTGGATCTCTTGAAGGTGACCTTTCCTGAGGACAGCCTGATTTGAGGTTTATGGGAAACCCCATCCCCCCATTCATCATTCATGCCCGCGTCTTAAAGTGTCCACTTGTCCTTGACGCTGTCTTTGTCACACACACACACACACACACACACACACACTCTACCCTCAACTCTGACCGTTTAGACGTCGCAGCTTTAGATGTATTTACATCCTTTGTTGCTTCTGCGATGCACTTTGCAAGCAACCTGCTTTTTGTTAAAAGCACTTTGTCGATAAATTTGACTTCCCTCGACACTCAATACCGAGTCCATTAAGCCGCAGAGCCGCGGGGCTGCTCCCCACGCAGGGGCCACCGCTTCCAGTAAGGTATATCTGCTGAGCTCTCATTAGCAAGCATCATCATACGTAATTCTGGCACGTGTAATGCCATTAGAGGGGATTTGGCATCGGATAGTTGAGTAATGGGATTAGCTGGACGGTAAACCTCGAGGGCCGGGGCGGTAGGTCTTTCCCACTCAAGACGGACCGACGGACTTCTCCTCCGCATCGAGTCGTCTCTTTGTCGCGGCTGAACGCTGACTGCGTGTTTAGCTTTTACGCAGCCGGCTTTGTAAAGGAGCGATGGAGGAGAGGTGGCTCCTACCTGGACGTCTCTTCCCAGAAGCCTTTCAAAAGTGACAGGAATAAAAAAGGAGCGATAAAAAGAGAAGTTTAAACCTCGGCTCCTTCCTCACACAGCTGGCCAATCACAGCGTGGAGAGGGAGTGAACGTCAGATCGTTGAATGTGTTCATGTAACTCTGTAATGCTTCATTCTGGTCACATGACATCTATTGTTCATCTGGTCACATGACATCTATTGTTCATCTGGTCACATGACATCTATTGTTCATCTGGTCACATGACATCTATTCTTCTGTGCATCCTGGAGAGGGATCCTCCTCTGTTCTCTCCTGAAGGGTTCTTCACATTTTACCCCTGAAAGGGCTTTTCTTATTTTTTCGGGAGTTGTTCCTGATCCGATGTGAGGTCAAAGGTCAAAGGTCAGGGATGTTGTATGTGTACAGATTGTAAAGTCCTCTGAGGAGAATTCCGAAGTTGTGATATAAATAAACTGAATTAAATTGAATAGATCACGCCGCTCTGGAGCATCTTGCTGTTGCATCGTTATTAGTATGAATCTTCATATTATTTCCCCACACACAGACTGTGAGGGACAGTGGCAGTGCATATGTAGGTTCAAGGCTCATCTGTCGTCACTCTGCAACACAACAACATGCGCCTTTAGCCCGGCTATTTTATGCAACACAAGAAACCAACATGACAGCACCGGTTCATTCCTGCAGAGCATCAGGAGGAAAGTAAACGGGAGGATTCTCTGGCGTCTTCTATCTTCATTGTCTCTTCTACCCTCGTGTTCTGCTCACGCTGGCTTTGCATCCTCATCGTTGACCACAAGGCTGTTTTAATATATCAAAACCCAGCATGGAAGAACAGTATTGAGGTGGTCACCATTCACTTTGACACAAACTGGACATAAATGTGCAACAAATATGGGCACATTTCATGTTATATATGGTATATATATATACATGTACGTGAGCTATGCATGCACGCATATGCATATCATTATCATGTTATTCATATTTGGGGTCATTTTGAATAAGACCTCAATGCACAGATGAGGAAACTCTCCTTCTCTAACTGACCTGCAGCCGGTACGACCTCCGTGACCTTGGAGCAAGCTCACAAAGATGCCAGCGGCTGGACGATGGCGTGCGAGGGGGGAAGGAGCAGCGTGGCGTGCTCAGCCGACGGCCTGCCGAGCCATAAGATGGTCCTGGAGTAAAGCTCATGTTTAATTTAGGTTGTGCGATTACCACGGTGTCATCCTCACGTGCTGCACGCCACAGTCCAGAGACGGATTACCGGGCAGGAGAGAGGACATCTTCTATAGGAATACTTTGTTTCCTGAGACATTAATGCTAAATTATTTGAACCGTCTTCTCTCAGATGCTCATCGTACCTTCTATATATATCGATTACCAACAGCGTGATCATGCTGTGGTAGGAATCCTGCAGGTGGGGTGTGGAGGACATGCAGAGGTTCATGCAGGGTTCACTAGAAACTCGTGTTGGTTGAGTGAGTTAGTGGTATGTGATCCAACAATGGAGCAGAATGGAATCACACACTTGGTCTCGATGTAAGTCTCCGATGTGTTTTTGTGGATGCATGTTCTGAGATTTTTCAGTGAGTAATGACAAACATCCCCCTCGTTTCCTGGACCGAGACCAGCAGCACATGCATTTTCCCAGAGAGAGAGAGAGAGAGAGAGATGATTGGTGATGAACGTTGAAAAGCGCTGCCAGGGGAATAACGTCCACAGGAACTGAACTCCTCACCCGGCCGGTGTTCGTGCCTCCAGCTCCGACCATTAAGCCGCGTTACAGGTCCGTGTGTTTATGCCCGGAGATGAAAGCCAACGCACCGATATAGAACAGGTGACTCAGCTTCCAACTTGGCAGAGAAATCCCACCCCCCCACCCGAGACCTTTGACCTCCTAATCGTTTAGCAGCGCTTATGGTTGGAGATCTGCTCCAGGCTATTACAGAGATTAGTGTCACGCAGATTTGGGAGTGGGCCAGGCCTATATCTGAACGTCATGGTATTCTCAGCATTTTTTACTGAGCACCCAACCCATGTGGAACCTGACATGTGTCTGTAGAGTAGCCCATAGGCTATATGTGCTGACCTACTTAGAGTGGCAGGCTACATATGATGGACATGCAACTGATTAACAATCGAAAATATATTGTATGTTCTAAAAAAACTCATTAAACATCAGGATACGTGTGTATGGGTGAATGTTTACGATCTCCTACATAGCTTTTCTTTAAGTTTATCCTATATTATGGACAGAATAATACATACATGTTAAATAATACATTCATATATAGAGAGAGAGAGGTCATTGTATTTGCACATATTTGTGATAACAGTAGCCCGCATGGTTCCCATTGTTTTGGGTCATTGCTGGAGGATCGACCGCCCCTCTTTTCTTGCAGCAGCACACGCCAGAAGGTAAAACGAGCAGCCCTCCCGAATAAAAACTATCCCCGGCTCGGAGAGCAGTTTCATCAAGTTGTATGCAGTGTGTCAAACTGACGGCGGAATTGGATGATTGGGGTTTCAGAATAATGGTCCACAAACAATATGATTGAATGTTTATGGGTGGTTATGCATCGACTCAGACATTACCAACATGTGCTGCAAAGCCACATCCCTAAACAACAATATAACTATACTTTACAGTAAAATAAATAATAGAGCACTTTCCCATTATTTAGTATTATTATTATTATTGTCTGTGATGTTCTATATGTATGTATGTATAGATACTTTAATTGTCCCAAAAAAGCAATTATTTAATATTCTTTAATTTATACATGGATGAAATGCATTACAATATGTGTTAAATACACAACATATTTAAAAAGAATATAATAGAATAATAAGAAAAATACACAATATATACAAAATAAAATAGAATAAATTAAATACAATTAACTAACAAAGCAAACAAAAACTAGATATAGGTATATATGAAAACACTATGCTAAGGCCCACTTCATCTTGATAACAAGCCTCACATGTAATCAAATTGGATCAAATGAATCATATGGCAAAACAAAGAGGATAATAACAAGTAAACGCTAAATTCCATTCTCCATCTTATTTTGAAAGGCGTCACCGGAAGCTTCGCATAACCGTTCGGGTACCTCGAAGTCGAGGAGCAGTGACGCCATCTTGAAATTCGTCCCGACCGGAGGAGGCGAGGAGGAGACGGACTTCGGGGGAGAAAAAGGCAGCTCGTCCTCAACCCGGTGGCCACGGTAGCTGCGCGGATTCACGGCAGCTCCGCGGGTTATTGCTCACACGTGACACCGTTTCCACTCGTTTACTCGGGTCATTTCCACCGGGGAGAAGGTTGTTTGGCCCACTTTGGAGCTCCGTAATCGGCTGTTTCCCCGTTGGATCGGACGGGAGGGGAGAGAGAGAGAGAGAGGATTGCCGAGCTTCCACACGGATATAAAACAACAACAACAACACCCCGCTTTAAGCAGTCTTGTTTTTCTTCTACTTCTTGTTTGCTTGGTTTTTTTTTTTAAACTGAAGCCCCATCGCGGAGAGAAGTTTGAGAGTGGAGTGCGCTTGATTCCAGTCCGATGGATGTGCGCCCTGCCCGGCTGTGGCTCGGCTCTCCGCCCCGCTGGTCCGTCCGGACCACCGCTGCAGACACGTTCATGACAGCCCCGGCGTGAGCGCCAACGAGTCGCCCTCCATTGCCTCTCCGGACCTGGAAATACCTCCGAACATCTCCTCCCTCTTCTTCACACCCCTTCTGTTTTTTTTTGGGGGGGGGGGGGGGGGGACTAGAAAGGCTTGACCTGGGATATTTGGGATTTCCAAATTGACGTTTTTAAAGATGTCTCTTTTTGCAGAGACGATGCTCTCTGGAGCAGCAAGACATTTCATTTGAGACTATCTTTTTAGCTTTTGTTCTAGTTGGAGGATCAGATTCGGATGGAAAATGGGAGACGCCACCAAACTGGCCTTCGCCGTTTTCCTCATCTCCTGCTCTTCAGGTGTGTGTGTGTGTGTGTGTGGATTTGCATTGTTTCTTATCATCTGTGTCATGCTTATTGTTGCCTCCGCAGAGCTGGTTGTTATCTGAGGAGCATGCAGTGCAATGCAACAAAACAAAAAGGAGGGGACACGCCACTGTGCCCTTCCTTTTGCATCCTCCACGTGTGGAGATGCACTGTGCATGTGGTAGATCCCAGTAGGGAGTCCAAGATGGGGCGTGGGGACCACAAGGGGGTCCCTGAGAGGGGTCTTGTGGGACATACCAGTACACTATTAAGCTTAACTCCCTTTATGAGAGTAGAAAGACTGTTATACACTCGCAGCTAATTAGAAAAGCCCATTGTGACTTCAGGCTGATGTGAAGCTCGATAATAACAACACAACATTAGTCTTCAATTGGGACCGTCGAGCTTTTATCTTCACTCCTGCCATACAGCTCTAAAGGTTACGGAAAACTAGCTCGGCTTGACCTTTTTATTTTTTAGTGTTGCATTGGAATCGTCAAACCTCTTCGCGGCAGAGCAATTTCCAGGCGTCAAGCCGGAGAACATTCTCCACGTGTCCTGGTGTCCGTGGGGTGGATGCATAATGAATGTCGGCGGGGGTCGGCGAGGTGATAATAACCCGCCATTACTTCTTTTCGCTCGTAGGCGTTTTCCTGTGTGGCGTGCACAGCTTCAGCAGACTAGATACCGTCTTAAGGAGGCAGTCGATGCGTCGCCGTGAAGACGTCACGACGCATCGGGCGAAGGCTTCGTGGGCCTGGACCGGTCCCCCCCCCCCCGATGAGACGGCCTGTCCTCGCGTAACACCTGAATCCACCGCAATGTTTAACTAGAACGGGCACTCGGTAGAGCGCATACCTTCACATATCACAAGACTGGGCATTGAATTATGAACATTTTGGCATTAGTTGCATGCCAATTGGATTGAAATTGACCGTGCTATGGTAAAAAGAAGATTTTGACCTTTTCATGACCTTGACCTTTGACCCAACCAATCCCAAAATCTCATCAAAGGGTCCCCGGATAATAACCAATCATCCTACCAAATTTCATGCGATTCGGTTTAATACTTTTTGAGTTTTGCGAGTAACACGCATACAAATAAATAAATACATACACGGCGATCAAAACATAACCTTAGGTAATCACGGCGTGACTGAAAGGTGACGAATGGAAAGGTAAACCTGCACTTTTAACTTCTGTTTATGTCTGTAACGCCCCAAAGTGGGGGCAACGCTTTAACCTTTATGATGATCGCCAGGAGGCGGAGCCTAAAGAAAACACAGATGGTCCAAGTTGAGTGAGAATAAACATCTCACCTGGAGGCAGGTTTTTTCCTCTATATATGGCTCATCATTTGCATTGTTGTTGCTTATTATTTGCGTGCGAGTGCAACTTAAAGGCCGTGCTCCCAAAACATTCACGCTACCGTATGAAAGCAGTCTCACTTGAGACTTTAGAAATATAAAAAGTCGAATCCAGACTTCCCGTGGCGGTGGGGTCGTCCTCTTCCAGCCGCCGGTGTGTTGTGAGTAGCGATGAAAAGGCGTCTGCGTTACGGTAATGGTGGGCTCGGTTGTGAGCCAGGTGACGTCTTCATTGCACAGTGCAGCGCGTGATTATCCCACTCGCTCATTACCGTGTGAAGTGGGTAAATGAAGGCTTCCTACTTGAGGTGGAATAAAACATCTTCGATGAAATCCAAGCTGAGTTGAACCCTCCGATGAGGGCAGGGCGCGGGGTTTATTTGATGAATGCAGAGGAGCCTTTGTTGTTGTTGTTGTTCAAGCTCATTTCTGGTGTCGTGGACGTTTCTTCAGACGGGAATTGATGAGACAAAGCTGCTCGTTGGGTCATTAGTCGGCGCTTTGTCCGCATTTATCAGCGATATGATACGCAAACAATTAAAATTAGTACGGGCACTCGGTAGAGCGCATACCTTCGCATATCACAAGATTGGGCATTGAATTATGAACATTTTGGCATTAGTTGCATGACAATTGGATAAAAATTGACCGCGCTATGGTAAAAAGAAGATTTTGACCTTTTCGTGACCTTGACCTTTGACCCGATTGATCCCAAAATCTAATCAAATGGTCCCTGGACAATAACCAATCATCCCACCAAATGTCATGCGATTCGGTTTAATACTTTTTGAGTTATGCGAGTAACACGCATACAAATAAATAAATAAATACACGGCGATCAAAACTTAAATGGCAAAAGTTTAACTTTAAATATGAAGGTTTCTAGTCTTACTTCATCTTATATTATAGGACATTAAATACTGTTTGGAAACGTGCACTCAGCAGGTCCCCTGGGCGAGCTCTGTGAACTTGTGATTGTTATTTTACAGACCATCTGGCAGATTAATCACTGATTAATAGTTTCTTTCAGCTCGGGTTGTCCCCAATGTCATTTCTTACTGTTTCAAACTAATATTTAGGTTATCAAATGAAGCTTTGAATGTCCCCAGCCATATTCTATGACATCACCATATTATAAACATCAGAAAAATAGATTATTTGTCATTGCGGTTGTATTTTAATGCAATTTAAAGTTCCCACAGCCCAACTTGCAACCATAATTATGAAATTGTTCTGTATTTTTGCTAATTATGAACCAGTTTTCACTCACTCATCGATTCTGTAGTTTATAGGATTCCCCTTTTCACGTTTTCTCGATATTAATGAATATTCAAAGTCCCCTAATTGAGCTTTAAACCCAGACGTTCTCTTTACTCTGGGACTCGGTGTCTCTCGCGCTCAGAGAGCGGCGGTGGATGTGGAGCGTGACCTGGTTTACGGTCGCGTCCAGCAGCTGCCGGTGTTGTGATGCGTGGCGGCGTGCGGACAAGGCGGGTTCAAGGTCGTCAGCGTCGCCGTGGCAGGAGAGTAAACGTACGTCTAAAAAAACACAACCTTCCAAGGAGCCGATGAGGCGCACTGACTCCGCGTTTCCTCCGCTTGGCGTCACACGTGCGCGTAAACAACAACAATCCATCATCTCCACGCCGCGGTCAATTCTGCCCGCTCGCCGCGGCCGATAGGAGCCGTGACCTTTTGACCCCGCGGCCGGCTCGTTTCCCCGAATAAGCGACCGAGTGCGAACGGGTCTGAGACCGCGATGCTCCGCCTCCTCGCTCTAAAGGCCGCGCCCCCGGGGTGAAAGTGCGCGGTGCGTTCGTGGTCACCTGGAGGCAACGCGGTGTTTATCGGTCCAGTCCCGAGCTTTGTCTTCGCATTCGGCCGCCCCTCTTTCATTCTGCTCGCTGCAGCAGTTTCACACAGACATCGATCCTCTCGCACGCCAGTGTACGGTTACATCCACGCGGAGGGGAAATCTAACATTTACCAGTCGCATTAACTGGGCAAATTGGTTGAGTTCCCTGCCGGCTGCTGCAGGCCTCTTGAGCAAGACGCCGGCTGCCGCCTCCGGGCTCGGGGTTTACCGCCGACCTCTGACCTCACCAGAGGACTGAAGGCGGTGGCGGGAACGTTCCCTCCTGCACGCACTTCATTATCGGATCAGTCTTCACGAGATTGTTTTATTGTTTACGCACACGCGATATCTGTGCTCGACTTTGGAAGAATCGATGAACGCGTCGTGTTTAAATCAGTCGATTCACTGTTTGATTGCAATCCGAAGGCAACGCGCTTCACCTTCAAGACACGAGGCCAGTTCTAAGTGTACAAACCGACTGACGCTGATGTTTACTTCTTATTTACTCTTCAAATAGTTTTAACATCACTAAAAGGCACTTATTTAAATAGTTCAATTAAGTAGTGGAGAACGTCTCCGTGCAGCTTAAGATGCTGAAAGGAGCTTTTGTTTGTGGCGTCCCCGAGGCTGATGTCTTTCTCCACAACATGTAAATAAAAGCGTAAAACCCCAAAAATGTGGCCTTAATCGAATATAAACTGTAATTTACTGCACACGCGGTCTGAAGTTCGTCTTGAACTAACCTTCTGCTGCAGTGTTTTGTGTGTTTCCTGGAGCGGTCAGAGGCAGGCTACCCCCCCTCCCCCCCACCCCATATCTATTTCTAATATGTTCTCTTGCAATATGCAATAGGCTCCAGAAGCCCAGGTGTATCCGTTAAGGCCAGATGTCGCCTTGTTTCCCCATCGGGCCCCACTGGTGCGGGGCCGTGCATCATCCGGTGCTTTAACACCAGTAAACACAAAGGAGGTGAGACGGTGACCAGGTGAGCAGGTCTCTGCAGGGGGAGTTATGGCCCTCCTAGATTCAGCCCGAGGCCAGGTGTGCCGCGCGCCACATGAGCGCGCTCTGTGTCGGTGCGTGTTTTATTCCTACGCAGCTGCTCTGGAAGGGGTGTGTTTATACGGTGGAAATCAATATTAATCTCCAAAAGAAGGACTTTGGAGTCTGCCATTGATCCCAGCTGGGAGACGAAGAGCCGGTGGGCAACTTGGACGTCAGCCGCAGTCGACTTAATCCCCATTATGTCCACGGGACGGGCGTTAATGCAACAAAATGAAACGGGAGTGCAGGCGACCTTTGGGAAAGTTCACATCCCCGTTCCTCCGCTTGTGTCGCCGCCCGGTTCTTTGGTCTCCGAGCGACATTGGAAATAAATCCCCTTCCAGTCGCTCGATTGATCGAGTGTGAAAGGCACGGCAGGTGACCTTTAAAACCTTTTTTTAAATGATTCATTGATGTACAAACGGGTTTCAAAGGCCTCGGGCCTCCCGAAACACAGCTGCCACATAGACCACGATCTACACTTTCACTGTGAAGACTCACCGCGGCGCCGGGATCGCTATTGAGGGGGGATTGTTGGTCTGAGTAACGCAGAGGGGAAGGAGTGAGAGGAACCACCCTGAGGGGGGCGGAGCTAATGAAAGGTTATTTGCGCTGGATCTTTTTTTATAAAGCGGGGGTTAAGGGACTGAAATAACACCGACGTCTGATCAGCTCTCAGGTGGCGTTACAGTCAGCCATCGTAATTAATCACGCCGAGAAGCAGACGCCATTATTATTTCTAATAATATATTTTCCGTTTTAGTCTGTCATTTTAGTTTGTCATACATTTATATCTACTGGGGGAATCTTGCTGAATTTAATTAAATAAATGAATAAATACATTTTTTTAACTAGAACGGCACTCGGTAGAGCGCATACCTTTGCATATCACAAGATTTGGCATTGAATTATGATCATATTGGCATTAGTTGCATGCCAATTGGATAAAAATTGGTAAAAAGAAGATTTTGACCTTTCCATGACTTTGACCTTTGACCCGATTGATCCCACAATCTAAGCAAATGGTCCCCGGATAATAACCAATCATCCCACCAAATTTCATGCGATTCGGTTTAAAACTTTTTTTGTTATGCGAATAACACGCATACAAATAAATAAATAAATACACGGCGATCAAAACATAACCTTCCGCATTTTCAATGCGACGGTAAAGATCTTTTTGTAGGTTATTTTTTATTGGATATTTTCTTGGAGTTACAATATTTACTTTGTTTTTTGGGGTATTCATTCATTCCTATAAAAAGATCATAAAAAATAAATAAAAAAGGGAGCTCAAAAACAAAACAAAAAACCAAAAGGTCGCGCGCTCGACATCCGCTGCGGGCGTCGGCCGGTTCGAAGCGAAGCCGCTCGGCTCATTGAAAGTCACGGCCGATAAAGAGCGTCGGCTAAAAGCCCGAAATGCAAATGCGGCCCGAGCTCACCTCGATAACGGGTCGATGAGCGGCCCTGTGACCGTCGCCGGGTCCAAGTTCTACAAGGAAAAGCCAACGTCTCCTGCTCTCCTTGAGCAGCTTGGTGGTTAACTCGACCAATCGGAGGCCTCGAGGTACCGATGTGCTTCAATAGCTTTCTGGATAAAAGCGTTCCACCTTCCCGCCCTCCTTGAGGCGGTCCTCTCCTGTCATGAATGCGTCCCGCAGATGTTGCCTTTGTGCTCGGAGGGCTCCCGTCTAGACGGAGAGGCCCGGCTTGGACCCTTGATTAAAAACGGCGAGCTGTACATTCATCACGCTCTTGTTTCAGGCTCTCCGGGGTCCTCGCCGCTTTACTCCTCCTCTTCGCCCGCCTCTTGCCACGAAGGTCGCGCTGACCCCTTATCACCAAAAGCACTGAAGGGTAATGGTGTCGTGGGGGGGGGGGTCGTTATCCGGACGATATTGTTGGCGCCATATGAACCGCTAAAAAAAACCCATCGGTGGGTATTCTGGAGCTACATTTATTGTCCTGTCGTCCACACAGATAAACCTTTGGAAGCAGCTCGTAACATTTCAATTTTTCCCTCCTTAATTGCGTCCGTGTTTTCCGCATCCAGCGAGTCAGAATCCCACCGCGCCCCGAATGTAATATAGATTAAAGAAAAACACGAGTGTCGGCGTTTTATTTTGTCCGCTGGGCGCCTCGTGTGCGTCGTTAGTTTACACTAAACATAAAGACGGGCGGGCGGCGCCTCGCGGAGGAAAGAGGACGATTTATGGGTCCGTCTTGTGCGAGCGTGAAGCCGGCGAGGATTAAACGGCGAGCTGGGAGGCGGTCTGGGATCCAGTCCGGTCTCACCTGGGCCACGCCCGGCGCTCCAGATCCTTCTCCGGTATCGGGCGAGAGATAACGAGGGTTTCTAAGTTGCCCGTCCTGTAGAGCTCGTCAGGAATGCGGCGGTGGGCGTCGCCGGCCGAGCGGCACGGTGACCTGTCCGCCGCCGCCACGCTAATTGCGGCGCGGACCAATGGTCGAGCGCCGCCAGGTGCATACCAGCGCGGATTAAAGGGATTTGGGTTCAGTTGCTGAGTGCTGTGGTTTTTAATGCCCCCCCCCCCTCGCCCGGCCGTGGAAAGACTGCCGTCTTTGTGACCGGCTCCCCGACCGCGACGCCGCGAGATGACCGGCTCCTGGAGAACGATGCGAGACGTGATTAACACACAATTACACAATTACCTCCTTAAATACATCATTTCACCCGAAGAAGAGAGACGCGTCCGTCCTCACACACACACACACACAGTCTGAACTCCACTGTTACAGCAGAATATTAAGAATTCTTTTCCTGCTTTTATCAACTTGGTGCTAAAGCGTTAACTCCGCTATAATTAGAAGATTCCTGCTGAATGTCTGAGGTTCTTCACACATTCAGTGGCTTTGAGGTGAGTCAGTTGTGTGTGTGTAGGGGGGGGGGGGGTAACGAGTATTGCTGGACGTCACGGTGACCCCTGACCTCGGCCTGACCTCTTTCCCCAGCACATATATATTAAATCTATTTCACCTGATAAGTTGATCTCTAGAACGAATTCCATCGTCGTGAACAATCCCTGACACACACACACACACACACACGCGCGCCCTGATGAATGAGTTGTTTACCTCCTCCGCTGCCGAGTGCCGGCCCAGCACGCCTTTTCATTATGAGGCTGCTCCGCCGTGACCGGCCACTCTGAGGAAATCAGATCTTAGTTCTCTGGCAGAAACATGCCTGATGGACACTTCCTCCTGAACGTCACACTGTGATGCGATTACAGGCTAATAAACTCACCTGCGCTATCTCCCTCTCTTATTAAGGAGTGTGGCGTGTAATCACGGCGGAGAGGCTGAAGCGTAGTTTCTCGACTCTAGAACCGCCTCAAGCTGGAGGAGTCCCACATTCATCAGATTCTTTTATCTGTTTGGTTTTGGAGTAAAGAGAACCTGGCCGAGTGAGAGAGTGAGGGAGTGAAAGTCAAGAGGGAGTGAGGGAATGAGAGAGTGAGGGAGAGAGTGAGGGAGTGAAAGAGTCAAGAGTGAGAGAGTGAGGGAGTGACTGAGGAAGGAAAGGAAACGACCAGTAACGCCGCTTTGGCTGATGGTCGGTGTCATAGTTTTATGAAATTAAACCCGGGTTCAGACTGGTGAGTTTCTTACTTTCTCCAGACGTCTCGTGTTCTTCTTCTCCTCCTCATCGGTGCTCTGCCTCTTGTGTTTCTGTCGATACTCGAGAAGCTTCACGTTTCACTGGACACCAAAAAAACAAGTAGAAAAGTACCAAATAGAGTCATTTAATCATTTAATACCGAGAGCTTCCAGTGTGTGTTCCTCTAGGAAAAGTATTGTTTTGGGAAAGATTAGCATCGAGTAATGCTATATCACTTATATTAATAACTTCCTCAAGAATAATATAACTTGTTTGATGCGTCTGCAATAAATATGTTTACGTTCCTGTAAAAAAGGAAAGTATAATAAAAAAATAGAATAATCCTTCTTGTGAAAATATACAAGAAAAAAAATATCAATGTTTTTCTTTTTTTATCACCAAAGTTGTTTTTAGCACTGCATTTTTATTACTGCAGGTCCAATAACTTCTAGATGTGATAACTGTTAATATGACGCCGTTTCTTTATTTAAAGGGTACCTGTAGTGAAAACGAATATGTAGCCAGATCAAAAGATAATGTGTTTCTAAAGGTTATTCATGCACTGACGGTCCAGTATTCAATAACAATACGTAGTTTAGGCTGTTCAAAGTCCTCAACTCCGACATGCGACATTGCACTGGAGCTTGAATATGTCGCGGGTGGTGTGACGTCAGATCGTTGATAGATCGACAGCCAGCCACAGCGGATGTGTTCAGATACCAATATAAACAACGTCGAGCGCTCGCAAACAAATGCTGAGAGATTGATAATATGGACGATGAAAGATTGTCTGATTCAGCAACTGGATACTTGTTTGAACCTTTAAAAGCAGACTATCCCCATCTAGTGAATTGTGACAGCGATGATAGCGATGATTCTGATGAAGTTGATGCGAAGGACCGCCGTCCAGATGCTTCACCGTGCGGACCGTGCACGCAAGTCGGCGGACGTTTGGTGCAGTTGTGGAAATGTGCCACAGAAAACAGACATAGAATGCATTTGTTGTAAAGAGCACGAACTTATGTCCGATGATATCGTGTCATTAGACCTCATCTGCTTCACACAAAAGAGTGAGCTTGATAGCTACATCGCGCATAAGCCAGCGCTGGAGATGTCTTTCATTGATGCAATGTTCGCCGACATGTTCGGGGTGCTAGTGACTTTTTCTTTGCTCCGTCCGTCCCGATGCGCCGCAAACCGGTGTCGGAGCTCCGCGCACGAGACGGCGGGCAGAGGACTGTCAACGCAACACGTAGAGACAGAAATGACGTGCTTCTGCTGTAATGTGGCGCTATAGAGAAAGTGACAGGGGGGCGGGTCAAATTTTTTTTATGTCATGCGATCTACCAATACTACGCCGCGATCGACTGGCAGGTCGCCGCGATCGACGTATTGAGCACCCCTGATATAGATTGTGTAATTCTTGAGGCCACCGATCTATCCCAAGAAGCAACGCGTAGAAGTGGCTCCGGATGGGCTGAATTCCTTTCAACGACTCAACGTCATAGTTAGCTTTGACATGAGTAAATAACTAGCAAAATGGCTGCGCCCTGAAGCGTTCACGGACTCGGAATGTTGACAAAGAAATGTAAATCCTCGGGCTATGCGTGACTTGTTGACAATAGCGGCGGGGTAAATATGATTTATTTGATGCGCCGAATGGATGTAGCACGTTGTTGTTTTGCACTACAGGTACCCTTTAATGATTCTTCGTGAACATTGATCTTTACATGTAGTCCACTCTCCTCAGAGCTTCTTGCATGTTCAACTTTTCAACCCAATCTGGTAAAATGAGCAACATGTGAGGCTTAAAATGCCATTTAAGTGAGGACATTGTGGAGCTTCTTAACAATAATTAATTACAGGGTTCGTACGGTCATGGAAAACCTGGAGAAGTCATGGAATTTTTAAATGGTCATTTCCAGGCCTGGAAAAGTCCTGAAAAAAACTTGAATCCTAAAAGTTTTAGAAAAGTCATGGACATTTACGCCGAGTTTGAAATTATTAATATAAACAGATGGATTTGCACATAAATAATAAACATTTATTTTAGTGTTTAAAGGAATAAACATGTATAGAAATGTTTATTCTTTTAATCAAACTATTGTCTCATTCATTTGTTTCATTTAAGTTAAACTATGCTTTGGATTTCTCTTTTTTAATACAAAATTCTCTAAATTGTTCATGTTTATACCGAGATTTCAGTTTGGTTGTGGAAATTTGGTTTAAAGTCCTGGAAATCCACTGGTCTGCATGTGTAAGAACCCTGTAACGACATGTTCCTGCACCTGCAGGTCTGGAGCTCCAGCATGAGGACCTCGTTGAACTCGGGTTCCACCGCAGAACGTCACATTCAGGTTCTCAGAATTGCCTTTTACCTGACGTCACCTCTTGGCCGCCGAACAAAAGATAGAATTTTCAGAAGAGCCGGCAGCAGATAATCAGTAATCTCCAGTCGGCGCTGCCAAGTCCACACTCCTTTCCATCGTTATACTCTCTGGAGGGACTCCCCCTGCCTCCTCTCCCCCCTGTTTGCCGTCTAATTGTTCTTTTTTTTAAATGAAATCGGGACTAATTGCCTCATCAGAATGTCTCGTGCCCTCACAGTGAGCTGGACCGGGGCAGGAGGGGGAGGGGCTTAATCACCGCGGAAAAGAGCATCGGCTAAATGGCCAAAATGTGAAATGTCAGAGTGAATTCTCGAGCCACCGGGCAGGCGGCTAACGAGGGTCGGGGGGGGGGGGGGGATGGAGAAGTGGGTCGTGGCGTTGAGAAGTTTTGCAGAAACGTCCGCAACCAAAAAGTAGGTCGCGGTGAACCGTGATGGATGTCTCCGGCTGCAGGAGAGAACCGCGCGGTCACGCCGTCGCCCCGAGAAGAACGCCGGCGGGGAACGTCCCTGAAGGCCTCGCGGGGATCTGACTGATTGCACTTGTGCAAATATTCATCTTGATGAAGGAAAAGGAAGGACCGGCTTCTCCTCTCCGTTTCTCACCAGAGGCCGAAGACGTAGGGATAGACGCTCTTCTTTCGGCCTCGCGCTGCGCCATGACCATCAACAACCGCCGTTCGGCTTCTCCTCTTTTCTCCTTTCTTTTATTTTCGACGCGGACGTGAAATATACGCAACAAGAAAACGACCTTGAACCAACCGCGCGGACTCGGCGCCGACCTTCCCCCCCGAGCCCGTTGGCCGTTCCTAGGCGTGAGACGCCTCCCGCCTGAGCGGCTCCTCTCCGCCCGTGTGTGGAATCCCCGTTATTGTACGTCCTTGCGCAATCGCTCTGCGCTCACTGACATCATCCGCTTTAGTGAACTCTGAGCTGCGACTTAGTCAGAAGATTGATTTCTCGGCGTGGTTATCCTTCACATCCGCCGTGCTGCCGGGCAGCGCTCGCCCACCTCTGGCACGCCGCGCTATAGGCGGCCGTCCCGTCGCCTCGCTTCAGAGCCGTGATTGATTGGAGCTGTATTTACAGCGCGGCTCTGTTTGCAGTTCACACGGCTCTCTCTCTCTCTCTCTCTCTGAGTGGTTATCAATGGAGCGGCCTCGTGAATGTATATGAGACGATATCAGAAAGCTCAGGGCGGGAGGATCAAACCGAGCTCAGACGGGAGGATTTAACGCTTTTGTGTCGTGATATGTGATTAAATATCTTTGTGTTGAGGACGATTATGAACCTCGGGTTTATTATACCGGAGATCTTTCACTGTATTCTAACATGTTATTGAAAAAAAACATTAACGGACCGACAAAATCTGCAGATTAATAGCCAGAAAATAACCATCAGTTGAAACCGTGGCTTGGTTTATAATATTAACGCCTCCTGACCCATCAGAAGGTTCTTTAGGGGCGAAATACACGAGGGCAAAGGTCAAAAATTACCCCATAAAAAATATGTACATTTCCTAACCTGTCTTTGGGAATAACATTTATTCCGGGTTCGTACGGTCATGGAAAACCTGGAAAAATCATGGAAATTTAAAAGTCATGTTTCAGCTCATTTACGCCGAGTTTGAAATAATATGTTTTTTTAAAGAAAGACGCTCTAAATATAAGCCGGCGTACGCTCTCAATACGCACAATTGTTCATGTTTATACCGAGATTTCAGTTTGGTCGTCCTGGAAGAACCCCGTTTACTCCACCCGTTGCTTCGCCTCTGCACCGTGGTGACGTGGGGCCGATCCTCTCGTTGCGATTCGCTCCCGGGGCGAAGTGGAAACGGGCGAGCCCGGCAGCGCGGCCGACGAGCGAACCCTTCCGCTCTCGCCTCCTCTCCGTAATTGCGGCGCCCGGCTCCCCTCGAGTGGAGCGATGCGCTCACTCCCTCCAGGAGGAAGCAGAAAGGCGAGCAGGCCGGCGCCGTGCGGAGCGCACTTTAAACCGCTCAGGGGAGTTCGCCCAAACGCGGCGGAGCCTCGGACGAGGCCGCTCCGAGGGAGAGCGGCGCAAGGCATGCTGGGATGTGGAAAAGGCTCACCGGGCATTCGAGTTCACTGCAGTCGTTAAGTGCAGGGGGCGCTGCCTTAACCCAACAACTCCCTGCTGCACGAGGCTTGCTCAAGGGCGCCTTGGCAGTCGTTCTTTTTTTTCCCTTGCCTGGATCCTTCCGGAGCTCAAGCGGCGACATTAAAACTGTTGCTCTCGTTCATTTAGTGCCGGCAAGTTCAGGGATTTAAGACCTGACGAACTGAAAGGGGATTTGACGAGAAAAAGGGGCGGAGCCACGCCCTCTGCTCGCTTTAACTGGCTTCACTTTAGCCGCCATTTTTAATACGCGCTGCATCATCTTCATGAAGGTTACCTCCGTTCTGGAAGCTCGGCCCTAATTTCCCGACGCGCGGCGCGACTGAAGAGCCGGCAGGATAACGATCAGCGTTATTCTTGTTGTCTCGCACTCCTCTGTTGGATAACACGTTAAAAGAAACAATAAATAATAACAGTGCAAATATATGAGCATATAAAATGAGCATAAATACATACTTCATGAAGAAAACCTGCTATTTGTAGGTCAAATAGTTGTTGGTGGATCTGAACAGGAAGGTTTCCTCACATGTGTTTATGAGCACATCTGAAGAGACAATCATAAACTTCAGTAATCGCACATTAAATCCCCAAATTGTGTGATGGAATTAAAATAGACGCACATTAAAACAGATGTGTTGCACGATTTAGAGCCTCAGGCAACTTTTCCTATTTCACAGAGTTTAAAGGTCTGTTTTTTTGTAGCTTGTCTTTTGTAAGTGTGATTTTAAAGCAGAAACATATCAGTGAGTACCGTGATGATGATGAGAATAAGTGGCTTCTCGGGCCAGGAGCAGAGGGAGGGTTCACATCGATGTCTCGGAGCGGTAGAAACCGACTCATTGCACCTCGGGGAGCGCAAACAAAACGCCACGCAGGAAGCGGTCCCGGGTTCCTGAAGCCGACTCGTCTTCAGACCCGTCAGCGGTCTGAGCCGGACGAGCTCTCCGACGGGTGACGAGAGGCTAAAGTGACAAGCTGTCGCGCTCCGTTCTTCCCTGGATATCGGTTTGCATGAAAACACGCCGTCTGCGTTCCTCCGCGGGAAATCAGAGTCTTTTATTTTGGCGGGGTGGTGCGATCGGCTCACGGCTTTGTTTTCTCTGGCACACCTGGACAGTTTTTATTGCCCGTCTTCTGTCATTGATGTATTGACTCTGAGGCTCTCGAGAGAAACAAAAATAGTGAATTTTATCGTGACTACTTATAGCTTAAAGGCTGTAAAACACGCTGCAGCAGTTATTGACACTCCTATTTCATGCGTTTCATCTTCCAGCCACAGTGGCTCGTAAATCCTCAACTTCAAAAGCTGTTTGATAGAATAATTGCTATTTTCAACCCTCCGGGAAACGACTTCAATGCACGAATGCCGCCTTCAAAAAATACTAATGTGTCCTCTTCATCCTCTTCGACCTCTTCGTCCTCTTCGACCTCTGCAGGTGCCATCCTGGGACGCTCGGAGACGCAAGAATGCGCCTACTACAACGCCAGCTGGGAGAAGGAGCGCACCAACCGCAGCGGCATCGAGCCCTGCTACGGCGACAAGGAGAAGCGGCGCCACTGCTTCGCCACGTGGAAGAACATCTCCGGCGCCGTGGAGGTGGTCCGGCAGGGCTGCTGGCTGGACGACGTCAACTGCTACGACAGGTACGGCGTGAACACACCTGGACCTTCACCTGACCACCCTGTTTCTGCAGGGACACACTTTACTCCTCGTGTCTGTGTGTGTGTGTCTGTGTGTGTATGTATGATTGTGTGTATGTGTGTACATGTAGGTAGGTATGTATGCATATATGAATGTGTGTGTGTGTGTGTACATGTAGGTAGGTATGTATGTGTGTGTATGTATGATTGTGTGTATGTGTGTACATGTAGGTATGTGTGTGTATGCATGTATGTATGCATATATGATTGTGTGTGTATGTGTGTGTACGTATGCATGTATTTGTGTATGTGTGTGTACATGTGTGTGTGCATGCATTTATTTTTCCGTGTGTATGAATGTATGTATGTATCACATATGTGTGTCCACATGCACACATACACACATACATAGATGCATAAATACATGCATGCACACACACATGCATACATGTACACATACCCAAATACATGCATACGTACACACACATACACACAAAATCATATATGCATGTATGTATGTATGCATACACGCATGTGTGCATACATACATGTATGCACACATGCATACACACATATGTGATACACACACACACATGTACAGACATGCATACAGCCTCTGAAGCTCAGCAGCTGCACATTAACCCCCGCCGCGCCGCTCTGTGGCGCTCCTGAGGCTCCTGGCGCTCCGCTCCTCCTGAGCGTCCCCGTCCCAGCGACTGGCACCAGGCTGCGTTTCTAATGACCAGCAGTAAACAGATATTAATCGGCGGTATTATTCTGGTTTCCTCTGACACAGGCTGCCGGGCGGAGCCGGTTCTGCTCGTTTCCCTTTTGATTCCCGGCGATAAAGTTTCTGTTGATTCTGCAGCCCGCACAATTTGGGCACCTCTGCTCAGACGGCGCCGCCTCGCCTCCCCGGAGAGCCCGGAGCGAGTCGAGGGCGGCCGCCACTTCCTTTGGCTTTTATCTGATGACTGTGTGTGAGTGTGAAAGAGAGAGAGAGTGTGCGATTGTTAGTGTACACGAGTATGTGTGGGAGTTACATTTTTTATAAATGTTTTTCTTTCATGTCGAGAGGAAGTGTGAGTATGTGTGTGGAAGTGCGCGCATGTTCCAAGTGTGTTGGTGCGCTTTTCAGAAAATGTCTTCTGCAGTGATTGCTCCAGAACTGTGTGTGTGTGTGTGTGTGTGTGTGTGTGTGTGTGTGTGTGTGTGTGTGCACATGCAGATGATGGTTTTGTTCCCCTGCGTACGATGCACTCACTCGCACTTAAATAAAATAAATTGCCTCTGTGTCCTCTGAGCAGAGAGACTGACGAGGTCCGCCTCTGTGTCCTCTGCAGTAACGAGTGTGTGGAGAGGAAGGAGAGCCCCGACGTCTTCTTCTGCTGCTGCGAAGGCAACCTGTGCAACGAGAGGTTCCTGTACGCCCCGGACGCCACGCCGCAGATCTACCCGCACCACTCCACCGCCTACAGTACGTACGGGCCGGCACGCACACGCCGCTTAACTCCAGTTGGGAGCGACAACACTCATTTACACAACGTCCACGCTTTTATTTTGGCGAGTCGGTCCTCCACAGCGTCATGTGAGGTACTCGTGCTCTGGATGTCTGCCGGCGCCCTAAATGATGCATCTTACCAATAAAGGCCCCGATAAACCGATCCTCCCTCCTCCTCATCCTCTGGCGAACGTGTCAGCGCGACACCTTGATATTCATTTGTTTATGATTCCTACTTTTGCTTTAAAGGGTAAAAGGTTTAAAAGAGTTCTTTGATAACCAGAGTTTCTATGTGAGGAACAGACAGTGAGACTGATTCAAACCACATCTGGCGGTTCTGGCGTCTCTGGCGTCTCTGGCGTCCTTGTCCTAAATTGTCCAACAGGCCCGTCTGTCTTTTCGTATTTCTTTAAATGTGATTCTCTGGAACCTGCGGAGAAAACAACCTCCCCGCGATGCAGCTGGTGCAGCCCCGCTGGGCGCCCCCCCCCCCCCCCCCCCCCGGTTGGCGTCGGAGCGCCGGCGCTCTGACAGCTTCTGCTGAATCAGACTGTCACACCTCGTGACGGGAGGACCGGGCCGAGCCAGCGGGCCGAGCCAGCGGGCCGAGCCAGCGGGCCGAGCCAGCGGGCGACGCCCACCGCCGGGGTCGGCCACAGTTCAGGCCTCTTGTTATTTTTGGCAGGCGGATTACGTTATGTCACCAGATATATTTGCTAATCCTGCTGCGTGCGTGCGGCCCTGTGTGTGTGTGTGTGTGTGCGCGCGCGTACATTGATATGATCCCTAAGCACAGTGAGCTGCAAGCAGAGTAGCTGCTGCACTTAGAGATGATGTCGCACATTGTCCGGCCAATCAGGCGCGCCGTTTGCTTTCTCTTTATTTCTGTTTCATGTCATCATTTTCTATATTCCACAGCTCATATTTGTGTTTCTATGAAGGTTATGAGTCCTGTCTTAAAACGTTTCTTCTTCTTTCCACCATCCTCTCCCTCTCTCTCTCTCTCTCCCCACAGCCACCTCCAACCCATTTTCCCAGAAGCCCCAGCTCTTAAGCACCCTGCTGTACTCCCTGGTGCCCATCATCGGCCTGGCCACCGTGGTGCTCTTCTCCTTCTGGATGTGGAGGCATCACAAACTGGCCTACCCGGCCGCCCTCGTCCCCACACATGTAAGTCTCAGAGAACCAAAAGGCACAGATTACCCACCGCTCATGGGCGTCTCCAGAGGTCACCTGTCAATCGAGCGGAGCGGCGGTGTCCTCTTTCTCTTCGGAGTTTCTCTCTCTTTTTGCCGGCGCGTCCCGCTTCAGCTGTTGATCGCAAACACAACGTGAAATGTTTCTAAAATAATAAGCGAATTGCAGAAGTTGTCTCCTCCCGCTCCGGTTGAGTGAGTTGATATTAGAATAAAAAGAAGCCGTATTGTGTCGGGCTTTTAATCTCACAGGATGGAAATGGACTTTTATTACTCGCTCTCTTTTCTTTTCCTCGTTCTAAACTTGCCATCAGGCTTTTTCCATCGCTGCTTGGTTGAAAAAGTCCTCTCTGCACGTCTTCACTTGAATCGGACGGTTTCATCACCTTTTAAACATCCCCCCTTCTCTTGCAGCGCTGAGAATAAAGCTCCGCATTCCCAGAATCCTTCTCTTCTTAAGATTTTTTTTTAACCCGACGGCAAAGCGCAGAGCGATATTCTCTGCTGGGAAAAAGAAAAGCCGTGCAGAGCTTCCACCGTATGGAAGAGGAGTCGGGGGCCGCTGCATTATTGATGAGGCTTTATATCGGCAAGCACGACTAAACACAGAGGCGCTCGCAGGCCTGCCTTGGAGGATGGATGGTGGCGGGGGGGGGAGGGGAGGGGGGGAGCACCCACATGCTATTCTTTCTATAACTTAGGTATTGTATTCGCACAGTGGCGGGGAAGACATAAAAAGACAGTGACACAATGCAATCAACTGCTAATGGAAAAACAACACCGCTAAGAGGCTTATGAATCACCCTACCTGGAAACCGATGGATGAATAAATAAACAACATTAAACAAAACGGGAACGAAGAAGAGCGGCTCGGATAACTAATGACGAGGCAGCTAAAATATTCATAAAATCACAGGAGGGAGAAATGAAATCAAGTAGCCGGGATGAAACAAATGAAGCCATGCCGGATGTGTCTGAGTCGCGTGTGTGCAGAATTATTTAATGCATGGAAGTACAGGGAGCATCAGATTATATCTGATACACGTTCAGGAGCTCTGGCATCGCAGCTTGTTTTGTAACAGATTATTATTAAAAATAATATTAATTAAAAAAACATGTATGTAATATATATTTGTATATATATTATATACTTATTTTTTATTATATATATATATATATTTATGTTCCTTTATAGATATGTGCATTTTTTTGCTTTTTTAATTATTATTATTATATTTATTTATATATATTTATATGTATGTTTCTTTATATATATATATTTATGTTTATAGATATATATTTATTTCATTATGTATATTTATATATTTATTTATGTTTATTTAAATTTATATATATATATATATATATCTAAAAATAAAGAGAGAGCGAGAGACCTTTTCTCGACTACAACATAACTGACATTTAAAAAATGCCTCCTGTTAAAAGCGACTCGTGGCACGAAGTCAAAACTAATCTCGCCGATACGAGAGTGGTATTGATCTCCAACTTTTGGCGAGCAAACAACACAACAAACTTTTCAGCAGCTCTCCGTGGACGCGTTGCTTCAAACTAACCGCGGACGTTTTTTTGCAATTCATCGTGTGCAACACACCTGCTTAGATTTGAATAATAAGCCCGTGAAGAAGAGCTCATCGCATCCCGTCTCCGCTTTCAGGGACTCGGTGAAACTCTTTTATAGATTTGCCCGTTTCTGCTTGGTGCTGCTGGTTTGCTGCATAATGCTCCGGACGCAGTCGGGCTTTTTATACGTGACAGTTACAAATTGCCCAGTTAGATTATTTCACGCCCTGCGTGAATGAGGAGCGGGTTTCTACTCGTTCATCACAGGTGTTGGCCGTTTCCCAACATCCATGTGCCGCTTATTTCTAAAAAAGAAAAAAAACTGGCAGAGCTCCGCTTCGCACTGCGCTCATTTAATCTAAATCTCTAATTAAAAGGAGTAGGAGTGTGATTATGAGCAGCTGCGGTCGGATCGCAGCGCCGAGATGTCGCCTCTCCACAATGACGGCTAGTGCCGTTTCATGTTCATGACCTAAAGACGGAAAAATCTATATCTGTCTTCATGAAATTCAAATCAATCTTACCCCACCCCAAAATGTCTCCTGCATACATTTTTCTGCAGGTATTTGTTTTCTCTGCACAGGGATGAAACACGCAGAAGTAATGGCTCCCACTTAATGATCTTTAATGGAGTCTTTAATGGCCCCGAGGAAAGGAAGCGGACCGAGTGCACACGGAGCTCCTCGCGCGTCCCCGTCGGCCGAAGGGGCGGAGTCCATCGCGAAGGAGGAGGCGGCTTGATCGCATCACAAAGCGCATTTACATATTTAAACTCCACGACCCATCGCGGGATTTAATCCGGGGTGAGACGCAGGCGGAGCGGCTTAATGGCCTCCGTCATGATGTCACTGTCATCCAGGTCCATCGCCGGCTGCGTATTCTGCCACCAGGCCTCCGTTATTCACACCGCTGCGAAGCGGAGGCGAACTGGCATTGATTGTGTCTGAGTACACAGACCCACAGCTCCCCCGGCAGAGGCCGGAGGAGCACTTAAACATACGTCTGGACGCTCTTTTTTTTCTCTTTTCCACCCGGACCCCATTTTCTTATCCTCCGTCCATCTGGCAGATCGATTCTGACCAAAATCTCATCAATTGCTTTATTATGGAGCTACTCGCGTCTTGTTTGTCTGGGTGCAGCTTTCCAAGAGACTCCTGATAGGCCAGAGGACTCCTCAAAGCCCGAAGGCCCCCGGACGGACAGGCAGCGCTCGCTGTGACGTAGATCTATTGCTTATTGATCATTTTATCTTGTGCTGGTTCTGCACATATTGTTACCGGCGAATGATGAGCTGGAAGAGAAACACAGTTTCAGGGTTGAGTTATGCTTGAAATCGTCTCAGCGAGAGACTAAATGAGCTTTTATTTAACATTAATGTGGCTGAGCATCAAACTTTAAATACGTTTTGAGTGGCGACCACATCACAGAGTTGCTCAGATATGATTTCCTCGGCTTTATCGGTGATCTTCAGACGCATTCTCCTCATCAGGTTTTACAGAAGGCAAAGCATCCCCCAGCCTGCTTGAGGAGGACCTCTCATTTCATCCACATGTCGTGATTGTTGTTGTGGCTCCATTCATGCTTTTCTTTTAGTTTGTGCTCCAGGAGAACCTCCACACATTGCTCAACCCGCTTTAAGTTGCTCCGCTTCCATAAACCTGCTTATGATACCGATCCGCGTGGCATCCCGACCAGCACCCTGTCGGAGAGAGGGGAGAACCGAGCGACCCGTCACCTCCTCCCTCCTCATCTGCCTTCTCATCCACTAACCGACAGAAAATAATTCCTCTGTTTTGCTTCTCATGTTCTTTTTTCAACAAGCACGCCTTTCACATTATGGTGGAGGTAAGAGCAGTTCACATGACCCCCCCTCCACCCCCTCCTCTTCTTTTGGGTCCAGAGCTTGGTTTCAGTTCTCCACCTCGATCCCAGACCAACGTTTTGTTCTTCTGCTTTTTTTTTTTTACCGACAGCGTCTTGTTTACTTCGGTTCGCAGCACATGTCTGTTGTTGTTGTTGTTGTTCCTGCCTGGGTTCATTGCATGGATGGATGTCTTTCGTGCTCCCCGCTCAGAACGTGTTGTGCATGGTGGAAAGTGGCCGACGCCGAATGCAGCCCCTCCCCCTTTTCTTTCTTTTTGTGGGTGTGGATGTCCACCTGTGATGTTGATGTGACTCATTGTGCCCCATGTGACCCGGTTCTACTGGACCTCCGGCTCCACGCGTCCGAACGCATGCTTTCACCTCTCGTTTGCAGGCTGAGGGCGAGTGCAGACACATGTTTCCCTCTTTCATGGAACACGTCCAGAGTGTGAATGACTTGCGGAGCTTAAGCCTTTTGCAAATGTCCTCAAAGCTGGAGGCGAGGGGGCTGCAGACGTCTCAGAAGATGCTCCTTTACAAACCAGGAGGCAGCCGCATAACAAAGTGTGGAGCTCATTGTCAGTCCAGCTGCAGGTTATCTCCCTTAAAGGTCACCACCGGTTTGTGTGTGGTATCAAGTTTTATGGCCACACAGTCAACAAGATATGACCTTAAGAATCCAGAATATCTGCTCATCCAACTTCTAAAAACCAAACGTAGCTTTTTTTAACTCTGTTCGGTCCGTGAATACTCAGCCGCCCCCGAGCCCGGAGCCAAAGGACCCGTTCTGATGCAATAGGTGCCGGTGTAATCCGATTAGGCCACGCGAGACGGTCGGGGAGAACGGCGTGAAGCAGCACATTCTGTTTTTCCTGTTTCCTGTGGCCTGCTGACTAAGTGTAATGCGCCCGCTGGAGGCCACGGCGCCCTGCGATCGGACCGGGGATCCGGTGACTCCCGAGGGAGGCCGGGCCGCCTCGGACAGGCCGAAGCCCGGAAGACCGACACGGCGCTTTTCTCTTTTTACCAGAAACAATGCGGACGCAAAGAAAGAAGAGAGTCCCGCAATAACTTCAGTTCTCCTTTTTTCTGTTCATCCTCATCGTCATCATCTCTCACGGTGTTGAGGACCGGTCCTGTGCCATCAGAACCATCAGAACCATCAGTCACATGGTCACCTGGCTCATTTTGTCCTCATGCACATCTCGATATCTCATATTTAACCGAGCACAATGCATGCTGGGGGATCTGCCGTGGCGATGTGTGTGCAGGCGCTCTGATTGGCTGTAATTGTGAGGGGAACCAGACTTTCCCCTCCAAGGTCATCAAATAGAGAAACTCGTTTGGTGGCGTTTCACGGCCATAACGTCCCGCTCGTGAACCGCAATCATAATAAAGGACAAAAGATGTGTTTTTAATTAGCTGCGTTTCTGCAGACTCCTCTCAGAATTGCATTTTTTTTTAAGAAATCACGATCATAATGGGAAAAGCTTTAATTACAGAGCACAGAGACGTACAGGAAATAGTTTGAAGATGCAGACAAATGTATTAAATGTCTGCAAACTGAGCTGAGACCAAACCATGATCAGAGTCCTCATCGCTATGGACCCGAAGATCAATAATCACTAACGGGTGGGCGGCGCTGCTGCATCTCCCCACACACACACATGCAATTTCCTGTCGTATTTAATTGCTCTTATAAGTATTCAGGTCACAGTTCCTGGTCGTTGTGTTGGTACTCGCAGTGGGCTCGTAGACCGGCGCTCACGTGTCGGATAAAGACCGAAAACGGGCCTCGCCCTCCACAGATGTCATCATTTCATATGTTATGACTCTTCAATGTGTCGGGAGAAACGGATCAAACTCGATTGGGACGGCAGGCGGACCGAGAAAACGAGCGTTTTGATGGACTCGTACTGATCGAATGCCTTGAATGGAAGAAGGTCACATGGTACCACGGAGCCAGTCGGTTCTGGTCTGCAGGTTCTGCCTCAACGTGTCGGTTCTTCTTCCATCCGAGCTTCAAATCTCTCGGCGGTGACTGAAGTTGAAGTGAGGATAACTCCGTGTCTCTTCTCTCTGAGAGGGAAACACGTCGGCGGCCGTAGAGGTTGTCCTGGACGTTGTGTTCAACGCGCCGGTTCCTTCTTCTCTTCTCTCAAAGCTGCAGCCGCCGCCACGAGAATAACCTCCACTCGATAACGCATTAGACGAGGGAAACTTCAGCGTCCCGGGGGAGCAGTTGGGTCGTCCCGGAGCAAACGGCACCTTAAGTGATATATGTTAACAAGCTCCTGTTTCTCAACAATGCATGGTGATTTAACTCGGCAGCACACGCTACTTCACATGCATTCATCTGAGCCTGTTGGTGGATTCACAGTTACATTACCACTGTTTACACGCATTAAACTGGAGAATCGGTCCCTTCGTTCTTGACGCCACGTTTCCAGCTGGATGTATAAATCAAAACCCCATGAACGACTTAACGATGTTCAGTTTGCTCCCGTTGCCACAGCACTCCTGTCGGGACGTGTGTGCGTCTTTAAGAAAAGGTGTCGGTGCCAAACACCTTCGGCAGTAACGTAGCTTCGCTCTTTTTTTCATTGAGATTACGTGTATTCCATCTCGTCTGCGAACCCTTTCACCCGAGGGGGGGGGGGGGCATCGGGCGTCGGGAGCAGACTGTCGAGCGGCGTTTGATATATCGCCGGCCGCCCGTGGGCCTCGGGGTCCTGGAACCTGCTCCGGCGTATCCAGCCGCTCCGTCAGCTTTCAGTTCAAGTAAAAACACGAACACGGCCTCCTTCTTTCTTCTCTCCCCGCCGACAGCGATACCGGAGGCCCCGGTGGAGATTTTACAGAAGCGTATCTGGTTTCATCAAAGGCCATCCGTCATGCGCTCGTCTTTCTCCTCCACCTTTTTTATCCTTTTTGGAAATGTGACTCCCCTCGCGGCGTGCTCCTCTCTGCCCTCTGCCCCCCCCCCCCCCCTGTGAAAGTGATCGGCTTAATCCCGATGGCCAGCTGCGTTTAGCGTCCTCTACACGTGGAACACTTGGCTCACACTTGTTGTTTATTCTGGATTAGCATGAGCGCATGTGGTTTGGACCTGCCGGAGGTTTTCACGCCTCGGCTCCCCGACCGTATTGTTCCTTTTCATTCAGCTTCCCATTCATGTCGAAGGCTGAGCTTTGTGTGCTTTGCTCAGGGGTAGTGGAGGTTTTAAACTGGCACCCTTCCCGTTCCCCAATCTATGAACTCAAAAGCAGCCTCCGGGGGTTTTTAATTCAATTTGAAAATGAATGAATCCAAAGCCCTTATTTAATATCCTGCGTCCCCCCCGCTGCCAAAAGAAAAACCTTCGCAGTAATAACAACAACGCTGAACTCCCAACATGCAGCACTTCCCAAAACCAGAGTCCGTAAAGTGCTTTAACAATCAAATAAAGCCGGAGACAGACTCGTAAAAAATAAATACAACAAGACAAAAGAAGCAGCGAGACTCCACGCCACAGAGAAGAAAGAGGAGCGCTCTGGAGAGGGCGGAACCAGCAGCCCGGTCGCCTCCAGTGGGAGGAGCTGCTACTTAGGACCTGCAAGAAGAATGGAGAATAACTCTTTCCTCGTTTCCTCTGCCCTCCCTCTCTCTCAGGACCCCGGGCCTTTGCCCCCGTCCCCCATCCTGGGTCACAAGCCCCTGCAGCTCATCGAGATGAAGGCCAGGGGGCGCTTCGGCTGCGTGTGGAAGGCCCAGCTGCTCAACGACTTCGTGGCCGTGAAGATCTTCCCCATTCAGGTGAGGAGACGAGGAGGCGAGGGAACGAGGGAGAAGGCAGCAAAATAATGCTTTTATTATTCTAACGCGACCTAACTTTTCTCCTACAAGGTATATTTGATTCTTTAAATCAGTCCCGTCGTCAGCCAATGGCGAGGCTCGGTTCTTCGCGGTCTGAAGCTCATGAATACGTAAAGCCGCCTTCTGACGACACGAACAACACCCGCTCCCGTCTCTCTCTCCGTCCAGGACAAACTGTCGTGGCAGAACGAGTACGAGATCTTCAGCGTGTGCGGCATGAAGCACGACAACATCCTCCACTTCATCGGCGCCGAGAAGAGGAGCAACAACCTGGACCTGGAGCTGTGGCTCATCACCGCCTACCACGAAAAGGTACGCCGGCCGCCGCGACCGACTCACTCCCCCCGCCTCTTTCTGATTAGTTTGACCACTTTAAACGCCCATTTTCACAAACCTGACGAGACATGAGAAAGTATTGCACCACCAACAACAACAACAACAACCACAACCACGCAGGACGCTGTTGGTGCATCCAACATGATTAAATCTGGTGTGCAACTGAAGCTAAGACTGAAATGAACAAGTCCAAATCAGAACTCGGGTTTCCACGACTGACCGGGGGTTATTTGTGAGATGCAGACGCGCCATGAAAACAACGCGAGGAGACGTCCGGTTACTGGCGAGCGGCGGGCGCTCCAGTTACCGAGCCGGCCGCTCATCGTATACGAGACCGCTAATAAAGCGGTAAACACTGGACACATGCAGCAGGCCTGCGTTGTATTTCTAATCCATAATCACAACACACTCCACGCCGCTCCTTCCTCCCCTCTCCGTGAACCGTGTTGGTCCAGAGGAGGCGGAGCCGGGCTCTAAGTGCCTCTGCGCTTGTCGAGGGTCGTTACCCGCCGAGTGCAGAGCGACGCCGGCCCGGCCGAGAATGTTAAACGGCCGCGCTTAAGAGAGTGTGCGAATTAAAGGTCGGAAAATGAAAGGCGGTGGGGCTTCAACCCCACGATGCACCTCTCGGTAAGCCACTGTAGCTCAGTGGGGTAAAAGGGCCGTCCTTCAACCGCAAGGTTGTGGGTTCGATCCCCGCTCTCCCCATTAGCTGCAAGTGCTTGAGCAAGGCACGGAACAGTTGCTTCCTGCTCCTTAATAACTAAGGATGGGTTAAATGCAGAGAACTAATTTCCCCTTGGGGATTAATAAAAGTGTATATTTATTTTTTTATTATTTATTAACCCCGCCGCCGCCCCGCGAGCGCTCCTCCGCTCGGAGGAAAGCTCTCCGAGTAGAAGCAGCGTTGCGTAACCTTTTTTTTTATTTTATTTTTTTAAATTTTTTTTTTTAAGGATTTTTGGGAAAAGGTCATCCGACAGGCACGGCTTGCCAAGCGTGCACTGTAATTATTGTCGGGGCTGACGCCTTCAGAGGAGACATAACTTAAACTCCAACTGACGAAAAAAAAGCTTGTCTTCCTGCCAGGTTTTTTTATTTTTGGAGAGCAGGTGTCAGAATGGGTGCCGCGCCAGCTCGGGCTGAACCTCGGCTCGTGTGACGCAGCTGGAGCCGTGATTGCAGAGTTCAGGCCCCTTGACAGCTGATTGATGCCTTGATGTTCGCTCCGTGTCTGGAGGTGTGCGGCATCTGCAGCGTGCACCGGCTTGCTTTTAAAGGACGCTTCCGAAAAACTCCCTGTAATTAATATCTTTTCATACCTCGGACAATGCGTACTTAATAATAGCTGCCAGGGACGTTGACAGGAATTGAAGCTACCGAATAAACCCAGGTGTAAACACACACACACACACACTGCAAAGCATTTATCCAGAAACAGAACAACTGATGTGATTAGAGTGATTTACTGTCTGCGTCTGTTGGAGCCGCCCGCCCCCTGGTGGCCGCTCCTGCAACTGCATCTGTCTTTGTGGCCTCGGCGGATGTGACCTTGTATCACATTGACACACGTTATGCAAGAACAAGGATAAGGAACTGCTTGTCTGTGTTTTCTTTCCTTCCATAGTTATTATAAATGTGACCCTGTATCTAAAAATACTCTTTTAAATTATTCTTTTGTAAAATAGTCCACTAACTGTGTTTGCCGATGAAGAGCCTGCACGCTTCAGACATGAGAGAGAGTAGGAACACGAGCAGCATTATATAATTCATCAGAGCTCCGAGAACAATAAAGAGCTTGACGTTGGCTCGGTGACAGCAGACCCAAGGACTTCACTCTGGAGGTCGTGCATTTCATTTATCACCCTGCGTTGAATGATGAAAGTCAAGAAATCAGTTTTCCGGACGGACAAATACTTAAAATGACTCTCTCTTCCCGTCTCCAGGGCTCGATGACAGACTTCCTGAAGGCCAACGTGGTGTCGTGGAACGAGCTGTGCCACATCATCAAGACGGCGGCCCGCGGCCTGGCCTACCTCCACGAAGACATCCCGGGACACAAGGAGGGGCACAAGCCCTCCATCGCTCACAGGTTCCCCTCGCCCGCGACCCAGAGAGGCTTCATCCAAGCGTCTGCACCGCGGAGGCCTCCGCTCACTGAGTGTGTCTTCCTCTCTCAGGGACATTAAGAGTAAGAACGTGCTGCTGAAGACCAACCTGACCGCCTGCATCGCCGACTTCGGCCTGGCCCTGCAGTTCGAGGCGGGGAAATCGGCGGGGGACACACACGGACAGGTACGGCTGCAGGCGGAGGTGGACATCCACGTCTTAAAAGTGTTTTAACTCCTTTGTGGGTTGGAAGCGAACAAATAAAAGTGTGAAGTACTTCACGCCGCCTCTAGGGGGCGGCGTGGGCCATACATCTGGACACGGGGACTTGTTTCTACTTCTGACCTCTCGACCCCTCAGGTGGGGACGCGGCGCTACATGGCTCCCGAAGTCCTGGAGGGCGCCATCAACTTCCAGCGCGACTCCTTCCTGCGCATCGACATGTACGCCTTCGGCCTCCTCCTCTGGGAGCTGGCGACGCGATGCACCGTGGCCGACGGTGAGGGACGCCGCCGTTTGTTTGTGGCGTGCGCCGCGCAGCGTGTTGACTCTGTCCCCGTGTCGTTGGCAGGCCCCGTGGGCGAGTACATGCTCCCCTTCGAGGAGGAGGTGGGGCAGCACCCGTCTCTGGAGGACATGCAGGACGTCGTCGTCCACAAGAAGCTGCGGCCCGTCCTGAGAGACTGCTGGCAGAAACACGCGGTGAGGCCATATCCGGGACGAAGCCGCCGGGCATGTCTTCAAATACAGTTTATATAATATATATGTATCCCTCAACCTCCCTCCCAGGGTCTGGCCATGCTCTGCGAGACCATCGAGGACTGCTGGGACCACGAGGCGGAGGCGCGCCTGTCCGCCGGCTGCGTGGAGGAGCGCGTCGGCCAAATGCAGCGGCCCGAGGAGGTCGTCACCGTCGTCACCATGGTGACCAACGTGGACCTCCAGCCCAAGGAGTCCAGCTTGTGATCGCAGAACACGGATGATGAGCGGCCGACCCCGATTGGTTTGGCAAAGTGTTTTTTTGGTTCTTTTCTTTCTCCATTTTTCCGGGTTATTTTTTTTGGGGGGGGGTCCTTTAAGTGCGGGCCACTACTCGCGTTCAGGAAACCAGCCGGCGCCTCACCACGTCAACCGATGCCCGTTTTGGGGATTTTAACACTTTAACAGTCGAAACTTTTAACGATTCAGGAGAACACGCACACACACACACACACACACAGAGGAGGGCGGCCTGCCCTGCTCCACAGAGAGAAGATCTGCCGGAGAACATTTCACAGAACTCTCGCTGCGTTTTAGTGTAAAACCGCAAGAAAAAAAACGAAAAGAAGAGGAAGAAGAGGAAGACGAGCGCCTCTCGATACTTTTTTCTCTCGTTTCCTCTGAAGAGACGACGGCGGTTCTGCCAACAAGCAACGGCTTCTGAATGTTCATAGTGCAATGCTGCTGTACATAGTGTATCATGGAGCCACCACGTGGCAACAAGCTTATTTTAAGGGGGGGGGGTGGGGCATCTTCAAGCATTACGACGATAAGAACAACAAACCATGCACCTCCTTCAACAGGTATACCTCAGTTCAGACGGTCTCAATTAGTCCCGGTTCAGTCGTAGTTCATCCAGACCACCCGCTGTCAGCCGAGGCTCATGGGTTATGAAGTCGGCGAAAACTCTCGTTTCCCCCCCCCCCCCCATCTAAAATCTCACGGGTTTTTTTCTTTTTTTTGCTCCACTTTTGATTTGTGACTGAATATTAAACTTTCTCCTTTTTTTTGGTTTTATTTCTTTTTCTCTCTTTTGAGATTTTATTCTGACTATTTGAAAAAAAGAAAAGAAAGAGCCCACCTGGGTTCACACCTGTATCTAGCTGAGCCAGCTCGCTTTGGATTTGATTGTGCACACACACACACACACACACACACACCTCCACACACCTCCTTTTTATTCTTTTATTATTACTATCAGGAGTTTCTGCTCTCTTTTGATACACCTCAGGAAACTTTGCTACTCACCACGGACTCGCATCCTCTTCCTCCTCCTCTTCCTCACCCGTCTCAGACTGGAGTACCTCCTCTCTCTCTCTCTTTCCCTCTCTCTCTCTCTCTCTCCACATTTAGCCATGCCGTCGAGATCAGAAACGGATCACACGTCGTCTCGGTGTTTTTTGTGTCGACGGCGCGGCGGCCTGCAGCGAGTCGAGGCTCCTCCCCCCCGGTGCCATCTCCACGTCTCCATGTCCGTCTCGTAGATGTCAGGCAGAACGGATGTACGACGCTCGCCGTCGAGACACACGGCGACGCTTTTCTTTATTTTTCGGAGTCTTTTTTTCCTCCTGAGGGACGCCCGGCGGTCTCTCCTCAAAGCCTTTGGGACGGTTTCACAAGACGCAGTTTAAAATCAGGCCTTTGAAAATCAGATGCACGAAATTAAATTAACCACTTCACCTTCAGGGTAAATTATAATCACGCTTTCATCCTCGCTATATGCCACATGTTCCCCAACCATCCCATCTTCTGTAATACTTTGCTTACTTAATAAATACAAACAAAAGGCCGTTTCCCACCAAACAACCAGGAGCGACGTGAGCTAATAACAGCCTGAAGCGGAGCGGGTAAAGGAGGAGGAAGTGGCGTCCATGTCTTTTACAACACAGCAAACCTGAAGGAAGTGAAAGCCATCTTCTTATTAAATCGATATCGCTTCCCGTTGCTGCTGAAGAAGGTCAAGGGTCAAATGCCCCAATCAGCACTACCTCGCTCACAGGGATCTCTGGGGGAAGAACCACCAGCGGGTTCTCCCGGTAGGAAAAGGGATTAAACGGTTCCCGTTGGGGGATTATTTCTGGGAGTAAACTCTCAAGGCTCCCCATAAATCTGAGACGGCTCCATCAACCTGTTTCAAGGAGAAACGCCAGTATTACTCTCTTCTGTGCAGCGGTACCGGCCAGTATTTGAGCAGCCGGGTGGACCCCAAAGACCGCCTCCAAGCGGTCCACGTGGTTACCTGCCAGAACTCGAGCGAGCCAGGTTCCGGTCCCGGAGCCCACCGGCTGGAGTTTAAAGTGCGCTTGAGAAACCGACCCAAACCCACGACACCATTCAGGGATTCAGAACTATGCTTTTCTAAGTTATATGCAACCAGTGCCGCAAATTACCCGAAACTTCTGCAGGATCAGCTGCAGGAGTGACTTTCAATACTCGCAGATGACTTGTAGCATTTTAATTTGAACTTTTTTTTATTTGATTTTATCCGTTACCTTGCATATTGATGTGTTGTATTTATTTTTTAATTTACAAGTTTGAGGTTTTGGGGTTTATCAAGAACTCGGGCGCGACTCTGAATAAAGAGTCGGCACGACGTACGGTGGTTATTGTTGTTGTTGTGGGCGGGGGGGGGGGGGTTCAGTTGTTATTCAGGAAATACTTTCATTACTAAAGAAAAGATATAAACTGTAACGTGCTTCTTTCTATTCAGTCTATGGACAAAACGACCGAGAATGAATGTCGTCCGGCCTCCTGGACTCCAGTCTTGTGTGTCCCGTGGTGGATTGAGCCCCGTGTAACTCCAGAGGGCTTCGGGTTCGGCCGGTTTTGTGTGATTGTGCCCCGTCGCCGTAGAAACCGGTAAAGCCGACGCACGCCGAGGTCCGTCCACGCACCTGCTGGTCGTACGGTGAACTGGCCCTACGGCCGCAAAGAAAAGAAAAGTGAAACTTCCTCAAACCTCACCTCCAAGAAGCATATCAGATGATCCTAAATGCTCCCATTCGGTTTCCCTTCATCCAACACTTCCCCCTCAGGGTCGACCACCTGAAGGTGTGTGAGCGGGGGCCTCGGCTCGCCGGCTTTACGGGTTTCTCTGGACTTCCTGTCGCCCAGCGCCTCTCGTCGCTGCGCTTATTAACTACCAGTGGAACATTTGTGTCTTGTTGCCCCCACTATTTTAGGATCTGTACAGACATGAGAACATAAATACCTGTATCAACTATATACTCTGAGCTGAATCTTTATAAGTGCGTGTTGAACTTCGGTGTTTCCTCTTCATTCATTTCTACTTCTCTCGTGTTTCGCCTCGTCGGCGGGGCAGAAAACGTCCTGACGGCGACTCCGGTTGAGCTTCGTGTTGGCTGAAAGCTAGAGGCTCATCGGAGTCCTCAAGGCATCCAGGAAAGCACTTACGGGTTCCTCGGCAGAACAATAGAACCAGCGGTTAAACCCCACGGCGTTCCTCAGGGTACCTACGCGGGTCCCCTGCAATTTGAAGAACCCCCAAAAGCTCTTTAGCATCAGTTGCAATAAATAAAAACTCCACGTGGCGACGCAACCACCCACGACGGGGGGTCTCATTCCAGCATCTCGAGCTCCTCCTTTCCCAGCCGGCGGTAAGACGTTGACCTCCCGTGACCTCGCCGTGGAGACGGTCTCGGCAGCGGGATCAGGTTCCGGTTGCCAGGCTGGAGATTTCTACCCCCCCCAAAAAAATCAAACAAACCCCCTAAAAACACTACGAGCGTTTTTGACCCCGCGTTTCTCAAGGCTCTCGAGTCGCGGCGCTGATCCAGGATCTGCCCACACAGCCCGCCGTGGTGACGGCGCTCACAGGGTTTCTGGTTTTAACGGTTGGAAGAAACTGAATCTGATCATTTTGTTTTTGGTCACCCAAAAAATCTCTAAACTGATGAACTTTGTGTTTTTTTTACTCCTGAAATATGTGAAAAGGAACTTGTGTTAGAAGGCGTTCTCACCCTGACCTTTGACCTCCTAGGGAGGAATCAGAGAAAAGAAAAGTATTAAAGGACCCTCCAGAAACCCTGGAAACGTTACCACGGGCTAGACAAAACAGATCCCAGATCAGCGCTGACACTCGGTTTTTATTGGCTGAAGTGATCCACGTGATGTAAATAAATGTGTTTTTAGATTGTGAATGCTGATGTTTTTCTTTTTTCCACTTACTGAATCTCATCGTTCCTCCTGGTTTAGCCGACAGCTGCAGGTAGAAGTCCTTTAGTCAACATATATAAAACTTCTAAAAGAATGCATTTGCTTTTAGCCTTTTTGCATATTCAGTTTACCTGCTGAACACTTTTAATAATTAAATACCTGTTTAGTGTTCGAGGTAAGACATTTTGCTTCATGTCCAAAACATACAACTTTGTAAAATATAATTAGAATTAAAATAACCCAATAAGATATTAAGTTATCAGGCCAGCTACAACACCAACGATAAATTAAATATTCTCAACAGTAAATTAATTTAATTGGCCTATATTCAAAATGTGATATACGTTGAAGTGAGATGTCCTCGTCTTCCAGGTGGTGTTGTTGAGCAAGAACAGACATATCTACCAGAAGGAACCCGTCTTCAGGGAAGTAATAGATAAATACATTATTATTAGTCACCAAGCAACTGTAATTTAAAAACATTTGATGTATTGTTGCATGTTTTTGAATGAAGAAATACCTAACTGCACCACTAGGTGGCAGCATTTCGTAGCTTCTCACTCGTTTCCAGACTTAAATGTTAAATTCAAAGACAAAATGTGGGCTAAAAGAAAACTGGTGTGTGTAATTCATATTTTTATTTGATCATATCCTCCACAACAATAATGCATAACTTAGTTTCTTTATGTTTTGTGATATCTGAATATTTAAAGTAAACTCCACAGTAAATGTAAATAATCCTGACTTTCAGATTTCACATCCCGGCGGCCATGTTTTCTGGCCGGTCGGCGCCGTGGTCCGGTTCAGTGTGCGAGGCCGACCTCTGAAGCGTCTCTGGTCCGCGTTTTCACCGCTTCCCCAAAACCTCGGAGGTATTACTTCACCCGCTCTGACTCTCACTGCAGCGCCGAGCACAAACTGTCCAACGTGAAGTCCCACTGCGTGCAGAGTGCTAGCCGAACGCCGACATGGCCCACTGCTTGACGTCCGTGGGGCATTGTGGGTACTTCTGCAGGGCCTCCATGATCTGACTGTGGTCCAGCATGAGCCTCATCAGCTGGTATTCCTTCTGAGTTTTGGCCAACGAGCTGTCGACCGGCTGGATGAACTCCAGCTGCTGCAGGTGCTCGAAGGCCTGAGGACGTGTAAATATATATAAATGTACTTGTGTATCTTTCTTCCTCAAGAGCTGGAGGGCCTGTGAAGCTCAGTAAACATCACAGGACTCTTTAAACGCTTCATACGCACCTTCAAGATGACAGGCTGCTCAAATTTATACATGGAGTTTGACTTCCTCTGCAGGAACTTCTTAAACTCTAAAAAACAGAAGAAAATAGACATATGGGCTTAATACATTAAATTCTTATTTCCTTTATTGATTAATTTAGTTGTCTCATGAGTACTTTCCTCTTTTGAAAATATTAATACAATTTATTTATTTTTATTATTAAATATATATATATTTTTCTCATTTTATATATATCCATTTTTTCATTCTATTTTTATATTTGTTCATGATTATTTTTCGTTATTATTATTTCTTTAATATATATCATTTTTTCATTCTTTTTAATTCCACTATTTATTTATTTATTCTAATATTTTTTTTCATTATATATATATTTTTATATATATTATATATTTTTTTATTATTAATTATATTATTTTGAAGTGCTTTCTCTTATGTGCCCAGACGTCGTGTTTCCGGGGCGTACCGTTGTGAACCATCTGCAGGTTGAAGGGCTGTCCTTCGTAGACGTCGTTGAGGTGTTTCATGGCGATGACGAGGCACAGCTCCAAGATGGACAGACCTACGGACAGAGAGAAGAGAACACTCACATACACACATACACGGGTGTGACCTCGTTAGACAGAGGCCCCAGTGAGGGGGGGGGGGTTCTACCGTGCAGCATGTTGGCCTTGGCGTCGGCGAAGCTCAGCCGGCTGGCCTCCAGCAGGTCTGCAGGTGTGATGGCGGGTTTGGCCGCGGACACCCGGCTCAGACACAACATCTGGAGACGGAGAGAGAGACGAGGGTCAGGTGTGTCCGGCGGCCAGGTGAGGGTCGGCCACAGGGGGGGGGGGGTCGTACCAGCAGCATGTGCATTGAGCGGAAGTCCTTGCTGGAGTTGAAGTGTCTCCGTAACGCGTCCTCCGCCGACTTGTCCTCACACAGAGCCTGAGGACACACGGGTCCGCGGTGAACCCCACGCCGACGAGACCGGCCCCGGCCCTTTTAACTCACCTCTACGCCGGCGTTCCACTCCAGAGCGAACTCGCCGTCCGGGAAGTGGCCCGGCAGGCTGAGCTGGGTCCGGACCCGCCGCAGGTACTGGGCGAACGTCGGGTTGCTCAGCAGGTGGATCTGACGGTGGGAGAACCGAGACTTCACGCGCTTCTCCAGCAGCTCCAGGACGTCCTGGAAGAGAAGGCCGTTACGTCGCCGGCGTTAACCGCGGCGTGGGCGGCGGAGGCGGGGCTTACCAGCCGGCAGGTGAGGCCGACCACGGCGATGGGAGCCTGGGCGGACTGGGAGACGTCCAGCAGGTTGTAGAGCAGCGTCTGGTTCTTGTGGTGGGCGAACAGGTCGAACTCGTCCAGAACGAACAGCGCCGGGCGGCTGCTGCTGCGGTCGCCTGGAGGCAGAACCAGAGGAGCGTGAGGCCCCCGAAGGAAAAGCAACGCTCTCAAAGTCCAGAGCCTCGAGGTTCTGACCTTTCTTCAGAGCCTCCAACAAGAAGGCCAGGTTCTCCGCAAAGCTGCCCTGAAAGGAAGCAGAGGAGGGTTTAATAGATCATGAATGTTAAACAGGTGTCATACACACGGTGGCCACTGGGTGTCCAGGACTTTTGATAAAGTGAGAAAATGTCATATTTTAAAAAACCTTTTTATAAAATCTTAAATGACTCAAATGAATGAGACAATAGTTTTATTAAAACAATAAACATTTAAGTCTTTTCAGTTGAGGTGCGTTCGCTGGCATGAGAGCGTACGCCGGCTTATATTTCTTTTAAAAGCAAATTAATTATTTAAAACTCAGCGTGAATTCTATGAACTTCACACATTTCCATGACTTTTCCAAAAGTTTTTAGATTTTCTTTCTTGGAGGAAATAACCATTTTTTAAATTCCAGGACTTTTCCAGGTTTTCCAAAACCGAACGAACCCCGTCAAAATAAAATGTGGTATAACTCACAAACACTTTGTCCCCGACGGCGTTTTCCAGGTGGAGCTGCCGCGTGATTTCCTTTAAGGCGATTCTGTCGTCCGTCTGCAGGAGACCTTCAAGTAAACGACAACAAATCACACAAAATGAATGTTTATAGAGTTAAATTCAGAATCAACGCCACGCCGATCTGGACTGGTACCATTGAGGTGGACCTGGAGCAGGTTTCTATGAGCCTCCTTCTCCTCCTGCAGGTCTCGCAGCACACACTTCAGCAGCTGCACACACAGCCGCCCCCCAGGGTTCACACACACTTAAACACACTTCATCATCTTCTCCACCGCCATGTCTTATTTTATTTGCCCCGTCAGCTCTTTTTGGTGCACCTGACCGGCTGCAGAGGCTCACCATGGTTTTTCCTGCTCCTCTGGGCCCCACGATGAGCACCGAGTTGCTCTCCCCGTGGACGGCGGTCCTCTTCAGCAGCTCCAGGAGGTGTCTGAAAGCACAGAGCGAGACTACAATACCCACAATGCCCCTGGAGTTGCGAGTCCTACAGTTGTAAGGTGTACAAGTGATTATTTTAAAGCACTTTAATTAAATAAACCTACTTGTGTTGAGCTTCCACTCCCTCCGGCCTGTCGGGGAGCTTCTGACGACAGAACCGCTCCCTCAACATCTCCTGAACCTTAAGATCCATGAACACACCACAGTGACACTTCACCCCTGAACACACCACAGTGACACTTCGTCCCTGAACACACCACAGTGACACTTCATCACTGAACACGTTAGAGGAGAGCGAGTCAAGACTCAAACCTGAGAGATGCATTCCCCGACTGGCAAACGGATATTTTCCATCTTCCTCTTACTCATGATGATGTGACTTGAAACTGAAAAACATGGAGCAGTTGGGTCAAATACACACCGTGTTTCTCAAAATGGGCTGCAGGGACTTTCTTGGGTCCTTAATGTCATCCCAAGAAAATGAACTCTACATTACTATATATTTTATAAAGAAGCGCCACATGATAAAATATTTATAGATCAAATATCGCCCTGTTAACTTTCTCCTAACCAGAAACTAAAACTTACAATTTTGTATTTAATATTGTACAAATTGCACTTGTCAATTAAATGCACTAACAGTATATATATATAAATAATATATATATAAATAAATAATATATAAATAATAATACATATATGTATAAATATATATTTGTATATATATATATATATATATATAAATGACAAATCAATTCAATGAGGCATACAGCTGCTGCAATAACAACTATTTTAATACAATGTCTACTTTAATAACTACCTCTGAGGTGTTCACGTTAGTCTAAGTAAATTATATGAATGCCGAATTATAAAGTAACTTGGGAATATTCAGAAGCGGCGGCAGATTGTCTTTAGGTGTATTATTATTTGATGAAAAGCGAGTACGTGTTTATAGTTCATGATCTTCGAAGGAAGTCTGGCAGCACTTTCCCGCCACGCTGCTGTCGACTTCCGGGTCTCGCGAGCAGCGCGTTGCGTCTTCAGATAAATAAACTACTTTGACTATTTATTTACATCAACGTTATAATGTCCACGCGTCAGATAATAAACAGACATACCTGGTCAAACAGTCCTTCACCTCCGGCGAGCTCTCAATCTTCGCGGGAAAACCGCTTTGCCAGCTATGACGACTTCCGGCTTTGACGGATTCCCCGGCGCTGATTGGCTGAGGGTCAGAATAGAATAGAATAGAAACGCACTGTCATCATTATAATACATCCTTAGCTGTCATATGCAATATATGCATAGATTACTGCTTTTACTATTAATATAAATAAATAGTAAAGCTGTTAAATAAAGTGTGTTTAAGATGTTGACTGTAAATGATAATTTCACAATATATTTCTATACGTTTTAATGTAAAAAGAAACTGGGGACAAAACTGAAATAACTTGACCCAAGGTTTGCTTTAAGTCATTCTCCTGAGCTTTCACCCCACAGCCTTCGTCAGAAGCTGGTGTTTGACATTTTTTAACAGTGAATAATAAAATTGTATTTGTCTCTAAAATATCTTTGAAATTATCGTATCTTTAAGCATTTCAGCATTTTCAATAGCACACAGGCTTATAATTAAAATGCTACACGAGAGACTCTTTTAATGTTGACTTTCAGTCGATATATCCAACCTTTCATTAATTTTTAATTCATGCACTAGTCGGGATTCAAGAAATGTAACTCTTAGAAAATATTTGTGTACTTCTGCTGATATTTTGAGTTGAAATGAAGCTTATAGGTATTTTATAAAAGATGACACAGATAGCCCCGACATGTGAATTTAAATGTAATGTAAAAAGTGTACCGTTTCCTGTGGCTTTTGGTTGACTGGTAATAATAAAAAGCCCAATAAACCACCAGATATCTCACAAATGGTCTCGGCTCACATTGAGCCTGTCACATTATTCTAAAGTACGACTCTGCTCACATATTCAGCCCCGTGTTTTCCCTTAAAAATACATGAAGTGCTCCTTTTTACAGCAGCCACACACTGAATTAATTTAACGTCTCCTCAGGTTTGACCTTCAGACACAATTCAACTTGCACCCTGAGCTGCATCTCCTTTTCACTTCAGAAGACTGAACTTCTCCCTTTCTGAGCTCCTGTGACCTTTATTTATTCGGGGAAGTTATTTTTCTGGGCATCAGTTTTTGCTTCAGAGCCAAATGTTTCATGTTGTCATACACTTCAAAAGATCACACTGCAACGTGCCTTATGAGCGTTTCTTACTGTTATCTTTTATTCAATAATTCTACCAGCTGCCAAATTATCAAACAATGTATTTATTAATATGAATGTAATATCAGTATTCATTTGAAATGTCCTTCTTCACCGATCCTTTTCAATCTGCCAGAAATAATATTCAGTTGTATATATCTGTAACTTTTCATCATCGATCATTACATATTTATATATAATATATAATATTGTAGTTATTGTGGATTATTTACTGTTGTTTTATTACTGTTTTGTACTGTTGTTTTGCTTATTTATAATACTTGTTGATAAAGGATTATCTTATCTTAATTATTTGTCTATCAAACGCAATATTAGTGGATCCGCTTATTATAAGAAGGGCGCAACCTGATAATAAAAGTCAGACTATAGTCAAATAAAGTTAAACAACATGATCTGTTCTTTAATTTTGCCCCAGGAGGGCCTCAGAACCATGACTGAACACCACCTCTCTGTGTAAGTCATCCCGCCCACACATGCAGTTGTTCCTCATTAATGTCATAATTGTATTCCCTATTTCTTTCTTCTTCTTTTTGTGTGCCATGGAGGGCTTATGCATCTGTGCTCTGGGGGTCTAACGTGCATCACCTCTCCCATCTGCTGGGTGATCCCGCCGCGCATGCGCAGTGCGGCTCTCCATCATTTCCAATATCCCAGTGTAGGAGAGCCAGCAGAGGCAGAGGGCTAATGGGTAGGCTTCTTATTCTTATTCTTTATAAAGGTCAGGAACGAGCCGCAGCTCCCGTGCATTTGCCGTGATGCCCGGGTAAGAAATTGACTGTTTACGGTTTGATTTTGACGCAGACAGATACGTTAGAACGTCTCTTCTTCTTCTTCTTCTTCTGCTGCTGCTGCTGCTGCTTCTTCTTCTTCTTCTTCTTCGCTCTCTCTCTCTGCAAACGCAACGGGTTAGCACGGCTGTTAGCTTCGCGCGCTAAGCTAACCGAAGCTAACCTGTGCTAACTCGGCCCGTGCCCTGGCCTTGCCCCGGCTCGGAACCTAAAACGCGGGCCCGGCTGCTTTTATTAAAATTTTAAAAAAAATTTTTTTTACTTTTACACATTTTAAATCTGGTCTGTGATGCGCGCGACGTCGCTTACGATCACGCCAGTTAGCCGGGGAGCCGTTATTCGCTCGCCCTCCGTAATTCGTTTTCCCTTACAACAAGCTAGCTGTGCTAACCAACGGCTGGACAGCTGACGGTTGGTCAGTCCGGTTTCAAACCGCTGTCACGAATCCATAACCCCCCCACAAATAAAAACGTTAACACGGTCACTTTCCAACGCGTAGGCCCGCAGGCGCGTGACGTAGCAGGCAACGTTTAACGGCTAGTAACGGTTAATAAAACGACGGTTGGTCTCGAGTCTAGCCGACGGTCGCCGAGCTAATTGGCTGTTAGCTCAGGGTTTGGGCAACTGTGGTTGCTTTGGTAATGTACACAAGCGGTTGTCATGTTCTTCCCCAACTCCATGGGGGGTTTGCAGCGAGTTTTAAGGTTTAATCATGGAGCGGAGAGGAGGACATGCAGGGTTACACTCCACAAACTGCATGCTTGGTGCAGGTAACTTGCATTGCTACCTGTCCCCTGCTCTTGCTTTATTTCACAACATATGACACTAAATGTATTTGTTTAGATGTCTGATCAAGCGGATAGGTATAAATGCTCCATGAATTCATGCTTATAGGTGGTCCGGGACATCTGGGATGAAAACCTACCCCCTGTCAACCTTATAATGGTAATATGCTACGTGATAATCCTTCCAAACAATGTCTTAAAATTATGAATAATACCTGCTGCAATTAAAATGTTCTTTCCTGGTCTGGTCCAACAGATAAATGGGATGAATTCTAGTTGTTAGCCGTAACAAAACACCGTCTTTATCTGTATAATGTACATAGTTTTTCAAATAATCCAGACCTTAATAAATCACAATATAACAGGACGGCTGCTCAGCAGATTCAGGGTTAACATATTTCTTGGGACGTCTTTTTAAGATTGCACTAAACTGAGATTATGCTCCCATGATATTACATGTGTGAAAAAGGCTTCCCTCACTGTTATTGTTTCTAAATAGCTTTATTTATTTGGCAGTCTAGGTGTTACTATAATCCTGCAATCCAAATGCTGCGAAAGTTTCTTGAGGTTCTTCTACAGTCATCGTTTAAAAGAGCTCACATGAGTTTAGCAGCTGCTGTAGATAAAACGTTTGTTTTGGTGACGCGGTCGGGACGAGTTCGAGACAATTAGACGTTCGGAAAGACCTTTTGTGACTGGCAAATTAAATTCCAGGCCTCAAGCTCCCTTGATCGCAACAATAAATATATAGGATGCATTTATTTCTCTGTAAATAACACGCTTCACGTCAAAAAAACAACTTTAATGCAACCGGGACGCGAGAGAAAGAAGGCTGCCTCCTGACCGTGTAATGAGATGCACACCGGCCACTTTGTCTGATCATATTCTTCAACATTTGGACATTGAGAGAGAACATTTTAATTTACTTAAGCTGCCATCCTTAATGGACTGCAAATCCAGTTACTCAAGATCCTTTGGCTGCAGCTCCACTTGTCATTTTGATGCCATTTCTTATTTCAAACATTTCTGAGACTGCATTGCTGTAAGTCTCCAGTGGCTGTATATTTATCTCTTTTTTTCTGCATTAATCTTTTTGGAAGCCAAAACTTTCCTCAAAACATGTTCCCAATAATACTGCGTCTTCGAAGATTGCGTTCTACCTTCCCAGGTGCCACATCACGTTTGATACTCGCAGACATCGGTGCTACTGCAGCGACGTTGGGCTGCCTGTCTTCATCCTCGTCCTTAAACTTCTAAACTTAATTACGAAGCCGTAGTTTAGATGTACTGTTCCTGCACTGTGTCGTTTGAAAAGCTGCAGTGTGAAGTGTTTAGTACCATGCAGAGTACATTACACAGGTGAAGACCGTCCAAATGAAGCTTCAGATATTGCAGGCTCCATTGCAACTGGTCATCGTGAAAACTATTTTGCATTCACCAGTTTTTACACAATTTGCATGACATTTCATGTTTTGTATCCAGATTACAATTGGGCAGGTGTGTACGCAGGCTCCATCGGGGCTACGTCAGACACACACACACACACACACACACAAAATCTCAATAATATGTGACCGCAACACCAAATTTCCACCTCTTAAGGGGCATTTTTTAGTTGCCGGTTACAGTTAAACAATAGATTTTTCCAGTGCAGTGATAATGGAATTCAGGCGTTGTTCTTTTTAGCCTATAGTGTGCCTGTAATATATATATATATATATATATATATATACTTTATTAATCCCCAAGGGGAAATTTGTCGTAAAATCACGAAAATAAAATATATATATAATATAAAAAACAGGGATGAAAGATATAGATGTATACAAGTGAAAGATATAGATGTATACAAGAAGTATACAAAGTAAAATATAAAATATATATGTATATATACAACATATATGCATACACAATACAATACTAATGACTGCAGTGTAAAATTAAATTAAATATAAAAATATTAAAAATATTGCCCTGAGTTCAACCACTTCTCTGTTCCTCCATGCCTGACTGTCTCTTTCTTGTTGCCGTGAACAATAAATGTGTAACGGCCAAAAACACAGTCTTAAAAAAGATCCACCTGAATAAAAGGTTTCAGATTAGAAGGTAGCGTATGTAATTTGGACATTGTAGTTCTTGAGATTCAGGAGATGGAGGGGAGCGATGGGCAGGGGAATGGTGAGAGCTGAGATTTAATTTAGTGCTTTCACATTAGCAAGGTGACAGATTTAAACGGTGTTGCTTTCCAAAGGTTCAGATGAAAACGTCTGGCTGTGTCTTTTCTCATCAAAATGTCTGGTTTGAATCCGTCCGTCTGTAATTCGAGCAAACAAAAAAAAGCCCAAATACCAAACGAAAACCCAGAAAATGGAGGTTGAACGTGTCCCGGCCGAGAGACGTCCTCAAGCATCAACTCTGCACTTGTTGAAAAAAAAATAATGAGTTTCTTCCTCCGATATGAACACAAGACTATAAATGCTGATCTCCCTGTGACCGTAAACACGGATGAGGCTGTGGCGCTGCGGCGGCCTCTGATAGGACGCTCTGCTGGGATGATGAGGCGCTGCGTCTATCCAGACGAACGGCACACGTCGAGCCGCTGCCTCCTTTCCACCGTGACCACGGGCAGCGCCGCCCTCCTCGCCCCTCGCTCCTCCTCTGGTGTCACCGGGTTCAGTTATGAGTCAGCAGCACCGGCGGCTGAGAGCAGGCTTTGCACCGAGCGCCATCACCAACGCGCAGTTAAGCCTCATTTAAACCAGAGAGAGGCAATGATGCTCTCTAAAAACACATTCTTTATTTATTTTTGTTCTATAGCCACTTTCATATTTTTACGGACACAACTTTAACGTCTACATTGTTTAGCAGCGTCATTTTAAACTTGCGATACTTTACAATGAGATGGAGAAGATTTTATTGGCGTCTGCAGAGATAACCTGAGCTCGTCTTAACGGCCTGCTCGCCGTCTTTTAGTTTATTTTAAAACCGTCGACTGTGGGAGCATCAAACAGGGATTCCCAAGCAAGCTTTCAGACTGAAATCAGTCCACAGTGTTACTTCAGGCGCTGCTCTGACGTGAATCATGATTCAGTGTGAGTCTCAAGACCCCAAACAACTGTACAGCGGTTCGTAATACTCTCACGCGTAATTGTATGACAGTGGAACGTCAACACGACTGCAATTATTTCATCTGTCGCTGCTACGGTGGCGAGGTAAACAGTGGAAATACTGTGTTCATGTTCAAAGTAATGATTATGATAATGAAGGGATTGTCTATCGGACAACAGGAAATAGTTGGTGAGATAAAAAGACTGGTGTCAAAAATGTAATTCATGTCTTCCATTCCCAGAGCAGATTAAACTAGAACGGGCACTCGGTAGAGCGCATACCTTCGCATATCACAAGATTGGGCATTGAATTATGAACATTTTGGCATTAGTTGCATGCCAATTGGATAAAATTGACCGCGCTATGGTAAGAAGATTTTGACCTTTTCATGACCTTGACCTTTGACCCGATCAATCCCAAAATCTAATCAAATGGTCCCCGGATAATAACCAATCATCCCACCAAATGTCATGCGATTCGATTTAATACTTTTTGAGTTATGCGAGTAACACGCATACAAATAAATACATAAATAAATAAATACACGGCCATCAAAACATAACCTTCCGCATTTTCAATGCGAAGGTAACGATGAACTTACTCATGCAACGCAAACGGACGGCCATTAATTGTTGTGCGTTCCTCTTCTCACAGGAACCATGGGAATACCACGACCCGACTGCGTTTGGGAACCGAGATGTTGAACACGCTCCACTGAGGCACAGTATCCTGGGCGGCAGAAAGCAAATGCTGAAAGAACAACCACAAAAGACTTCCCCGTGAAGGCGAAGGCGCTCCCGGTCCCCACGTCGTCGGATGGCTCCGAAAGACGAGCTGCAGTAATGGAAGTCCACGCTCCGTTGAGCTCCGTGGCCATGAAGCAGCTGACCGGGTAGGTCGGGTCTGCCGTGAGCTCGCCTCACCCTGCCCGCCCATCGGCTCCACCTGAGAGCCCGACGTCGAGAGCTCTACCCGCGCCCGCCGCCTCCTCCACCGCGCCTCTGGAAGACGAGCATGACGAGCGCCGCGGAGACGCCGGTTGATGTCTGATATCCGTTCCTCTGAGGCGTCGAGCGTAAAAGCAGCGGAGCAATGAATGGCGGAAAGGACTATGAGGCGGGGGATGAGAGGCAGGCCTACTACCCCGTCCAGGTGCCCATCGGCTGGCAGCGCAAGCCGGAGCACCGCGGCGGGGTCGTGTACATCAGGTAATAGATTAACATAAACTAGAGCGGGCACTCGGTGGAGCGCATACCTTCGCATATCACACTATTGGGCATTGAATTATGAACATTTTGGCATTAGTTGCATGCCAATTGGATATAAATTGACCGCGCTTTGGTAAAAAGAAGCTGTTGACCTTTTCATGACCTTGACCTTTGACCGGATCGATCCCAAAATCTAACCAAGTGGTCCCCGGATAATAACAAATCATCCCACCAAATTTCATGCCATTCGGTTTAATACTTTTTGAGTTATGCGAGTAACACGCACACAAATAAATACATAAATACACGGCGATCAAAACATAACCTTCCACATTGTCAATGCGAAGGTCACGAGGTGTTTTGTGTGTATGGTTATTCCCCCGTATATCCCCAACGTATTTGGCATCCAGTAGCTGTAAAAAATCCCTCTACTCAAATGAACTGCAGCCCACATTTTTGCAAATTCTGGTCAATTTTGATTGCGACAAGCAAATTCCCCGACGCCGCCTTCAAGGAACCAGACAATCGCTCATGAAAATCCACTTTGACTAACGGTCTGGATCCTTCACCAGTGATCGTGTTCTGCAGACTGGAAGTTGGCGGTGTTCACCAGCCACAGTGAACTGAAGCAGTTGGCTGGTGTCGGGTTTATTTTGGGTGTTGGAAAGAATCCTGTGTACTTCTGTGACCGTGGCCTGATACTGTCACCGCACACTCGCTCATGTTCTTTTACATTTAAAGTGTGCGTTTGCTTCACTGTAGACCCTCCCAGTAGATGTGTTCACAGCAGCTGAGGATTTAGTCCGTTTTCATGTCAACTTCTCATCGTTTGTGTTTGATGCGATCGACCAACAGCGCTCACTGTTCTTCTTTCATTTGAAACGGCTCCCTGGATGATACTTCAAGTTTTTTAACCACAAAACTTCCCGAGGTAGTGCTCGGCTGATATATTGATAATGAGCTTGGACTTTTTATTCAACATAATAATAATACATTTATTTTATACGGCGCCTTTCAAGGCACTCAAGGTCGCCGTACAACACATTAAAAACAGTTCAAAGGATGGACACAGTTAAAAAAGCAGAACAGTTCAAAAGCAGAAGCGTCTGCAGCAGAGCAACCAGGAGGGGAACACGTCAGGCAGAGGCCGGCCTCAAAGGTGAGTTTTGAGGTGGGTTTTGAATACTAAGATTGAGTCAATGTTTCTGGTGTCAGGGGGGAGGGGCTAAAGGCTCCTGACCCCGTGGTGGACAGACGGTATGATACGTTCACTGTCCTCTGTGGTGTGGGAGGGTTTACAGTTTGATTTGTTGGTTGCTGTTCAACCTGCAGGAGCTGCTCCACACCTCAGTGCAGCGGTTCAATGGGCCGCGCTTTCTCTTCGTCTTCTGAGGCACGAATAACATTGTGCTTGTAATGTTTCCGCATATAAAATGTTAAATTCCAAAAGACCGTCGGTCTACACTTGTTAAATGATATTCTAAAATCCTATTTAAGCGATGCAACATTGAGTATGAGCGATGGAGTATTACCAGCTGTCCTCAGACTCCCATCCAACGCGGTTGTTGTTTTCTGTGTGCAGTCCCAGCGGCTCGGTGCTGTCCAGCTTGGAGCAGGTGAAAATCTACCTGCTGACAGATGGAACCTGCAAATGCGGCCTGGAGTGCCCTCTCATCCTCCACAAGGTAATGCATTTCTCCTGATTCATTTAAAACACGGCAATCAAGACGGGATTTTATGGCTTCTTAAATGTTGTCATTCCAACATAAAGTTGCGTTGCTGGATTAATAAAGTCGCTCCTGGCCATCGTTTAATGAGCGTTTATTAAGCGTTTGGATTAATGTCGGTTTCAGTTCATTCCCATAGTGGTCTGTTTTTACGGCGGAAAGGAGTATAAAAATGTCCAGAGCTTCCAAACCAGCGCTGCAGCAAAATCCATTTCTGTACTCCCATTCCACCCCAGACGGGAGGGTCCGTGCTGCAGGTGTCGGGGCGTCGTGAGCCGCTCTCTGTTTCACATTACACGGGATTAGCCAAACGATTATCCTTCCGGAAGCTCATTTTGTACCCGAGGCCACGTGTGTTGGATCGGGCCGTTGTGGTGTTGTGGCTGATGTTGTCTCGTCTGTGAAAACATTGGCTGATCTGCTCTATTATTCATGTTTTAATATAGCAGAGAATAACCCCCTGGAACCACAAACATGGTTCATCTTAAATTCTCTTCTGTCAACGGAAAAAAGAAGAAACACAAAAATGTAGATTCTCTTCGATTCTTGACCATCGATAAATGTGGATCACCTCTGTGATTATTCAAATTCTGCTCTGTTAAAAATAGATTTTTTTAAAGTGAGGATGTGCTTGAAGTAATTGGTGGTTGGCCAAAGCAACAAGACTCCATTGACAAAAACAGGTAAACTTCTCATGTGTTCTACCGCTGCCTCAATCAGGTCGTTAGTCGTGTCACAGTGTGACTTTTGGTTTTCAAAGGGTTAATTTGGACTCACCAAAGCCAGACAATAACACAGTACTACCATCTCTCTTTGGCTTTAATCCAACTATATCCATCTGTCTGCATGGATTTTGAAGATCTATAGAAAATTGGAGCGTAATCACTTTAACCTTCCCCGGTCTTTCTTGTTTCTTGCTTCTCCTTCCTCTCCCAAGTACAAATCCCATTAAAAAATATCCACAAGACTTCTAATTTAAAGGATTCCCCCTCATCTCATTATACATGCGATGTTTCATTATGTTCTCCCGCACCAATGAAACCTAAAGTCAAGACGAGCGTGACCAAAAGTGGGTTTCTGTGAACTGATATCTGTTTAACCACCAATCCTTTTCTCCAGGTGTTTAACTTCGACCCCGGGGCCGCCGTGAAGCAGAGGACAGCGGCGGATGTGAAGGCAGACGACGACGTCACCAAACTCTGCATCCACAAGCGGAAGCTTCTGGCGGTGGCCACGTTGCACAGGAGCATGGGGGCGCACCCAAGGGGAGGTACGAGTAAATCCAGGCGTTGAACTTGAAAATCTATTTTTCCTGTTTGAAGATAACCCATAACGATCACTTTCCTGCCCTGCCGTTCTCCGAGGTGCTGGATTTAACTTAAATGTGCTTTGTTTGGCCTCAAGGTACATCGTCTGTGGTCGTTGCGCATTCCACGTCTCAACGAGCAATAAGGACTAAACCCCACGACGGCCCGCCCAACGCCGTCGGCCCAGACTGCAAGAATCCTTTCAAGATGATGATGGCAGCTGGACACCAGCAGCAGAGGTTGTATGCACCCCAGGAGATGGGTGGAGCCCAGCAGCTTGACCTCTACGCGGGATACCCCAGGACGCATAGGTTGAGCAGTGGGGAGCCAAGACCCAAATCCCCTTACCGGGTTGGGTACGGAGGCATGCTGAGCCCACCTCCTTCCAGTGCTCCGCTGTATGGAGATGGCTCCCAGTCTCCCAGTGCAGACACTCTGGGCAGCCCTGATTGCTTTCCAAGGACCAATCCTCGTGGGTTTCCAGGAGCTGGTAGTCCCGGCTCCGCCTCCATCCATGGGAACACTAGGACGCCTCTCTCCCCACACAGTTTGATGCTCCATGGCTCCCCCGCGGGCCAGCCATCTTGCGCCATGACAGGGAGGACTAGCACGCCCCTCTCCCCTACGGCCACTGCCAAAAGCCCCGTCATGAACATGCCTCGGGGGAGCTTCCCCCCTGGTCTGGATATGTCTCGCACAGCATTTCACCATAAAACACAGCCTCCTGTGCATCCCGTACCGCCTCCTCCATCCATACCAACATCCTGTGCCCTTCAGAAAAGGCAGTTGACCTATGAAAAAGACCCCTTAGGCATCCTGGACCCCATCCCCAGCAAGCTAGTCAGCCAGCCCCCCACCAACGGCCCAAACCCCTCCAACTTCCAGCCCAATATCCACTCTCAGGTACAAATGATGAATGTAAACATACCCCCTCCTGTCATCGTTCCCTTGCCAAGCAACTTACCTTTGCCCACAGCGAAGTCTGGGCCTATGGGGCACGGCGGCCATGTTCAAAGGACTCAACAAGGTGGTCCGGCTTCCTCCATGTCCCCCTCCCCTGTCACTTCGCCTGTCCACATGGCGGGGCCTCTCCTTGGCAGAATTGAGGCCTCTCCTCATCGTTCGCGGTCATCCTCCACCTCCTCTGACCATGGGAACTTTGCAATGCCCTCGGGGCACCAGGCCCCTTGTGGAAACATGAAGGTTCCTCCTCGCTCTCCCAGGTCCGCCATAGGATCTCCTCGGCCTTCCATGCCCTCTAGCCCCTCCACCAACAAAACTGACCCGCAGCACCAATACAAAGACTCCCAGATGCTGCCCGGCATGGGAAACTCGATTGGCGCCCAGCAGCACAACCCCCTGTACTCGCCCACTTCTTCCTCCTCGTCCTCTTCTTCTCTGGCAACCCCTTGCGCTTCCCAGAAGGGCCACCCAGGACTCCTGGGGATGCCCCTCAACCAGATGCTCAACCAACAGAATGCCACTTCCTTCCCGGCCAGCAGTCTCTTGTCAGCCGCAGCCAAAGCACAGCTAGCAAATCAAAACAAACTCGGCCCTGCTGGCATGGGTGGTGGTGGTGGTGGCGTTGGTGGTGGAGGTACTGGAGGAGGCGGCGGACACCCTGGCTCTATGAGCGGCCCTCGAGGCATGGAGGGACACAGCACTTTAAACTCAATGCTCCCGCCAAACTCCCCCATGCTGCTCACCGCTCCGGAGGGCCAGAGCGGTCGGGCGGCGCTGCGAGAAAAGCTCTTGGCGCAGCAGAGGGACCCCATGCGCAAGCGCAAGCAGCCGTCGGGCAGCGCCGCCGTAACCCACGACAACAGCAACAACATGGTCTACAACATGCTGAACAAACGAGGCATGGGGGGACCCCACATAGCGGGGCCCAGTGCCACCGAGCAGCTTCGGAAAGTGGGCCGACTCGGAAACCTTACCCCGAACACCTCCATGGCCCAGCTCCTCCAGTCCATGAGCTCCCACAACCACCGCCCAGGGCCGAGCCCCGGCCCGGGGCCTCAGGGATCTGCACCGCTGCACTACAGCGACAGCACCGGTGTGGTCCCCGCTGGCCCTCAGCAGAACCTCCTAGCTCAGCAGCGGCTTCGGGGTCCAGGGGAGGCCATGCAGCACTGCCAGAACATGGACGCCTCCGGGGGCCATCTGGGCTCTCGTCCAGGCCAGTTCCCTGACATCATAGCCCAGATGCAGGCCTCTTCCATGAGCACCTGTGGGCCGATGGGGCCGGGAGGTGGACCCGTGGGCCCCCACGCCAACCCCCCGCCGCTGTCCCATCCCGGCCCTCACCCCGCACAGCAGAACCTCCTTCACGGTATGGGGCGGACGAACATGGTGGTGATGTCACACGGAGGTGGAGATGGAGGCTGTCCACAGACCATCTCTGATTCGGGTGAGACTTTTTATTATTCCCCTGTCTGTAAGTCTTTACCCACAATACATTGCTGCTACATATTTCATTTTTAAGGCATTCATACTCACTTTATTTATTGTCTCTTTTCTAAACAGGACAATTTTCTGACATTTGCATTTCATTGATAAAATAATTGCTATTGTTCCAAATTGATTTCTCACTGAATTGCCACTCAAAGAAATCATTTGAATAATCCTCACTACTTTTCCTAAAAATAATAGTTTGGTGACATTTTCATAACGTCAGTGGCCAGAGTCCAGAGCGACCGCCCTCTGGTTGATGTCCTGTCTGTCCGCCGCTCCTCCTCGCGATAAGCTCGCGGTAGACGTGGTTTCTATGGTTATGAGTGAACAAAAACCAAAGGATTGAGGCGATAGGCCCCGAGCCGAGCCCGTCGGGCTCCTCCAGTATCTCCGAGCTAATGAGCAGGCCCCCTCATCTTTTGGGAGCCGGAATAATTGTCAGTCAGCCAGTGTTTCTCTTTGTTTTATTTGTATGCTCGCATCAGTCAATGGTGTAAGAAGATGGAAATGGGATCTGGATCACGCTTTTTAAGGGACCCTGATAGGGCTCTCGAAAAAAGAGCTTCTCGCAGCTAGCCGGTCGCTATAGTAACGATAGACCCTGAATAGGGACCGGAGTGAAGCCTTTGATGAGGGTTTAGGCCTGTGTGTGTGTTCGAATGATTGTGTGTGCATGACTGTGTGTGTGTGTGTTTGTTGGTTGAAAGAGCTGAAAAGACCTAGATCTTTTTTTCCTCTCTGTCTTTTTTTCCTCCCTGCCGGCTGTGGGACTGGACGGTGAGTTTCTGTATTCGCGGTGCGTCCTCGCACGGCGTGTAATGGAGATACCGACCGGGTTTGCTGCAGGCCACCTGTTCTCATCACCAGGTGTCAAGTCCACTGAGTTCAGGTGGTCTCGTGGAGGTCGAGCGTGACGAGATGTTGATCATCAGTTTTGGGGTTTGCGGTCTTCTGCTCCGACTTATCCGCCTTTTACAATACAATAAGAAATGTGCATCCTGTCATAACCGTAGAGCGGGACCCTGTCCTCTAAATATTACTATGCAGTGCCACTCGTCGGGTGAAGCCCAATTTAGCCAAACGTCAGACTCGACCGCTATACAGAACTTCACCACTAGAGGCACACGAGTCAGCAGCTGCTCCTGAGACGTTCCCTGGGTGGTGGTAATGCCCCTTTAAGCCGGTTTGCCCGGCTATGAGTCGTCAGTGGCTCTATTCCATCTGTTTATGAACAAACAACAATATACTTTGTCATATTGCTTCTCTCTACTCTGCGATACACATTGGATTAAACGCCGTGGCGCCGGCTGCTTATGCTGGCTACCTTTTAACTTGCCAAAATGTGCCTCAATGGCAAACGCCGTTTTGCATTAAATCAAACCGGTTTAAGCTTAAACCGGGAAAACTCTTTCCTCTAGTGGGCCAGAACTCATCAGTGTTTGTTTGTTTTTTCTAATGGAAAACTAAATCAATGATGGTGTCACAGATCCAGTGAAATGACTCAAAGCCTCAAAGCCTCAAAGCGGTCCCTCCCCTGTCCGGCACATAAGCTCTCAGGCTCTCGGGATAAAAGAATATTTTGTCACCAAATAGCAGATTTAATGAAGTCGCTGATCGCTGATTCCTCCTCACTTGAGGCTAATCTGGATGTCATGTTTGGGGTCTTAAGAGCATGGAAAGCTTTTTGAAAGTGGCTTTTTAGCAGTCGCCTCTAGCCATCTGTCTCTAGACGCCCCCATCAACAAATACTAAAGTTCATTGTAACCCCCCCAGACCTCCTGCCGCCCAGCTGACCCCCACCCCATCCCCCAGAAGAGCACAATCCCACAACCCCTCCCCACCTCATCCACCTACCCAACTCCCCCAACAAGCTTCCTGGCAGTGGACAGCGCCACCAATCATCACCCGGTTCCCATGGCAACAGCCGTCACTATATCATAGCGGTAGCGGAGGATGTGGGGACTTTAAAAAAAAAAAAAGAAGAAGGGGGGAGGGGGTTGGCCGAGTCGTGGCTCTCGAGAAAGAAAAGAGGGGAGAGAGGGAAAAAATGGAGAACACACACACACACACACACACACACACACACACACACACAGCTGCCCTTCAGCTACGTAGCATCGCAGCAGCTGCTGCAGCCGCCGCTCGGCCACAGCGCGGCGCCGGGCCTGGGAGGCGTTGTGTGCGTCGCCTTTGTCTGCGTCGCGCTGCTGCTGGGCTTCAGTCATCTGTGGCCTTGATAGATTTTGTTGTCCTTGAACGCATCGCGAACTATACTTGTCTGGACCGTGCGGCGCGTCCATCTGTCAGAGCAACAGATTGTAAATGTGCAACTTTTTATATTTTATTCTAAAAGTTGTAGCTTTTTAGTTTTTCCTGGATATTTAATTCATTTTGACAGTCGTTTCCTGCAGCCTGAATGCAGACGCGTGTGTTGGTGCTCATCGTTTGCTGGGTCTGCTCGACTTGAGCGTAACGTGCGATTACGCCAAGCTGGGGAAATAATTGAATAATCGTCCCGTGGGAAAAGCTGGATGCAGGTCGTGAGAAGCGTGGCTGTCCGGGTTGAGAGAAGGTAAACCGTGGCGTCCCGCTTCTTTAACGTCGTCCCGATGGTTTTGCAGGTCGCCCGTCGTCCCTCGGCTGCGGTCTGGCCGTCCTGCAGCCGCACGGCAACAGCGGCGTGGGTCAGATGTACCAGCAGCAGCAGGCCTCCCACCCCGCCTACCAGGCGCAGCAGCACTTCTCCGTCAACCCGCCCTACGCAGACATGGCCTGCCTCTACCAGAACTACCAGGTGAGGGCGAGTTGCGCTTTAACCGTCTGGAGCGTTTCACGTCCGCCGAGAATAAACCGTTTACCGTCCGTCCGCAGCCGGGGATGTTGTCTCGCCCGCAGCTCAGGGAGGAGCAGCAGCCGCAAGGCGACGGGCCCCCAGCGGGGCCGCCCGGCGGGGACAGGGGCCCGGGCGGAGGCCCGGAGTCCGTGGACGCCATCTACAGAGCCGTGGTGGACGCCGCGAGCAAGGGCGTGCACGTAACCATAACAACCACCGTGAGCGGGACCACGCAGGCCGGCCCGGCGCCCGCCCTCAGCGCCATGAGTGCCTTCACCGCTTCTATAGGGGAGCCGGTCCACCTCAGCGCCGCCCTTCACCGGCACCGGGACGGGGAGGGGCCGCCGCAGCAGGCCAGGCCGAGGCAGGCGGCGCCGGGGGGGCGGGGTCACAAGAACACGGATCTAGGGAAGAGAACTCCGGACGGCCTCGAGGCCAACGACTACTTCCGTTCCCCCGGCCGCGGGACCCCCCGGGGCCAGTGGGACGGGGAGGCGCCGCACGGCGGGGGCTTCGACGCTCACGGCAACAACGGCGCCTGGGGAGGGGAGGAGTTTCTGGAGTGCTCCACCCAGGTGAGGAGCAGCCCCTGCGTGGAGCGCCCGGCCAGCCTGGCCCCCACGCCGCCCCGCCCCGCCGAGGGCCCCGTCGACCACGGCCCGGCCCACGATAAGAACTTCCTCGACGACGGCTACCGCTTCAACAGCTGCCACCGGACCGCCAGCTACAAGGAGCCGACGGTGGAGCGCTGCGTCCACGTCAACGGCGCCGCCGCCCACTACAACCCGCGGGGCTACGGGGAGCTGCTGGGCCCCCCGCGGCAAGAGCTGACGGGGGACGACCAGTCGCCCAGCTCCTCCACCAGCCTGGAGGGGCCGCTGGCCACGGCCAAGGACTACAGCCACTACAACGGCCACTTCAACGGCATGGCGCCCAGCCCCTCGGACACCAAGAGCCTCAGCAGCGAGGAGGACCTGCGGCAGCCGGACTCGCCCTCCTCGGACCTGCTGCACTACCGGTCCAGGACCTTCAACATGGGAGAGCTGGTCTGGGGTCAGCTGAAGGGCTTCCCACCGTGGCCTGCCAAGCTGGCCGGGGAGGAGCCGGTGCACGGCGCCGCTCTGCAGGCCAAGGTGAGCACCGCCGGGCGCTGGTCCGCAACTTCAAGGATCTTGGGTTGCCGTACATTATTTTCCAATGTGAGATCAGAACGTCCAAACCCTGTGATCATCGTACCGAACGACTCTATATTTCTGAATGCTGACTGTCTGACTGGAACACACCACCACCACCATTGTTTTGGTCCCGTCTCCATCCAGGTGGAGCCCGAGAAGCTGAAGACGCTGACTCACGACTTGGAGGCTCTGGACCGAGCCGCCAAGAGAGGCCTGAAGTAAGTGAGCCGGTGCGCAGCCGCTTCAGGGAAACAATAAAGCTGTGAACGTGCCTTCTGTCCTGAACTGACCTTAAAGAAAGTAAAACACACGGTGAAAGATGAGCAGTAAAAACACAACAAAAGAGATACGGAGCAGGCCGGAGAATCTAATGAACGAGATGCCCGTTTAGACAGGAATGTTTTGTTAACCGTCGAAAGGCTCCGTTTGTTTTTAAAGATTATATTCATGCTTTTTGTTTTTGAAGTCACTGAGCTGTGATTGGTCATCGCTGCTCGGGGGAACGGGTTGAGCCAATGAGCCGCCACGCGGTTCATTTGTTGGTGTTTGTGGGCGTCAACCTGTAAATAATGTAGAATGTGACTTCTCCACAGACCGGGGAAACTGAATAACCACCTGGAAGCTGCTATCCACGAGGCCATGAGCGAGCTGGATAAGATGTCGGGCACCGTGAGTCTTTGCACCTCCTCAAGTTGTTCCTCCTCCTCCTCCTCCTCCTCCTCCTCCTCCCTTCCAGCGTAACGTTTGTGTCCGCCTCCAGATCCCGTCGAGGGACCGCCAGGGGAAGCTGCCCAAGCCCAAGAGGAGGAAGATCTCCAGATAACATCGGGGGACGTCCTCGCGGCCTCCGGAGACTTCAGGTGCTACACGTGGACTTCCTGTGGCTCCGCCTCCCCGTGGCTCCGCCTCCCTGACCGCGGGAGGAGGGAAGCTGAAGAAACGGAGAAAAACTTTGGTTGCGATTTGTCTACTGCTCACTGAATTAACTATTTTTTTCTAGTATAAGATAGTAAAACAAAAAAAAGCTACAAGCATTACCTACATATTTAAGAAAAATAGACAGTCCAAATATTTCTGATACATTTTCAATATGTATATAGATAATCCTGAAATTTCATGCTATTCAGAATTGTATGTAAATATTGTACAATGTCATGTACAAGCATACCTAATGCACATTTTATCTTTTATTGTACAAAAACAAAGTGTACCAACGTCTTGGTTTTATTCGTGCGGTTGTATCCGGAAAAATAAGAATTCAGCCGAAAGCTTTTATAAAAACTGTAAGACGTGTTTGTTTTGATCGTAAGGGAGCAGGCATGAGGAAACGAGGATACGAGGATATGAGTTCTCCATTATGACAGTCCCTTCACACCAGTGTTCATCATGGGGGGGGGGGCTTTACCAGCAGAAATAATTCGATGTCCAGCAGGGGGGTGAACGCCGCCCGGCCCCTCGGATAGGAACGCCATCGCCGCCACCGGTCGGTTTCTCGAAGGAAAAATCCACTCCGACACGTTAAGCGTCCCTTTGTGTTCTTTGCATTCCTGGAGTTTTGTAATAATGTTTATTCGTGACGATTTAGATGTGTTTGGCATTTTTCTTTTTTTTTTATATTGAGAATTTAGTATTTCTTTCTCATAGTTTGTCATTTTATTGACTATAATAGAATTCGGCAGGTGAATCGATGATAATAAATACCACTTGATGGTAACTTGTTTCTATTAGAGTCAACTCATCAATTAGTTGACTGACAGAACAATAATTATTTAAATATTCTATTAATTATTGATACTAATGTGGCTTAAAATTGTTCAGCCTCTTAAATATGGAGATTTCCTTTTTCTATCAAATTAAACTGAAGCATGTAACTTGTTAGAAATGTGACCCCCGTGTTTCACCTGTATTAAAACACAAGGACCCTGAACGCACCACAAACACACCCCAAACGGGTTTTTGGGTGGATTTTTCCTTCAACTCCAGAGCTCCCAGGCTGCAGTGACGCATTACGTAATGTTGTTTTATTTCGTGGTGGTTTGTACAGTGGTTTTATTTTTGTATGTTCCTCATAGTCACCGATAGCTTTAGAGTCTCAGCACTAACTCTGTTTCCCAGAGCGGTGGAAGCTTTTCTCTCATTTCGGGGCCTTGTGTTGCTTCTCCGTGTAAATTATTTATGTACAGTACTCCATATTTATTTTAAGCTTTACAAATATGCTAGATGGCAATAATACTACCAAGAGTTGAGAACTCAAGCCTTATATGTGTATATGTATGTTTTTGTTTTTTTAACAGTCCATTACAAAAGGTCACGAGGACCGCGGTCCACACGTTGTGATGGTTTTGTTACATATCGTGTCATATGCGTCTTAGTGAAACGAAGAAAATGTTATAGACCATACTATTTATGAATATGCACATCTGAAGGGTCAGACGCCGTTAACGTTGGTGGTTAAATGCAGTTTTAACACAGTAAATCAGTCTTATAACACACACACACACACACACACACAGCTGCTCCTCTAGATCAAAACAACAGAAATATCAAGTGCAATATACCAATCGATGGCAACGATCCACCTGATGAAACACCTTTTCTCTTGTGCTCTCCCTCGACATGCATGCTCAGAAGCTCTAACCGTCAGTAGTAATTTATTCGTAGCTTTACCTTTTGTACACACAGACGACATTTGATCAAACTAACTCGACTTGAACTTATTGCAAAGAACTTTTACTGATGTTTGTGACGACGATGCCCGTAAAAACCAAATAGTACACTACATTGTGAAGACGTCACTAAAACATGGAAACACGACTTTTTAAACACGACTTTTCGGTTTTTATATCCCCAGAAAACGAGGAATCCCACAAATGTGCTTGAGTTTTGTACCTGAGACCCTAAACGAGGAACGAGTTCACCGTGTCTGACTGTACACACTGCTGCACTGTATTTTATAATGAGGCTGAAGACGTGCGCTCTTTCGGTAAAGTTCACCCCCCCCCCCCCCCCCTCTACTCACCTGTCTTTTGTGCAATGACATGCAGGAACCCGGTGTTGGGAACCCATGTGTTATGGATCTGTCGGATCAGTTTCATGTTATTTGTGTTATAAGAGTTCGAAGCATCCGTCAGTCGGAGATGATCTGATTCTTCTTCCCGCCTGTGATTGTGTGTTGAGGTGCGAGTGTGATTTTTATTTTACTTTAAATCTCATTTCCCTCCTCCGGCCGTTCGTTGTCAGTATTTTTATTTCGTCGACTTGTAATCGAGTATATATTTTCTCACTAATATATACTTTACAAAAAAAATAGACTTGCGTGAAGTATGACGTGCACTTGGTTGCTCTTGTTGATTTCTTCTGTTTGCATTAATATGGACTAGGGATAGTTTGTCAGAGTCCATTATTTTGAGATTGTTTGGACTTTTTTTTTAATGGTTTGATGTAAGCAGCATTATTTTTGTAAATATTGTGAAACAGTACAGGTCATGCAGTGATGTAACATTGTGAACAATGTTGCACAGATATTTAAGATATTAAAAACATGGTCACTCTTACTTGAACTATCTGTGTGACGCGAATTTGTGCCCCGATTATGTTCTCAGGTAGTTATGTGTTAAGTTTAAAAAGTGTGTTGAGTTAAAAGAGTAATAACATCAAAGTGTGGAGGTATTGACGAGGGTTATTTGTAGCACACTGCCCTCTAGTGGGCAAATGGGGGAGTTCTGTTCAGCAGCATACTGAGAATAAAAGAACAAAAAGATGAGGTAATGGCTGGGAATGTGATAAAAATACACTAAATATTATTTTTTAAACTAATTATTTTAATATTTAGTATAAATACGCTAAATATAATCACTTTAATGTCGCAGCTTGCCATTGTGGGGCTACTTTTAATGAAATCTGAGAGTTAATCTAGAAGAACAATAATGCATTTCTTTATTTGCTCAATTATGATCAGATGAACCTCTATTGATCCCCAGAGGGAAATCAGGTGTCACAACAACAACAACAACAACAACAAGAAGAAAGACGTTCAGGTAAGAGAACAGACCAAGATAATGAGAATATTAATAAAGATACGGTGGACTAGAACACTGAGCATCTGTCTCCAGATGTAGATCTGCATATTAATATATCTCTCATCAATAAATATATATATATATATATATATATAGACCCCTTTACACTTTTCACTCTTTGTTTCATTGCAGCCATTTGCTAAAATCAAAAAAGTTCATTTTATTTCTCGTTAATGAACTCTCAGTGCCCCATCTTGACAGAAAAAACTGAAATGTAGATATTTTTGCACATTTATTAAAAAAGAAAATCTGAAATATCACATTCTCTGTGTTTCATGTCTTGCTATACTTGACAAAGAGTCTCCTGATGATATGCATATTAATATTCTCACTATTAATAGTTTGTGCACCCGTTGAAAAGCGTCAATATTGTATAAACAATATTGTTTATGTAATCGTATCTCTGTTTGTAGGTTTGTTTTGAGACATCTGCCTCTCTGGCTAACTGGCACATTTACAGAAATGATATTATTAATGTTAAAAACATAAATAATAACTTAAGAAATAAATCGTAGTTTAACTATATCCACTCCTATATGAATATATATTTAGAGATTAATTAAGAGTGCAGTTTATTGTGTGCGTGTGCACACCAGCAACGCGGTGGTGGTGCTGATGATGCAGGGCACGTGCGCGCGCCGCGGCAGCGCGCTTTTATTGCAAGTCAGGACGTTGCGGCTGTCTCTGCGCATCCTCCGCGGGCTCTCCCTCTGCACACCCTGGGACTCGGTTCCCCTCGACGCCGACACGCGCACACACACTCGTCGGTCCGCTCCCTGCACCACTCGTGTCGGTCTCTCGGAGGCCCGCACGCCCACGGCTGAGCCTCCTGCGCGGGACGCAGCGCTACGGGTGATCCGGTTCGGCCATGGCGCAGCCGAGGGAACCAGGACGGATACGGCTCGGATGAAGGACGCGCTTCGCATCGGATAAACCCGGGAGCTCCATCGGCTTCCTCTCGGTGAGGAAACCAGGAGGCCACACGGGTCTTATTTGTATTTGTTTGTTCCCCCCCCCCCCTGGGAGAACCTGTATCTTCCAATAACGACGTGATTCTCTGTTTCAGTGAATTCTAAACTCGGCCCCCCGGGACGCCGCCGGTCCCCGCGCCTCACTTTGGGCAACACCCTGCCCAGAATAGCCCGCTGTGTGCCCCCGCAGTATAATCCGGAGGGGCGGTGTAAACAGCGCCAGCAGCAGCCATGATGGATGCGTCGGAGTGCGGCGTGAGGGTGATGTGCCGCTTCAGGCCCCTGAACCAGGCCGAGATCAACCGGGGGGACAAATACATCCCCAAATTCAAAGAGGACGACACGGTGATCATAACGGCAAGTCTGCGTGATGTGACGTCGGTGTGTCGTCATGTGTGCACACGCACACACACACACACACACACACACACACACACACTGCAGTGTTTTAGGGGAGCAAAGTCACCTGGAGCTCTGCAGGCAGAGTGGGGATGCCAAATGCGCCACCGGCCCGTCGTCCTCCAGGAGATGATGCTCTGTGACTCCATCTATTTTAATCTCATGATCTTAACTTTTAAGCTGCATCTAAATGTTTCTTTCATTCAATAACAACAAACTAAATACTGTAATAATCCAAAGGTATGACAGCATGGCATACCTTTGGATTATATATGAATATATCACATATATATATATATATATATATTCATAAACAATCTACCTGTAAAATATTGTAATAGTATAACAGATACGAGCCTAACATAAACAAATGTTTACATGTCTCAATCTGACATTTACGACTCGAGAAAATACTTTTTTATATTTATAAAATACCCAAAAATAGTTAACAGATGACAAAGGATTAAAAAAAGGCAGTTTATTTTTTATTTCAGAGAGCCAATCAGGACAGAGCTCGTCTGTGACGAGGAAAAGGGATGAAAATGCAACTTTAAGTCCTTTATGGTGTCACTTGAAACCTTTAATTCATATATTGATCCGGACAGATTTGCTGCAGAAGAATATTGATTTCTTCACCGCAGGTCAGAGGTCAAAGTTCATCCTCACACTGACTCACAGCGTCGGTTTTAAAGCATCTATCGGGCCTGATGTTTGTTTTCTACCCCCTGGAGGCCCTGGTGGGTGGAGCTTACAGACAGACAGGCAGACAGACAGGCAGACAGACAGACAGACAGGCAGACAGACATGCAGACAGGCAGACAGACAGGCAGACAGACAGGCGGGTTTCTGCAGTTTGATTGACATGCAGACGGTTTTATGACGCAACAGAATTAATAATGCAGGACGTGCAGGGCTGCTGGGTTCACTTCCTGTCTGTCTGCCTGTCTGTCTGTTTAATAGTAATTATCTGGTTGAATAAAACAGGCACCGCTCTTTAATAAATCATTATAAAAATCACTAAAATAATCACTGAAATCTCTCCTGAAGGCAGCCGGTTAAAATCTGTCGTATATTATCGAGTCCTTAAACTTTCTTTAATGTTTTTGCTTTATATTTCTAAGATAAACACATTGAGTTCACGTGTCTGTTCGTTGTGTGATGCCGTGTCCCTCGCTGTGAACAGAGCAAACCGTACGTGTTCGACCGCGTGCTGCCGCCCAACACGTCCCAGGGACAGGTCTACGACCAGTGTGCCAAGCAGATCGTCAAAGGTACACACACACACACACACACACACACCTGACATCTGTGACGAGGTCTGCATGTTACTATTTTACACAACAGTAAAGAGACATTACCGTTACCCTCGTTTACCTTCTTGTTTTCTTTAGCGTTGCTGTCTGAGTAAAGTTCTGATGCTGTGACTCAGTTAGCAGCAGCCGTGTCAGGCGTGTATTCACACACGTGTGTTAGGCGTGTATTCACACACGTGTGTTAGGCGTGTATTAACACACGTGTGTTAGGCGTGTATTCACACACGTGCTGCAGGTGTTCTTCATGCCTGTGTTTTCACGTCGCTCCAGATGTGCTGGGCGGTTACAACGGAACCATCTTCGCCTACGGACAGACGTCCTCCGGGAAGACGCACACCATGGAGGTGAGTCCTCTCCAGTTCTCTCCAGTTCTCTCTATATCTCTCCAGTCCTCTTGAGTCCTCTCTATATCTCTCCAGTCCTCTTGAGTCCTCTCCAGTCCTCTTGAGTCCTTTCTATATCTCTCCAGTCCTCTCGAGTCCTCTCGAGTCCTCTCGAGTCCTCTCCAGTCCTCTTGAGTCCTCTTCAGTCCTCTCCATACCTCTTCAGTCCTCTTGAGTCCCCTCTAGTCCTCTTCAGTCCTCTCCAGTCCTGTCGAGTCCTCTCTAGTCCTCTTGAGTCTTCTCTAGTCCTCTTGAGTCCTCTCGAGTCCTCTCTAGTCCTCTTGAGTCCTCTCTAGTCCTCTCGAGTCCTCTCAAGTCCTCTTCAGTCCTCTCGAGTCCTCTCAAGTCCTCTTCAGTCCTCTTGAGTCCTCTTGAGTCCTCTTCAGTCCTCTCCATACCTCTTCAGTCCTCTTGAGTCCCCTCTAGTCCTCTTCAGTCCTCTCTAGTCCTCTTGAGTCCTCTCTAGTCCTCTTCAGTCCTCTCTAGTCCTCTCGAGTCCTCTCTAGTCCTCTTCAGTCCTCTCTAGTCCTCTCGAGTCCTCTCTAGTCCTCTTCAGTCCTCTCTAGTCCTCTCGAGTCCTCTCAAGTCCTCTTGAGTCCTCTCGAGTCCTCTCAAGTCCTCTTCAGTCCTCTTGAGTCCTCTTGAGTCCTCTTCAGTCCTCTCCATACCTCTTCAGTCCTCTTGAGTCCCCTCTAGTCCTCTTCAGTCCTCTCTAGTCCTCTTGAGTCCTCTCTAGTCCTCTTGAGTCCTCTCTAGTCCTCTCGAGTCCTCTTCAGTCCTCTTGAGTCCTCTCGAGTCCTCTCAAGTCCTCTTCAGTCCTCTTGAGTCCTCTTCAGTCCTCTCCATACCTCTTCAGTCCTCTTGAGTCCCCTCTAGTCCTCTTCAGTCCTCTCTAGTCCTCTTCAGTCCTCTCTAGTCCTCTCCAGTTCTCTCGAGTCCTCTTGAGACCTCTCCAGTCCTCTCCAGTCCTCTCTAGTCCTCTTCAGTCCTCTCCAGTTCTCTCGAGTCCTCTTGAGACCTCTTCAGTCCTCTCCATACCTCTTCAGTCCTCTTGAGTCCTCTCTAGTCCTCTTCAGTCCTATCCAGTCCTCTTGAGTCCTCTTGAGTCCTCTTCAGTCCTCTTCAGTCCTCTCCATACCTCTTCAGTCCTCTCCATACCTCTTCAGTCCTCTTGAGTCCTCTCAAGTCCTCTTCAGTCCTCTTGAGTCCTCTTCAGTCCTCTTGAGTCCTCATGAGTCCTCTTCAGTCCTCTCCATACCTCTTCAGTCCTCTTGAGTCCCCTCTAGTCCTCTTGAGACCTCTCCAGTCCTCTTGAGACCTTTCCAGTCCTCTCGAGTCCTCTTCAGTCCTCTCCAGTTCTCTCGAGTCCTCTTGAGACCTCTCCAGTCCTCTTCAGTCCTCTTCAGTCCTCTCCAGTTCTCTCGAGTCCTCTTGAGTCCATGCCAGCGGTTCCTCTGTGTCTTCATAGACAGTCGATCCAGTGGAATAAACACTGGAAGTGACCTTCGTGTTATTTATATGTTATTCTTTTGTGTATTTATTTCTAGCAGAAGTATTCATAACGTGAATCTGCTTTCTTTCTGCGCTCAGGGCAAACTGCACGACCACCAGCTGATGGGGATCATCCCTCGCATCGCCCAGGACATCTTTGACCACATCTACTCCATGGACGAGAACCTGGAGTTTCACATCAAGGTGAAATATATAGAATTAAAACATGTATCACATGTGAAGCTGAAGAGGGATGAAGGAAATGATGCTGCATGCTTAAATATATACATTATTATTATTATCTTTATTTAAATGGGACCATGTACAGTTGATACACACTATTAAAATTAAGTAATAAAAAACATTAAAAGTAAGTAATACATACTATTACAATTAAGTAATATAAAACATTCAATATTAAGTAATAAAAAACATTAAAAGAAAGTAATACATTCTATTAAAAGTAATTAATTAAAACCATTAGAAGTAATTAATTAAAACCATTAAAAGTAAGTAATAATAACCATTAAAGGTAATTAATTAAAACCATTAAAAGTAATTAATTAAAACCATTAAAAGTTACTAATTAAATCCATTAAAATTAAGTAATAATTCAATTCAGTTTATTTGTACAGCCCATTCTCACAAATTACAAATTTGCCTCAGTGCTTTACAATCTGTACATAATAAAACCATTAACATGAAGTAATAAAACCATTAAAAGTATGTAATAGGAGCCATGAACATGTTGCTCAACGACATCCACGAGGAGAAACCGAGTGCAACGATTCAGACGTTTAAAGTTCGGCGTTTCCTCCGTGCAGGTTTCCTATTTTGAAATCTACATGGACAAGATCCGAGACCTGCTGGACGGTGAGTGGGCGGGGCCTCCGGCACGTTGACAGTGACCTGTGTGCATCATTTCATGATAATCCTCTTTGTTCCGCGTGAAGTGTCGAAGACGAACCTCGCCGTGCACGAGGACAAGAACAGAGTTCCCTACGTGAAGGTGTGTGGAGCGGCTTCCTGTTTGCTGTGTTCAGGGTGAATCCTCATGTGCTCACTGGCTGCTGGAGAGCTGCACCTCAACCGTAGTGCTCTAACTCCACCTGAACGCCTGGCTATCGGTCAACGCTCCTCTTTCCTCGTCAGGGTTGTACAGAGCGCTTCGTGTCCAGTCCGGAGGAGGTCATGGACGTCATCGACGAGGGCAAAAACAATCGGCACGTGGCAGTGACCAGTACGTCTCTTCATATGTGTATTTTAATATCAACCAAAAAATGTCTTTCCCCCAATTCATTGAATCATATTTCATGTAAAAAGCTCCTGTGTGAACGAAGCATTGCCCTCTAGTGGCGAGGGTGCAGAATGCAGCCATGTGAATACGTGAAAACTCCAAACGGGCCAATCCAGAGCGTCATTGTTTATATTTCACGTAAAAAGAAGCGTCGCCCTCTAGTGGCGAGGGTGCAGAATGCAGCCATGTGAATGCGTGAAAACCCCAAACGAGTAATGTCGAAGTTGCGGTATGTTTCTGGAGTATAAAGTAGAAGTATAGAGTATTCTCGAAGTACCTCCACAGTTACTTACTGAACTTGCATCTCTTCGTTGCAGACATGAACGAGCACAGCTCTCGCAGCCACAGCATCTTCCTCATCAACATCAAGCAGGAGAACATGGAGACGGAGAAGAAGCTGTCGGGGAAGCTGTACCTGGTGGACCTGGCGGGCAGCGAGAAGGTGACCCGGCGCCGAGTCCTGCAGGACCCGGGTCCCCCCTGGACCCCCGGCGTCTAATCTGAGTGTCTGAACAGGTCAGCAAGACGGGAGCCGAGGGCGCCGTGCTGGACGAGGCCAAGAACATCAACAAGTCTCTGTCGGCGCTGGGCAACGTCATCTCGGCGCTCGCCGAGGCAACGGTGGGTCGCCGGCAGCAGGCCACGCCTCCTCCTGACGAGCGTGAAATAAAATGCCCTTTTGCCCTTTTCAGAAATCCCACGTGCCCTACAGGGACAGCAAGATGACCCGCATCCTGCAGGACTCTCTGGGGGGGAACTGCCGCACCACCATCATCATCTGCTGCTCGCCGTCCGTCTACAACGAGTCCGAGACCAAGTCCACGCTCATGTTCGGACAGAGGTAGCCGCGGCTCATCAGCGTATAATAAAACCAGTCGGAACTCATCCGTTAACTCTCATCATGAACTCCAGAGCCAAGACCATCAAGAACACGGTGTCCGTGAACCTGGAGCTGACGGCCGAGGAGTGGAAGAAGAAGTACGAGAAGCAGAAGGACAAGAACAAGAGCCTGAAGAGCATCGTCCAGAGGCTGGAGGCGGAGCTTAACCGCTGGAGGAACGGTGAGAGGCTGCTGTGAAGCTTCATTATTCTCCTTTAAGAGTTGACCACTGTCCATTTAAAACTCTTGAAGATATTTAAATGTGTGGATACTCCTGCAGACGTGTAGTGGATTAAAACAGTCACATGACCTTTGAAGGGCTTCACACCTTCCTCCTCTTCATCTCTTCTGTGTCTCTTACTCGCCCTTTTTTCATCACCTCTGTTGCATGGTAACCGCTCTCCCTCCTCCTCTTTGCTTTATTGTCTCTCTCTCTCTCTCCCCCTCCTCCTCCTCTCTCTCTCTCTCTCCCCGTTGCATTTTTAAATTCTTTTAATTCCCATGACGGTAACACTCTCCCTCCGTAGCAACAAATCAGATGCAGCTTCTAAAGCCGACGCCGCTGACACACACACACACACACACACAAACACACACACACACTAAAACACACACACACACATTATGCGGATGCAGTGTGTCTGTCATGACTCAGCCGCTGGCTCCATGCCGAGCCTTTGAAACGAAGCAGCTCTCCTCTTCCTCTTCCTCTTCCTCCTCCTCCTCCTCCTCTCCATCTTCTCCTCCTCCTCCTCTCCATCTTCTCCTCTGACTTCCATCTCAATAACTCCGTCTCTCAGGTCTTTCCCCAGCTGGGGTGATAGATATATAACACATTGTAATAAGTGCACTGTGTGAATGAGGCCGTTTCCTGCTCTCCATCCCATAATAACCCCAGTGTGTGTGTTTCAGGGGAGGAGGTGCCCGAGGAGGAGCAGCTGAGCTCCAAGGAGCAGAAGAGCGCGGAGCCGTGCGACAACACGCCCGTCATCGACAACCTGGCGCCGCCCGGAGGAGGCGTGGCCGTGTCGGGCGGCGAGCGCGGCCGATACGAGGAGGACATCAGCAACCTGTACAAGCAGCTGGACGACAAGGTCCTCTCCTCCTCCTCCTCCTCCTCCCCCTGTTCTACCCTTCTCTCTCCATCCCACTTCTTCTCCTACTTTTTCTCCTTCTTCTCGTTCTTGTTCTTGTTCTTAATTTTCTTCTTCTTGTTCTTCTCCTTCTCCTTCATGTGTCTTCTTCCTCCTCTTCCTCCTCCAGGACGATGAGATCAACCAACACAGTCAGCTGGCTGAGAAACTCAAGGATCAGATGATGGACCAGGAGGAGGTCTGCCAGATGAAACTGACATGATGTGTCTAATAAACTATAAACTATTTATATATATATATATATTATATATATATATATATATATATATATATATATATATATATATATATTAAATATAGATATGTATAAGTATATATATATATATTTATATATAAATATATACATATAAATATATATTTATTTATATATATATATCTATAAATATATATATATATTCATATACATATTCATATATATATATATGTATATATTTATATTCATATATATATAAATATATTTATATATATTTATGTGTGCATGTCATCCTGTCTGTCTTTAGCTGCTGGCGTCGACGCGACGCGACTACGAGAAGATCCAGGAGGAGCTGTGCCGGCTGCAGGCGGAGAACGAGCTGGCCAAGGAGGAGGTGAAGGAGGTGCTGCAGGCCCTGGAGGAGCTGGCCGTCAACTACGACCAGAAGAGCCAGGAGGTGGAGGAGCGGGACCAGAGCAGCCTGCAGCTGGTGGAGGAGCTGCAGCACAAGACGGTGACCGGATGCTCCAAGATATTTAACAAACACTGAAACATAAAGTACTCCGGAAAATATGGTTCATCAGCTAGTTTAATATTTATATTTACATTTAAACTATTTGGGATATAATTTATTCTTTTTATATATTCTTATTGTAATAAATATTAATTATTTAAATCACTTCTATTGCTTAGGGTTAGGGTTAGGGTGTCTTATATTTAAAGCTTTATATTTAGTGTCTTATATTTAAAGCTGTATATTTAGTGTCTTATATTTAAAGCTGTATATTTAGTGTATTATATTTAAAGCTTTATATTTAGTGTCTTATATTTAAAGCTGTATATTTAGTGTCCTATACTTAAAGCTGTATATTAAGTGCACTATATTTAAAGCTTTATATTTAGTGTCCTATATTTAAAGCTGTATATTAAGTGCACTATATTTATAGCTTTATATTTAGTGTCTTATATTTAAAGCTTTATATTTAGTGTATTATATTTAAAGCTTTATATTTAGTGTCTTATATTTAAAGCTGTATATTTAGTGTCCTATACTTAAAGTTGTATATTAAGTGCACTATATTTAAAGCTTTATATTTAGTGTCATATATTTAAAGCTGTATATTAAGTGCACTATATTTAAAGCTGTATATTTAGTGGCTTATACTTAAAGCTGTATATTTAGTGTCTTATATTTAAAGCTGTATATTTAGTGTCCTATACTTAAAGCTGTATATTTAGTGTCTTATATTTAAAGCTGTATATTTAGTGTCCTATACTTAAAGCTGTATATTAAGTGCACTATATTTAAAGCTGTATATTTAGTGTATTCTATTTAAAGCTGTATATTTAGTGTCCTATACTTACAGCTGTATATCGCTCTGTGGCCAGGTGCTGCTGCTGGCCGTGCAGAGGGAGCTCTCTCAGCTGCAGGAGCTGAACGGCCTCCAGAGGAAGAGAGCCGCCGAGGTCCTCAACCTGCTGCTGCGCGACCTCAGCGACATCGGCGCCATCATCGGCGCCAGCGACGCCAAGATGGCGCCGCCCTCCGAGCCCAAGGGCAACGGCTCGGCGGTGGAGGAGGAGTTCACCGTGGCTCGCCTCTACATCAGCCGGATGAGGTCGGAGGTCAAGTCTCTGGTGAACCGCAGCAAGCAGCTGGAGAGCGCACAGGCCGACGCCCACCGCAAGATCCAGGCCAATGAGAAGGAGCTGGCATCCTGCCAGCTTCTCGTTTCCCAGGTAACCACGACCTCGTCACCTCGTCAATGAGCAGAGACATAACATTGAGTGGTTGTTGCACCTTTCAATGAATATGTTATGAATCCCAAACATGATCCCAGAGCTCAGCTCTTCTATCAAGCTGTGGTCAGAGGATGACCCCTGGGTCTTTCTCTCCCCTGCAGCACCAGGCCAAGATCAAGTCTCTGACGGACTACATGCAGAACATGGAGCAGAAGAAGAGGCAGCTGGAGGAGAGTCAGGACGCCCTGACGGAGGAGCTCACCAAGCTGCAGACGCAGGGTCGGTGACACGTTCCTACACCATGTTCTCCACCATGTTCTCCATGTTCCTCCACCATGTTCCTCCACCATGTTCCCTGTTCCTCCACCGGCCTGCTGACCTTTACGTCTCCTTTGTTGTGTCTCAGAGAAGAGACACGAGGTGTCGGAGAAGGAGAAGGAGGACATCAGCAGACCGGATGGAGACGAGGACATCAAGGTAGAAAACAGTCAGATCGTCATCGTTTATCCAGTTAATATACTTGATAGATGACTCTCTGTCTGCTCCTCCAGAACTCTCTGGAGGAGCAGCTGGAGAGCCACAGGGAGGCGCACCAGAAGCAGCTGAACCGCCTCCGAGACGAGATGGAGGACAAGCAGAGGATGCAGGACCAGCTCACAGAGTGAGGACACCGCTTCAGCTGTATCAGTGTAGAACAGAAACGCTCCATTCAGTTGCTCTGGTTTCAACGTATCCTCCCAGACCTTAAAGTAAACCATGTTTGTTTATGTCAAAGTCCCTGAAGGACGTGTCTCGATTCACCGCCTCGTTCTCTCAGTCTGAACCAGGGTCTGCTGCTGGAGCAGGAGAGGCTCATGTCGGACTACGACAAGCTGAAGGCCGAAGAGCAGGAGAAGGACGCAAAGCTCCAGAAGCTCATGTAGGCATCCAGCTGCACTCTATTGATCAGTGTGTGTGTGTGAAAGCTCATGTGTGTGTGTGTTGTGTCCAGACTGCTGACTGATCAGAGCGAGCAGGCCAGAGCGGACCTGAAGGGCCTGGAGGAGACGGTGGTGAGTTCACGCCGTGGAGATCAGAGTGTTGCGTAACCTGCAGGCAAAATGCAAAGATGCATTAAATGTTGCAGCCTTTGTGTTCTCAAACGGTTTCATACGACATGATCAGACAAATTGTGTTGGAATCTGCAAGGTAGTGTCACTAGTAATGTTCTAAACACCCTGCTGTGTCATCCTCTCAGGCCAAAGAGCTGCAGACTCTGCACAACCTGCGCAAACTCTTCGTCCAGGACCTCACCACGCGGGTGAAGAAGGTGCGCCGCCTCCCCGCCGTGTTCGCTGTCATTAATCTGACACGCAGGATAAATAAATCATGAAGCGTTTCTTTCCCCCAGAGTGCGGAGCTGGACTGCGAGGAGGGGCTGGGTAACGTGGCTCAGAAACAGAAGATCTCCTTCCTGGAGAACAACCTGGAGCAGCTCACCAAGGTCCACAAGCAGGTAACGGAATCAAGGGACCACGGGTCAAAGGTCGTTCCGGTATTCCCCTCAAACGACTTCCTGCTCCTCAGCTGGTCCGAGACAACGCAGACCTGCGCTGCGAGCTGCCCAAGCTGGAGAAGCGCCTGCGGGCGACGGCCGAGCGGGTCAAAGCGCTGGAGAACGCCCTGAAGGAGGCCAAGGAGAACGCCATGAGGGACCGCAAGCGCTACCAGCAGGAAGTGGACCGCATCAAAGAGGCCGTCCGGGCCAAGAACATGGCGAGGAGGGGCTTCTCCGCACAGATCGGTGAGCTGGAGGTCACGGGGCACGACTCGGAGAGGAGGGGGAACATTTAACTGAATGTATTGTCTTTGTGCCTCAGCAAAGCCCATCAGACCTGGCCACCATCCACTGTCATCCCCCATCAGCATCAGAGGGGGCGGAGTCTACGCCCACCACTGAGTGAGTCACAAGTTACTGTAGCGACACATTTAGACGAGTTCCTGAATCTAAAATCTGTTTCTTCCTGCAGACCATAAAACCCTGAAGCATGCCCATCCTGGAACACAAGCCCCGCCCCTTGGGTGGCCATCACCACAGACTGCTCAGAACATCCATAATGTGTATATACTATATGGTGAAAACATATTTAATTTGCATCCCTCATTTAGAAAATGTCCCTGAATTCATATTGTTGCATAATTACAATCTAGAAGAGGCCTGAAGGACAGAAAAGCTCACGTCATCTCAACCAGCATTCAGATCGGGGATCAGATGGATTGAGATCTTCTCATTTGCCTCCCAACTATGAAAAACACTAAGTATGTCACTGTAGGCCCCAAATATATTCTTAACTGCAGGGCCACTGACCAGCCAATCAGCTGTCCCCACAGAAGACCCAAAGCTCCTTATCGGCCAATCGGAGAGCTTCAAAACCAATCAATCCCTCCAATCTGCCACACCTTGTGCCTTTAGACACTCCTGAACCCCTAAATTGAAGCTGGCTCCACTTGTGTTTTGGTTGTGGAGGCTCCAGAATGAACTGCTGACCCCAGGCCAGCTGTAAAAATGCTTAAATGTTTTAGTTTGCATCAATAAATCTATTTCACATTCAATTCGTGTTTCTTTTTCCCCCCCCCAAAAAAGAGCAATGAGCTTTCAGACGTCATGGTATAATCTTTATTCCTATACATACATACATATATATATATGTATATACATATACATATATATATATATACATATACATATATATATATATATATATACAATTATATGGATTACAATGTTTTTAGGACATTCTCACTCTGAAATCTAATAATGTTCATTATAGCACTCTATATATATATATATATATATATATATAACAACACTTCCTACAACCAAAGTAAATTATAAATCCATAGTTTTACTTCAATAAACACAGCAACACATGGCTTCACTTCCCCCTCCCGCTGCCTCCAGTTGGTATCTCCCGGACCTATAAGGTGGTGGTCATGGATCTTGGGAACTATTTTGCCAGATCACCCTGAGAAGAGGAGGCAGGTTCCAGAGATCCCTGGGAGGAAGAGACCAGTAACAGGTAGGTTGTTGCAATACATACACACGCACCACACACTCACTCACTGCATGTCTGCAGCCACATGGCTATGTTTTACGCAGTCACAATGGGACACTCCCTGCATGTTCTGGCTGTTAGCAGGAGGATCAATGGACCACTTTGTGTTGGTGTAGCCATGTGCTCAGACACTCTACAACAGGGGTGGGCAAACTTTTTGACTCGCGGGCCACATTCGGTTCTAAAATGTGACAGAGGGGCCGGGCCAGGAGCATTTGGACACGCAATGTAATTTTTTAAACCTGGAGATTGCGTGTTTTTTATACATTTCAATTTAAGGTGCAAAGTTAAAGTAATCAACATTTACTGGAAAGAGATCAATGGAATCACTTTCAACATTCAAAACAAATTACCCAACGAAATACTCAAGCTCAATAATTTCTAATTGTTTTAAACCCCGCAAAATAATGGACGGATTGTCCTGAGAGATAGACTGTATTAAATATCCTGCCTGCAGCAGAAACTAGAAAGGGGTCTTTAAAGTGAGGGCGATGTGCGGCGTCATCTGGTCAGCATGTGTATGAACCCGTCACAAACAGACTGACAGCGCTTTACTCGAGAAAATATGACCCTAAAGCTGACAATTGAAGTTCAATTTTTTTAAATTATTCATATCTCTTCTGAAAACACACCTTTACTCATGTGGACCAACTGTTTTGGTGTTTGAAATTGGTTTACCAAAGGTCATAGGTTCACAAAAGCAGTGTAATATCTGAATACAATGCTAGATACATGTACTTGCACCTGTCCATCCTGGAGAGGGATCCTCCTCTGTTCTCTCCTGAAGGGTTCTTCCCTTTTCCCCCCTGAAGGGTTATTTGGGAGTTGTTCCTGATTCGATGTGAGGTCAAAGGTCAGGGATGTCTATGTGTACAGATTGTAAAGCACTCCGAGACAAATTTGTAATTTGTGAAATTGGGCTCTACAAATAAACTGAATTAAATAAATGAGGAAAACCACATTTTGTATTACCGTTTTGAGTAAAAATGATGCGTCTGTCACACATTCACCAAAATTATAAAGATGGGACTGAGAAATGACTTCATATTGCAGATAAAGTTTCATGGGGTGTGTGCAAATAAAAAATGACCATTACATTTATTTATTTTTATAAATATGTATTGTACATAAAATTAAAAAAATTCTACATTATATACATGTTGAGAAATAGAAAACAGAACACAACTATTGACTATTTACAATATAGCTTCACTATAATAACATCATGTCATCGTGTCACGAGAGCTCTCTGCTGGCCGGGCAGGTGGAGCTGCAGGCTGCGCTGCAGGCGCTGGTGAATCCTCTCTGTAAAATACAAGACTAGTCAGCACCGCGCGCACGTTACGGACACCGTGACGGACACCGTGACACGTAACGTGTAGTAAAGACTCTTACCCGGTCCAGGTGGACCTCTTCTGGCTGCGTGTTCCTCCTCGTGGCTCCGCAGCCCCTCCAGGCTCCGCGCTGCTCGCCAAAATCACTGCGGCTGTTTCTAAATGAGTCTCACCTGTGTGGTGGGAGGTCCTTTGTGATTTACTGAGTGTTCATTGGTTGGTATTTTTCGAGAAATTTTGACAGACAAACGGATTGACAAATCACGGTGAAGGGTTTCGTGTGACGAGTTCTTTCCGCGCCAACGCACACCGGAAGTAAATAAAGTCGCGATTTGGACAAGTTCGGCGGGCCGGATTAAAAAGCCTAACGGGCCGGATGTGGCCCGCGGGCCGTAGTTTGCCCATGTCTGCTCTACAACATACATCCATACACGTGTGTGAGAGGTGGGGTTCCTTTACCCCACCTCCACCTCTCACACACCATCTCTATTCCAGGTCCCTGGACGGTGTGCAGCTGTTGGTCTGTAACTCGCCAATGGACATCGAGCTGACCCCCAACCGTCACGGCCGCGCGGCCCAGGTACCGCTACCTGCTGGCCTCGGCCGCGGACACCTTCTTCTTCACGCTCTTCCAGTTCCTCCCCACGGCGCTCACCGACGCCGTGATGACCTTCAGCTCCGTGTCCGCCACGCTGTACGCCGGGGAGGTTGCGCAATAACGCGTTCGGTGTTTTCTGTCCCTTTTGTATGAGTGCGCGTTTGTTCCGGTGACCGTAAGAGTTGTTTTACACTGTTGTTCTCTCCTGTAATAAATGTGTTTACGTTCATCACGATTGATATATTGAGTTTATTTCTCATTTTATTATTAAACGGATGAACATGAAGACATGCTGATTAAAACTAGTGTTTGTTGTTGTTTGTTCAAACATTTAAAAACAGCAAAACTGAAAAGAAAATCTATGAGCCGTGAAGACAAGAGTCTTTGAAAAGGAAGAAACCGCAGTACAACAAGTCGACCTCATTAAATTACCTTATTATATGATCTCATATGACCTCATTATATGGCCTCAAATGACCTCATATGGCCTCAATATATGACCTTATATAACCTAATTATATGATCTCATTATCTGTGCTCAGGATCTGACCTCAGTTCACTTTTCACGAAGTGATGGGTTTTAGGACAACCAGGACAACAAAGACAACGAGGGTTCAAGAGTTCACCCTATCCAGACGAGCAGGCTGTCCAAGACTATCTAAAGAAACTGCTGGAGGCAGAGCAGATGGCGAAGGATGGAGGAACGCACGCTCTGCTGGTGAGATGACTGCATGAAATGGAAACGTAAAGCACCAGTAGGGTGCCAAATATGACCTTTATTTTGACATATTTTGGCTTACTATACTATGACTTTTATTTTGACATATTTTGGCATACTATACTATGACTTTTATTTTGGCATATTTTGGCATACTATACTATGACCTTTATTTTGACATATTTTGGCATACTATACTATGACCTTTATTTTGACATACTATACTATGACCTTTATTTTGACATACTATACTATGACCTTTATTTTGACATATTTTGGCCTATTTTGGCATACTATACTAAGACCTTTATTTTGACATATTATACTATGACTTTTATTTTTGACATATTTTGGCATACTATACTATGACTTTTATTTTGACATATTTCGGCATACTATACTATGACCTTTATTTTTGACATATTTCGGCATACTATACTATGACTTTTATTTTGACATATTTCGGCATACTATACTATGACTTTTATTTTGACATATTTTGGCATACTATACTATGACTTTTATTTTCACATATTTTGGCATACTATACTATGACATTTATATTGACCTGTTTTCACCCCCAGGGGGACATGTAATCCAACGTAGGCAACTCTGTTCTGGCAGGACTATGACGACAACGACGCATCCACGCGGGTCAGCTACCTCTAGTGATCAAAGAAAACAACTGAGCGCGGGCGAGGTGGGAAAGTACTTTGGAGAAGCGAGCGCCGCCATCAACTCGAATGGATGTGGTTCCCCCGGTAACGACTCTCAGAAAACCAAACAACAGACTTCGCATTGCTGCATCGTCTTGCGGCACCCAGAGCACCTTAGTTTTAGTCCTCTAATAACATTGTGTTTGTCGAGATGCAGCTTACACCGCCCGCTAAGAGGAAGAACATGCTGATTCGTCATATTCTGTATCGTAGTTACTGAATCCATAGATTAGAGCGGCTGCATAAAAAAAAAGGATTCCACACGCTGTCATCCAGAGTTATGTTGATAAGGTATGAAAAAAAAAAGTTCAACATCTTGAGCCTTTCACCACACCGTCTCTCTTATTAAAGTCAGGATGATGTCCATTTCCACACCCTTAAAGCTCTTGTGTGTTTCCTGTAGGCTCTAGTGGAGGAGCTACACCATAAAACCCTCGTTGCCATTGAGAAGGCTCTTTAGATTTATTCTGTGTTTTTGTGAATAAACCTCGATATGGTTGCCTTGTCTCGACTTCCATCTTTGCTACACATACTGGAATTTCCCGTCATGTCCTTAAACAGGCAGGAGGTGCTATTATGTAACACTACACACAACAATCAACCCCCCCCTGGCATTTGTTTCATACAGTTGTATATGTGGAATGTAAGTCAGGCCGGAGTCCACCCTCCCAGAGGTCCATCTCTCGACTGAACGATCGAGCTCTGGCCAGTATACTTTCTAAAGTATTTGAACGAATCCTCTTGGATTGGCTTCAAGATTACATCTTAACCACTGATAATCAATTTGGTTTTAAAAGTAAACATAGCACAGACTGAAGGAAGTTGTTACTCAGTACAGGAGACATAACACCACAATATTTATGTGTTTCCTGGATGCATCTAAAGCTTTTGATGGAATTAATCATTCCAAATTGTTTGTCAAATTTCAAGAGCGAGGGGTGCCACCATATTTGATTAGGATTTTGCACGTCAAACGGGGTAAGAGTGTATCTGCACCCTTCCGAGTGACAAATGGTGTCCGACAAGGTGGAATACTGTCCCCTGCACTGTTTAATCTCTATATGGATGACCTCTCTAAGGAGTTAAAAAAGTGTAAGACAGGATGTATGGTGGGAGAAAGTCTCATTAATCATCTACGGCGCTGACGACTTGGTGGTCCTGTCACCTTATAGTAATTGCTCAGAGTGTGCTCAAGGTATGGGGTGCACTATGATATCGAGTTCAACTCCAAAAAGAGTGTTATCATGATATCAAAAACCAGGGAGGATCAGAAGCTACATTTTCCTTCATTGTTTTTGGGAGACCAGGAGCTAAATGTGGTTCAGAAATACAGGTATTTGGTCTCAGTGATGACGACGTGCAGCAAACTATGCACAAGCCAACATGCAAATGTCACATGTGTACAGAAGATGTTAAAACTGCTCTGCATACAGCCCACCTGTGGTGCAGTTATAGGAAAGGGAAAATGATGATGCCTTCAGGATCCTGCTCAAGCGCAAGTCAGAATGTTCCCACTTTTCATGCTGTTTTGAGGAATTTTATGTATAAATTTAAATGTCGACTAAGTGTCTCAGAAAATGTAGTTATAAAAGCCTTGGCTGACCCAGCACTGAGTGATACCAGGTATTCATCATGTTTCTGGAACAAATGTTTGTATGTTTTTTAATCCCGAGTGATTTTTTGGCTGCAATGGTGTCCTCGTATTGTATTTTATATATTGTTGTTGTGTTTGTTGTTTTATGGACCCATGAGTCTGGAATAAAGATATATATATATATACCCCTGGTGACTAATTGGACCGAACCAATACCATCTATAGAGGTCAGTTTATCCATCGCAAAATGTACGCTAATATATTTACACGCTTTTACTAAGCCCCAAAATATCCATATTAATATACAGCCACATTTAGACTTCCTATAACTAAAGTAAATTATAAATCCATAGTTTTACTTTAATAAACACAGCAACACATGTCTTCACTTCCCCCTACCGATTCCTTCAGTTGGTATTTCCCAGACCTATAAAGTGGTGGTCATGGACGCTGGGAAGTCATTTGCCAGATCACCCTGGGGAGAGGAGACATGTTCCAGAGATCCCTGGGAGGAAGACACCTGTAACAGGTAAGTTGTTGCAATATACACACACTGTATGTCTGCAGCCACAATCCCTGCATTTTCTGTTTATTAGCAGAAGGCTAATTGCCATTAGCAATGGCCCACTATGTGCGGTTGTGTCGAGACTCCGCTGCAACTACTGTCTATATTTCCAAGGTGTTTTAAAAAATAAAACTTTATTTGTGTCTGCAGGATCTAAAGAGTGGGAGTGCGTTGTTACATTCAACCCCATGTATTAATTTACACTTCCCTGGACCAGGTAAGTTGTTGCAATATGTAGTCACAATTCCTAAAGTGGAGCTGTTACAGGCACAAGTCTGCTGTATATCTTTCCCTGTGTGTTTTACTAACACTATTTATTTTCTAGGTACCTGGATCACAGATGTCCAAGTAATTTGTAGGATCTAAATGGATAGTGAATAAAGTTGTAGCTGTTTTTTTGGCAGGTGAGAGACTAGGAGTTTACTTATAGAAATCTTGTTCCATAACAAGGTTGAATGTAACTGTCATGCCCTTTGTGTATGTTTTTGCTGGTGACAGCAAAAACCTAAGTCCAGCTTTTTAAAAAATAAATTTTTATTCTTTGCTTTATTACTAGCTTATTGAGGTGTGTATAAGAGTTGAAATGCATTAAATTGAGACTTGAGTTCAAATGGAACAATGAATTTTATTACATACAAATGAAACATTTCAAAAATATGCATATTTGACAGTGAAGCAGGTATGGCTGTCTGCAATTCCATCAGGATGCTGGTCCCCATCTGTAACAGAAAAAGGACAACGTTTGAGAAAACATGTTTGTTTTTTTAAACTACAAGAATGTTGTTTCCTGTGTGGCAGCCTTACCTTGATGAACTTCACTGGCAGATAGCTTTCCTGGTCTCATGAGGTGGTGGCAGCAGGATCAAACTGGATGACCTGCAACAAATAGAAAACAATTAATGACTAACAAACTTACCATTTGGACATCTAGGTTTTGGGATGCTGAACTTCTTGGAAGCTGTGAACATAACAAAAATGCACTTCAAATTGAATATGAACAAGAGAAATTAAGCAATCATTAATATCTTCAGTGTGTTAGACTGAAATTCATTAGGTTTTCCACTCCACATGCCAAAAACCATGTGTAGGTAACTTGGCCCTCCAAACAGGTATTTTTGTCCATCTCTGTATTTCACTCCAACAGCCTGCATGACATGAAAAGGTTATTTTTATTAGCTTTTGCACATTCATTGTCCACCTTGACTTAATTTAACAAACATTAGTGAGCGTGTTCTTAATATTACTCCAATACAAATTACTCTTTCAGAGGAAAATAATGTTAACTCTTTTCTAGGCTCACAATCACCTGAGAAAAGAGTAACACGTGGGCCTGAGCTACAAAACTGGTTCCCAGGTTGGGTGTGAGACAAATAAGGTTTAGGATTTATTAAAAGGCTCCAGTCAAAGATGGCTGCTGCTCCACCTCCTTGGTCTGCACCTGGGGAGAGAACAAATAAACATGCACCATAACGTTAGTGAGAATATTAGGCATAATATGGAACAAGAAACGTATTGCACATTATGTCATCATTCATCCTGCAGTAGCTACCTTTGTCCCGCGGAGTCTCGACGCACTCCTCCGTCCTCTCACCGCCACGTTGAGTCAGCTCGACGTCCATCGGCGAGTTCCAGACCAACAGCTGCACACCGTCTGTGATCCAGGGACATAGAATATAGATGGTGTGTGAGTGGTGGGGTAAAGGAACTTGTGTATGGATGTATGGTTGGAGAGTGTATGTCTGAGCCCATGGGTACTCCAACGGTAATGCCAAGAATTAGAAAATGCAAGTTTTTTCCCCATGTGGCTGCAGACATAGTGTGTGTGGTGTGTGTGTATTGCAACTACTTATCTGGTTCAGGTGTCTTCCTCCCATGGATCTCTGGAACAGGTCTTCTCTCTCCATGGATATCTGCCAAAATAGTTCCCAAGGTCCGTGACCACCGCTTTATAGGTCTGGGAAATACCAACTGAAGGAATCGGTAGGGGGAAGTGAAGACATGTGTTGCTGTGTTTATTAAAGTAAAACTATGGATTTATAATTTACTTTAGTTATAGGAAGTCTAAATGTGGCTGTAAATTAATATGGATATTTGGGGGGTTAGTAAAAACGTGTAAATATATTAGCGTACATTTTCCGATGGATAAACTGACCTATAGATGGTATTGGTTCGGTCCAATTAGTCACCAGGTGTATATATCTTTATTCCAGACTCATGGGTCCATACAACAACAATATATAAAATACAATACGAGGACACCGGTCTAGCCATTGCAGCCAAAAAATCACTCGGGATTAAAAAACATACAAACATTTGTTCCATTGCTTCCAGAAACAAGACGAATACCTGGTATCACTCAGTGCTGGGTCAGCCAAGGCTTTTATAACTACATTTTCTGAGACACTTAGTCGACATTTAAATTTATACATAAAATTCCTCAAAACAGCATGAAAAGTGGGAACATTCCGGCTCACAAACATCTGACTTGCGCTTGTTCATCTCGGAAGCAGGATTCTGAAGGCATCATTGAAAGCCACATGCATCTTTTTCATTTTCCCTTTACTATAACTGCACCACAGGTGGGCTGTAGACAGAGCAGAGCAGTTTTAACGTCTTCTGTTCACATGTGACATTTACGTGCCAGCATGTTGGCTTGTGCATACAGTTTGCAACACTGCCGCTGCTCATCGTCATCATCACTGAGACCAAATACCTGTATTTCTGAACCACATTTAGCTTCTGATCCTCCCTGGTTTATGATAACACTCTTTTTGGAGTTGAACTCGATATCATAGTGCACCCCATACCTTGAGCGATAGCTGTAAGCCAGCACTATAAGGTGACAGGACCACCAAGTCGTCAGTGTAGATGAGATGATTAATGAGACTTTTTTAACTCCTTAGAGAGGTCATCCATATAGAGATTAAACAGTGCAGGGGACGATATTCCACCTTGTCGGATGCCATTTGTCACTAGGAAGGGTGCAGATACACTCTTACCCCATCTAACTCGCATGGTTTGACGTGCATACCAAAAGTGCAAAATCCTAATCAAATATGGTGGCTCTTGTCATTTGACAAACAATTTGGAATGATTAATTCCATCAAAAGCTTTAGATGCATCCAGGAAACACATACATATTGTGGTGTTATGTCTCCTGTACTTACTAACAACTTCCTTCAGTCTGTGCTATGTTTACTTTTAAAACCAAATTGATTATCAGTGGTTAAGATGTAATCTTGAAGCCTATCTAAGAGGATTCGTTCTAATACTTTAGAAAGTATACTGGCCAGAGCAATTGGTCCATCGTTTAGCCAAAAGCGCTTGCTGCAGTGTCTGAAGGAGACAGGGTTGAATAAAAGAATTTAGGGCACTGAAGTTGACAGGGCTCCCTTCTTAGTTTATTTTCTTTTATTTTCTTTTTGAGGGGATAAAGTGCTAGATATTTCTAGTTCGCAAAGAAAGGCAGTAGGTGGCGGTAATGCACCAGTTTGGATGCCAGCCGCCTAAAAACAAAAAAAAGAAGAAGCCAAAAGCGCTGGTCCGTTCAGTCGGCTCCTGGGTCGAGAGACGGAGCTCTAAACTACTAACGCCCCCGAGCTACCGGGAACCACCAGCAGAGGAAACGACTTAACGGACCCTCGGCCGTCACTCCGGGCGGGTTTGAATGACGTAATCACAAACCTCTGGGAGGGCCGCGTCTGCAGGCCCCCGAGGGGTGACCCGGTTTAGGCTGCTTGAGCTGGGTGGACTCCGGCCTGACTTACATATACAACTGTATGAAAATAGAAACATGAATCAAATACATCTCACATAAAAGCTTTTCTCTGAACATACAAATACCAGGGAGGTGTTGGGGGGTTGATTGTTCTACGACGCAAGAACAGCAAAGAAAGCCGGAATGTGTCAAACGCTCCCGTGACTTCGCCCTGAATCATCCATTCTCCCACAGCGTTGTGTGTGTCGTCAGTGTTACATAATAGACCCTATTTTACAGCACCTGTGACCAGAGTCAGCAAGATGCACCTCCTGCCTGTTTAAGGACATGCCGGGAAATTCCAGTATATGTTTGTATGTGCACCAATAAACTGTATATATATGTATATAGTGTTCCAACCCGGCTCTTAAAGTTGTAGCAAAGATGGAAGTCGAGACGAGGTAAAGGCAACCGTATCGAGGTTTATTCACAAAAACACTCAATAAACGGAATAAATATAAAGTTCCTTGTCAGTAGTCAGTGGTGCGTGTGTGAGAGAGAGAGCCTTCTCAATGGCGACGAGGGTTTTATGGTCCGCGCTACACCGGGCCCAGGTGTAGCTCATCACCTCCTCCTGTCCCCACCTCCACCAGAGCCTGCAGGAAACACACAAGAGCCAAGAGCCAACACACACACCTAGTGGTGGGGAGGGGTCTTCACAATAGTGAATAATTCTTATGGGCACACAATGATTTTGTGGTTACCCACCCACCGCTCGTTGTGAGTGTCTTGACATATTTTGGCATATACTACGAGCTTTATTTTGACCTATTTTGGCATACTATACTATGACTTTTATTTTCACATATTTTGGCATACTATACAATGACTTTTATTTTCACATATTGTGGCATACTATACTATGACTTTTATTTTCACATATTTTGGCATACTATACTATGACCTTTATTTTGGCATACTATACTATGACCTTTATTTTGACCTATTTTGGCATCCTATACTATGACCTTTATTTTCACATATTTTGGCATACTATACTATGACCTTTATTTTGGCATATTTTGACATACTATACTATGACTTTTATTTTGACATATTTTGGCATACTATACTATGACCTTTATTTTGACCTATTTTGGCATACTATACTATGACCTTTATTTTCACATATTTTGGCATACTATACTATGACCTTTATTTTGGCATACTATACTATGACTTTTATTTTCACATATTTTGGCATACTATACTATGACTTTTATTTTCACATATTTTGGCATACTATACTATGACCTTTATTTTGACATATTTCGGCATACTATACTATGACTTTTATTTTCACATATTTTGGCATACTATACTATGACCTTTATTTTGGCATACTATACTATGACTTATTTTTTTACATATTTTGGCATACTATACTATGGCCTTTATTTTGACATATTTTGGCATACTATACTATGACTTGGGGCTACACGGTGGTGTAGTGGGTAGCACTGTCGCCTCACAGCAAGAGGGCCGTGGGTTCAATTCCCATACCAAAGCCATCAAAGTCGAGGTCTTCGTTAATGACGACGTCGAGCAGAGAGTCTCCGGGCGACCCCTTCGCCGTGACCTTCTCCCCGTCTCTGTTGATGAAGGTCACCGTCACCTTGTTGTCCAACCTGAGAAACACAGACACAAATTGAGTTATTTTCTAAAACCACATTCCCTCCCTCCCCTGACGCGCGGCACATTGGTGAGACCTTAGAGGATCTGGGCCCAAACAAGATGGCCGACCTCTCAACCTGACAGGAACTCTGTTGCTGGGCGTTGGTTCTTCGTGGTCGTCCCTAAACTAACTGCTCCTCTATTAGATATCCAGTCATCACGTGAGTGAATGTCTCTGCAGCTGTATCTGATGGGGAAGAGAAATAAAATATTTGTAGGAAGTCCTGTCTCTTTGTGATTTTAATTAACTGTCATTTTCGCCATAAACTTAAAGTAGTTTGCAAGTTGCGTCGTGTATGAGGGGGAGGAATAAAAGTGTTTGTCATGTTGTGATCCGCTCGGTTCTTCTCGGTTCTTCTCTTGCAGCCCGAGGCGGCTCGTTACCAACATGGAGAAAATCACTGGAGTGATCCAGTTCCTTAACGGGGACGATTGAAACCAATTTGGGGAATGAATCCTCTTCTGTGTCTGGCCTGGTTCTGCTTTAGCCCAGTTTGTGGCCCACTTCTGTTTCTAGAAGGACAATCGATGTTGGGGCAACAGTCATTTTTAATATTTTTTAAATGTCCTTATTTCCTCCATAAATAGTCAGTTAGTTTTGTTTCTCATATGTTCTGCTGTTTCTTTAAAAAACAAAAGCGTTACCTTCCTCCCTTTTCACATAATGTATATAATTAGTTTATATATGTAATGCTAAAGTGTTAAAAAAAGAGAAGAAAAAGTATAAATCATGAATGCAAGTTTGGCTTTTTGCTTCAGGGGAGGAGAACATATTAACAATTATCGTGAATAATAATTTTATTTTGAAATGTTTTGATGTATTTTCATTTGAGCAAAATTAAACCAACGAAAGTCAATATTTTACACTTTTATTCAACTTTACACAACTTGAAACATAATGACGTCACTTGGTTGTAAAAGTGTTGTATTATGCTAATGAGCAGATCTTGAGTGATATGCCTCACTCTGAGCACCATTCTCCCCCGACAGTTGTTATTGTCTGTTTTGGGCTCAACCCTGAACCAGCGCAGTAATTTCGTTTAAAAATAGATGGGCCTATTTTTATTTTTTACAGCGTGCTGGCGCCTCCTCCTCCTGCGCGTAAAGACGCATTAAGAAGTGGCACCGTGACTGTAATCCAGACAGGAGGTGGCTTTGGGTACAGCCCTCCATTGATGAGGGAGACATGGCTGTGGATTAACTTCTTCTCCTTCTTTTATTCTCCACTCCATTGTCCGTCCTCGCAGACCTACGTTCTCCTCCTGAGTCTGTAGGGAGGAGCGCGCGCTGGGGGATGGTTTCTTTCTCCGGGAGACGGAGCTCGGTGATGCGTCCCCCGCCGGCAGCGGGACGGTGAGCCGCGGGGAGGGCGCTGCGTCCGGCGGCTGGATGGACACCATGTCCCCGCAGCAGCAGGACAACACACGGGTAGGATCTCATCCGCGCTCCCGGGCACTCGTGAATAGTTACGTCGGAAAACTCATTGTTTTTAAGAGCTTCACGCGTAAAAGTGAAGAAAAACAGTGTAACGCGCATGCGCAAAGAAGTTTGTCTCTGGACCGAATGGTGAACTTTTTTTGCGTCTCTCTTCAGACACGCTTGTCTGGTCTCATCGTGAACACCATCGTGTTTTCCTTGTAGCTGCTGCAGGAATGAGTGAATTGTCCCCGTGCGCGCGCCACGTTAGTTCACAGCCGCGTGGACGCGCCACACAGCTGAGGGAGACACGGGCATCAACAATGTGTTGTTATTAGTGATCAGCCACAATACAAACATGAACCAGTTGTTTCATCTCGTTCACCACGTGGTTTCCCTGATTCATTCACAGTGTGAGTTTATACATGATTAATAACACAGATTGTATTAATGTATGAGTGCCTGGGGAATAATATACAGTGTGTCCTTATGAAAGGTTCATTACATGTTTAAGAACGCAAAGATTGGAGTCTTTTACAGCTTGTGTTATTTTGTGTCATCAAGCGTGTTCAGTGTGACCCCTTCAGAAGGACTTTATGACCACATCATTAATAATGTTGCTGGTTAAAAGTTAATCTGAAGGTCGCAGCTTCTCCAACGTGATGCTCTGCTACTTCGTTATCTCTCTCGTTCTTTCGCTTCTCAAAGTCCAGAAAAACCACTGAGGGACAAATGTTTTTCCTCTCACCATTTTCGGACAGTTAAAGGCCGAACGAGGAATCAATATGTTTAGCTAGTAATCAGCAGATTTGATAATGAAAATAGTCATGAGTATTACTGTGAACCTCTGTGCCTACTCGGGATGTCATGTTATCTTTTGGGTGTGCATATATATATAATATATATAAATATATATATATATTATGTTTATTATATATATAAATATAGATATATATTGAAATATAACCATATTATATATATATATATATAGTATATATTACTATGATGCGAGCAACTTTACATTTTTTTGGCCTAATATTATGTAACTCTTAACAATACCCCTGTTTCAGTGCATTGCTCCTTTATGTATTTCTGTATCCACTCACTTGGTGCGTGACTGTCTGTCTGTTTCCCAACACAAGAGCCACATGTACCTGTGAGCTGCTGTTTCCTCCTCCTCTCAGTGAAAGGTTACGTTGTCGTGTTGCGGCCGCGGCGTGAGGAATGTGCCGCCGCGGTGCGACCCCGCCGCATCCATCATAAGACTCTGTGAAAGGTCAGAACCGCGTGGAGGTGGGACTGAAGGTTATCGAAGGCCCAGACACTCTGGTGACCGGAACAGACTTTTCTGGAATAGATGGCCAGAGGAGTTCACGGGATGAGTCGGGGATTTCCTTTTAGCTTTCTTTAGCGCGCAGCTGATGACGTACCCGTCGGCCACAGCTGTCCTCCAGTCGCCTCCGTCGGTCACGTGGCCCTCGGCCCGCGGGTCGTACCGGTCCATCGAGAGCCTCCGTCTGTGTGTTTACTGTGTGAGCGAGGTCAGGCCTCTCGGGGCCGCCAGGCCCTGAAGGCAACACAGTCTCTACAATGTTTTCCTCACGGCTTTATCTTCACGCGCCGACATTCCTCCGCGTTTAAATTCTCCTGCTTCACTCGGCCGCCGGCGTGATGGATGAGGAGGGCAGGGTAAACATGGCATGTGCACGAGGGAAGTTATCTTCCCCCCCCCCCTCTCTCTCTTGCTCTTTGTGGGAATTGAGCCTTTTCAGGTGTTGTGCTCAGCTCTGCTGTTAAAGGAGCAGTGCGTGGGATGTAGTGGCCTCTAGTGGCGAGGGTCTAGGTTGCACCTTCGCTCATCCCACCCCTTCCTTTTTTTTCCGGTGGCCTTCAGGTGACCCTGAAATGTGAAAAGGCCGTTTAGAGCCGTTATTTAGTTTGTCCCTTCTGGGCTACCGTGGCAACAAGGAGGGCTCATCGAAGAGGATCACGTCCCGATGTCGATGTAAACGTCTCGTTCTCAGCTCGAGGAAACACGATGGACTCATAAGACTAACTCAGAGTAAATGTTTATGATGCATCAATGTGTTGTTCCTGACATGAAGTTATCGATCCACTTTGTCTCCTGTAGCGGACGAAGTCTCAGAGTTACCGGCGGCAATCCGCCCCGTCGCTGGTCCTCACCAAGGCCCTCACCCGGCCCAAGACCCTCTCCAGGTACGGCGCCATCGGGGCGGCTTGTTTTGGGAGCGGGGTTAATTAAAAACTCTATTATTGAGATGATAATCATCAAATAAATGTGTTTCTGACGATGTCACAGAGCCGTTAATATGACCGACGGTTGTGACTGATTCATTTTTGTGCAAAAACCAATGACGTCATTCCGGGGGGGGGGGGAGTTTGCGACCTGGCCCTCAACCAGGAAATGAAACTCGAAAATTGCCTTCATAAAGACATCAATGATTTAGAAACTAATTATTCAATAAGTGCATTTACTGTGCTCAGCAACACGACCGTTATCCAATTTATTCGCAATTTTGAAAGATCTCTTTTCAAATCTTCGCCTGGGAAAAGCGCCACTTTAAGATCCCCTGACCCCGCGCTGCCCTCGCCACTCGAATCACGAAACACAATTTACATAAGCAGGAGCGCTTTGATCGCTTATCAATCTGTTATTGAATCCCAAACGCAAGTCAAAGGACGCGAAGCGGACCCGATGTACCAAAACATCAGCATTCTGAATAATCTACTAAGCGAGGTCACTCACACGTCTCCTCGTGAGACGCTCCACATGCTTCCATGTATTTGAACTCTTTGTATTGTTTGAGCCGCCTGTTAAACATGCGCCCCGTTGGCCCCGCCCCCCCGGGTGTTCCCCAGAGAGAGCTTCCTGGTTCACGTGAGCCCAGAGAGCTGCTCGTTGGTCCAGTCCTTCCTCGGCGGCTCCGATAGGTCGTTCCTCCTCCACGGACACGCCCAGCTGAAGACCGGCATGCAGACCCAGGACAGACACCTCTTCCTCTTCAGTGACACGCTGGTGATCGCCAAAGCCAAGTAGGCCTGTGTGTGTGTGTGTGTGTGTTTGCATCTTAATCCCTGTGTACATTTTGGCTGCTCCTCGTGCCATTCAGAGGTTAACACCTGAGTCTAAGTGTGGCCTCTCTCTCTCCCTCTCTCTCTTTCTGTGTGTGTGTTCCACAGATCGGCCAACCACTTCAAGTCGAAGGCCCAGGTGTGTGTGTGTGAGATGTGGACGGCCGACTGCTTGGACGAGGTGTGTGAGGGGAGCACCAACCCAGAGAGGAGCTTCGTTATGGGCTGGCCCACCTGCAACTGTGTGGCTACGTTTAGGTAACACACACACACACACACTTGTGAATCCATCTAGATAACATGGTCTCTCTCTGCTCCCGCTCAGCTCGGCAGAAGTGAAAGACAGATGGCTCCCCCTCCTCAAAAGGTAACGTCCGCCATCATGAAGTGTCCACGTGACGTGTAAAGAGGAGACGTGACGCATCCTTGTTCCCTCGCTCGCTCCCTCTCCCCTTCTCCCCCCTCTCTCTCTCACTCTCTCCAGTCGCATCAGAGAGGAGAAAGAGAGGGAGGAACCCAAAACCATCCCCCTGAGAGTGTACGGGAAGGGAATCGACACGTTTGCCGTTGTAAGTTTGATCTCTACTTCCATCATCTCATCTCAACATGAGGAAGATTCTATCTCTTCCTCTTGATGGACCCCCTCCAGGTTAAGTGTTGAGATGTGTGTCCTTCTCCCCGCGTAGACCAAGACGCTCCCGGTCAGCAACTGGGATTCAGCCAATGAGGTGGTCCGACTGGCCCTGCAGCAGTTCAGCATCATAGTGAGTAAAACTCGTATGTTATCAGGTAGTTTTCACACAGAAGTTCTGAGGATCTGAGTCGTCTCCTCTGACCGTCTTCGTCTCCGTTCCGCTCAGGGCAACGTGAAAGACTTCCAGCTGTGGGTCATCTCCAAGAGGGACAACGCCCCCTATCCTCTGATTGGTCAGTGGCTGAAGATCAGATCCCACCGTGGTCTTTAATTTGCAGCTTGGCCTTCTCTGAAAAGGGGCGTGGCCGTGCGCTAACCGCTTTAAATTGTATTTTAAACACACGAGCGCCATTCATTCCCAGGGAAGAGTGTGTGCTCTGTAATCATCAGGGTGGAGGCAAGGGGCCGCCGTGTGTGTGTGTGTGTGTGCCGACTAATAACACGATGCCCTGTTGATGTTTGAGCTCCAGGGAGTGAAGCTCCGCCTTCTTGTCCTCGGTCTCAGGTCACGAGTTTCCCTTCAGCATCCAGATGAGTCATGTGAGACACTCGATGTCTCAGGGGCCGAGGGCCACGCAGGTGGAGCAGATGCAGGTGCACAAGCAGTGCCAGTTCATCATGAAGCCACGCCCCGTTGAGGCGCAGCACATGTCTGCAGGTGACGTCTTAAATATTAATAAGAAATAAAAAAAGTGATAGAAAATAGCTGATATGTTTCTGTTTTTCTAGAGTGGTCTGAGAAGCCGCTCAAGAGGCGGCGTTCCCTCATCACCTGGGCCTTCTGGCGAGGCTCCTCCCCTCACCTGAACGAGCCGGCCCTCTCGCCGCGCGGCCGCCTGTTCGGCCGGCCGCTCGTCTCCGTGTGCGTTGAGGACGCGCTGCCCCGGCCCGTCATGGTGAGCGCCGCACCCCTCGCCTCTCGCGCCGTCACCGATGGAGAAGCCAGACTCTCTCTGCTCCCCCCCGCCAGGACATGATGGCGTTCCTGTACCACGAGGGCTCGGGGACGCCGGGCATCTTCCGGCGGCCGGCGGGGGCGCGGGCCGTCCGGGAGCTGCGGGACTCTCTGGACGGCGGCGAGGTGGAGCTGCCGCTGACGAGAGACCACGTCTTCCTCATCGCCGGAGTCTTCAAGGACTTCCTGCGCAGCATCCCGAGCAGCTTGTTCCGCTGCGAGCTGCACGAAGAATGGATGGACGTGCTGGAGGAAGAGGAGGAGGAAGATCAAGTGCGGGACATAAAGAGGTAACGGCTCCATCTTCACCGGCGGAGAGCCGCCGCGCGGCTTCACGGTCTTCGTGTCTCTGCAGGATGATTGGCCGCCTGCCCAAAGAAAACGCCCTGCTGCTCCGCTACCTGCTGGCCATGCTGCACGGTATCCAGGGCAACGCCCACGAGAACCAGATGACCACTTTCAACCTGTCGGTGTGCATCGCTCCCAGCATGCTGTGGCCCCCGGGGGAGCCCTGCAGCCCCGAGGTGGAGGGAGAAGGAACCAAGAAGGTAAGAAGAACGTCGGCCGCCCCTGGCATTTGGACTGGGACACCCCGTACGGTCCGAGCCAGAGAGGTTGATTAGTTTGGGAACGGGTAACCACATGGGCTGAACCACGACCCTCTAGTTTGACTTTCTGTCATGTGACAAACGCAAAAGCACAAAGTTCCAGAGGGCGTGAAGCCGCGTGGCCTTGAGGAGTGGCAAAGCCCGTTGGACCTCAGCTGTTACAGTAGCTTAATGTCCCCGGTTCTGGTCCTCAGGTCTGTGAGCTGGTGAAGTTCATGATCGAACACTGTCAGCAGATCGTGGGCGAGGACCCCTCCTCGCTGTTCGGTGGGCCGCCCCGAAGACTCGACCCCGAGGAGAAAGGCTCAGGTACGGAGACGCGACCCGGGCGTCGGCTCAAGCGGTTCTGTGACGTCACGCGGAGCTAACGGCCGCTCCCTCTCCTCCAGACCCGCCGCCGGACCCGCTGACCGACTCCTCCTACGACAGTCTGGAGAACGAGTTGGACTCCCCGGGCCTCTGCGGCCTGAGACCCAGAACCCTGCAGGGCAGCCTGGACTCCATCCTCACGTTCAGCGACTACGACCAGGACCCGCCAGAACCCCGCCAGACCCCCTCCGACCGGAGACCGGACCCCAGCCGGGATGCACCAACTGTGGACGTGTCCTCCGCCCTGGAGCTGCTGTCCCTGGACCGGCGGCGGCAATCGGCGCCGGCCATCGCGTACGTGACAGAGCTCCGGCCGCGCGGCGCTCCGGGGGGAACCGACGGGGACGAGGAGTTCTCAGACACACTCGGACCCCCCAGAGAGGGGCCCGCCGCGAGCTCCTCCGGGGACTCGCTGGACTCCCTGTGCTCCCCCCGCGGTGACGTCCCCTGGGGGCTTCTGCCCTCCAGGTCTCCCGCTTCCCGTCTCCCCTCTGCACCCGGAACCATTAGTTCTGCTGGTGGACTCCTGGCCCCGGGGACTCAGAAGGGCTCCCCGTCCAAAGAAGCTCTCAGCCGGGGGCCCACAAAGGGCTGCAGGGGCCTCCACCCAAATTCTTGTCTGAAGAAAGGCCGGCGGCTGTCCCTCACCCAACCGGACCCCGTGGAGCAGGAGGTGAGTGGGTCAGTCTCGTGTTTATTATGGTCTGTCGGTGTGAATGAGGATGTGAGGTTCATCTCCCCCCCCCCCCCCCCACAGACGTGGGAGACGAGTGGGAAACTCGTCCCGGAGAAAGGAAGAGACGGCGAAAGGGGAGGAGCTAAACTTCTGCCCAGAGCGTCGCGCAGAGGCTCAAAGGATGCAGGAGGGGAGGGCGGCCGCGTGAAGGGGAGGCCGGGCCTGAAGCCCCCCTCCTCCAGCCCCCCCTCCCACCACCGCTCCACAGGGAGCCTCCAGCTCCCCACGCCCCCCTGGTTCTCGTCCTCGGACTGTTCGCCAACCTCCGAGCAGAGCGGCGCCGATCCCGGAGGGGCCGCCTCCGCCGCCCGGAAGCTGTCGTCGCCGTCTCTGTTCTACCGGCAGAGCGGGCCGTCGCTGTCCCTGTTCAAGCGGCACTCCGCGGAGGAGGAGGCGGGGGGGTGCGGCGCCGGGCTCCCCAGCGACCCGCAGCCGGAGGTCTCCGGGTGGGCGCCGCGGGGGGCGGAGGGGGAGTTCCGCTCCTGCCTCTCGCCCAACGCCACCAAAGCGGTGAGGGACTACTTCTCCTCTCACCCGCGCGCCGACCCACACAGCGGCCAGCAGGTGGCGCTCGCCCTGGTGGAGAGTCGCAGGGAGCTGCTGAGGAGGTGCAGCGACCCCGAGCCGGACTTTGACCAGCTGGTTTTTGCTGAAGAGTCCTACGTCTGAGACCAGGACCAGGACCTAGACTTAGTCCGCTTTGGGAGAACCAACAGGGAGAGAAGCAGTTCCATGAAGGGAAAGTGTTTATTTTGGCCCGACTTTGTTACCGTATTTATATAATAATAAAACGTTTATGAAAGACCAAACTGAAGGATCCTCTTGGTAAGTTGTTTTTAAACTATATGAAGTTAAAATATGCCAATTTAAAACTACCTGTTGCCTTTTATTGTGGTGAATCTCATTCAAATTAATCAGTGGAAATACCCTGATGGCTAAGTAAATAATGAAGTCAGTGTCACTATTCTACTAAATGAAGTTTCGCTGGCCTCACTCTTCCTGAATCGACACGTTAACGATTACATTGTTACACTGAGACTAAACTTAACCGCTTATAACATCATGTTGGTCTCTTAACCGACGTGTGATCGATTACTATTCAGGGTTTTAATGGAACATTTTAAGAACTTAAAGGCCCGTTTGTCCTGAAGTCTTCTAAGTGAACTGAATATTTGGTCATAAATGACGTAAATTGTTTAAATGCTTGTGTATTTAAATCTCACGTAGAATTGGTAGATTTGATCTGATTGTTGCCAACGTGTTGACCTTCAAACGCATCATGTCACAATGTTTTTATGATGTAAATATGGTTTTTCAAGCTTTGCATTTCATGCCGCTCAGAACTCGATAGAGGCTGTCGCTTCATAATGTTTACGCCTCCTTCACGTGTATCAACCGCTGTTAACGCGCCTTTTATTCGCGAATAAAATGACCTGACAGGATGAAATAACTATTGCTTCTCATTTGTGAAGAAAACAGCTCATTTTAAATAACATGTGGAAACTGCCGTTAGCAAGGTAATCATTTTTATTACATCATTTTTCCCTCTATACATGAAATATAGATATATATGTAAACACACACGTGTGTGTTCTAGCTATGTACAATCACATCTGAAATTAAATGGTTATATGGTGAATCTGATCAGACAATAGGGGTATACGTGCGTGTGTGAGAGAACTGTTGCTACCTTCTTTAGTGAATATGACTTTATACCTCGGGTCATACTTACAGAGACACTTTGTTCGGTGATGAAAGGCACGGCCGTGAACTAGAGAGTTAATACATGTGACTCCTAAAATCAGGACGGGTGATCTCGTGTTGGGATGAGACGCCTCACGCTACAAAGTCCTCTCGTGGTTCAGTGAGTATCTTGACTATTTTAAAATGATTTGGTCTTCATGCGTGTCCAAATTCTCACATCCTGGTTATTGAGAGCGGATTGTCGATGTCTGCGAGTTGGAGTTTTTTGTTGTTTAAAAAAAGAGGAGGAAACACTCCTGAGGCAGTCGGGTCGACAGGCGAGCCTCCGTTCTGACCTGGCGTGGCGACCTCCCCCCTCCTCCGGTGCGCCGGCGGAGACGTTAAGAGGACCCGTCTTGGCTCTGGCGGATGTCGGCGACGCTCTCCGGGACCTTGGCCACGATGCCGTCCATAGACTTCGTCAGACAGATCTGGCAACCCAGACGAGATCTGTGGGGAGAAAAGTACTGTTGAGTCTTAAGCAACTGGAAACGGTGCAACAGAACCCGCAGAAACACATCCTGGCAGTTAGAAAGGAGTCCAAGGACAGTCTGCCGCGAACATGGATTTATAAAGTCATAGAGTAGAAAGAAATCATAAAAAAGACAATCATAAAAGTCACAGTAGTTCAAAGAAAAAAATTAATTCAATGTTCAAATAAGTGAACGAAGAAACGGTAATAAAAAAATAAAACATGTCGTAGTGTGCCATAAAATATCATCGTAAAATGTACAACCAAATGCTAATCAAATCATTTTTAAGGCATAATGAAAATGAATTTCAACTAACTCAAATAGGTCCATCTCTCCTCTGTGTATAGTTAAATAGTATATTGTTTGTCATGCCCAAAAAATGATAAAACGTCTTCATCTCTAGGAGCCCGTTTGTATATTGGAACACGCAAAACTACAACAAGTGCTGAGAGAGAGAGTTCACAGCCCACGGGTTGGTTGGCCACTTGGGGGCGGCCCAAAAGAGAGACGATGGAGACGCCACGGCTCTCCTTAATGAAGGAGCTTGCCGTCCCACGCCGATTAACTCGTACTAATCTCATCACCGGCAACAAATCTCATCAGCATCGCTCAGATCTCGTGTTCTTACGTGTCCGTCAAGCCGTAGGCTAAGTCCAGCATGTCCATCTCCTCGTCCGTGACCGGGCCCAGACTCTGGTAGACCTCCTCGGTGAAGATGAGATGACAGGTGGAGCACGCCAGGGTTCCCTCGCACGCCCCTGAAACCACAGAGTCGATAGCATGAGGTGTACCTCACAGAATACAGAAATACATAGATCCCATCAGGGGAAATATCCTTGAAACATTAAAAGGTCTCATGACGTTGATGGAATGTCGTATGTGGACAGATTTTAAAAGCCCTTAGAGGCAAATTTGTCATATTGGGCTAAAACAAATAAACAGAATTGATGTAAAAACCAACAAAGTCCAGGAAGAAAGCCAATAAAGAAATAAACCATTTAGTTTCATATTTGGAATTTGGTAATTAGGCCATGTTTATGATTATTTTTGTTGTGTTCTCCTGGTTAATGTCAAGCTGCCATAACAAAGACTCCTTTGTGTTTCATGTCATGGTTATTATAATTATTATTATGCTATTTTGGCATACTATACTATGACCTTTATTTTGACATATTTTGGCATACTATACTATGACTTTTATTTTGACATACTATTTTGACATACTATACTATGACCTTTATTTTTACTTATTTTGGCATACTATACTATGACCTTTATTTTGGCATACTATACAATGACTTTTATTTCGACATATTTTGGCATACTATACAATGACTTTTATTTTGACATATTTTAGCATACTATGACCTTTATTTTGGCATACTATACAAAGACTTTTATTTTGACATATTTTGGCATACTAAACTATGACCTTTATTTTGACATATTTTGGCATACTATACTATGACTTTTATTTTTACATATTTTGGCATGCTATACTATGACCTTTATTTTGGCATACTATACTATGACCTTTATTTTGACATATTTTGGCATACTATACTATGACTTACATTTTTACATATTTTGGCATACTAAACTATCACCTTTATTTTGACATATTTTGGCATACTAAACTATGACTTTTATTTTGACATATTTTGGCATACTATACTATGACCTTTATTTTGACATACTATTTTGTCATACTAAACTATGACTTTTATTTTGACATATTTTGGCATACTATACTATGACTTGGGGCTACACGGTGGTGTAGTGGGTAGCACTGTCGCCTCACAGCAAGAGGGCCGTGGGTTCAATTCCCATACCAAAGCCATCAAAGTCGAGGTCTTCGTTAATGACGATGTCGAGCAGAGAGTCTCCGGGCGACCCCTTCGCCGTGACCTTCTCCCCGTCTCTGTTGATGAAGGTCACCGTCACCTTGTTGTCCAACCTGAAAAACAGACACAATGAGTTATTTTCTAAAACCACATTCCCTCCCTCCCCTGACGCACATTGGTGAGACCCTAAGACAACTCATTGTGACCAGCCTGCACTACTGCCCTCTAGTGGCCACAGCGCATCACTACAGTTGGGCCAAAGGGGGAGAAGAGGTCAGTTCTACTGTTCATGTTCGTAAATAACCAATCCAGAGGTCTTCAGGGCGGGCCATAAACAGAAACACTTCCCTGGTAACTATATTGATCATTGAGTAATCGTCCATGTCATTTTTAAAACCAAAATGCGAGGACTTTCCCTACATCTTTGTCAAAGAAATAGAATTCTATAATCAGTATTTTCTGATATATTGTTTATAGTGACTTTGACTAAGTAGACTATGTTGTTTTTAACCAAGCAGGAAGATCACACCAATAATCAGATTTGTCGAACCAATAAATGACAAGCTAAAAATCAACAAGGTCTCAATCACAGCTTTCACTACACCTCCTCACGTGGTCCGCGGATTAATTACCGGATTCTTCTCGTCAGCATTTTTGTCGTAAATCCATCTCATTAAGTCAATATTAATATAGGATATTTTACAAGATTATGAATAATGAAAGCATTAAAGTCGATATTAGTGGGACTGAAAATCGCATTATAAAAATAAGTCTGCCCGAGTTCAGTGAGGTTATTTTAGTTGATGTTGCAGGACGCCGCTGTGGATGAACGGGTCAAGCGGCAGATTAATATTTAATAAGATGCAAACATTTTCAGCGTCACACCACAGCGAGAGGCAGCAGCAGCAGGATATGCAAATAAGAGAGAGGTCAGGGCTTTGAACTTTGAAGTCCCTGAGCAGCACACAGCCTGAAAGCAGGAACAGTGAGTCCTCTGTGGCACAGAGTCTGTTCCACTCCACAGCCACAATAAATACACAATTGGCAAACTACTATTCTGCCATAGGGTTGGGGTGAAAAATTGATCAAATGCGCATAACTCAACCTAAGGAGCATTCAATTTAAGTAAAGTCCTATTCAGTGAGCACGATTGTTTTCTCCCCCCCCCCCCCATTAATATTAAACTCAAGGACACTCTCCTGCAGCACATGACATTTTAAGAGAGATCAAATGAAGGGGAAAAAATGGAGACTTGGAAACAAATGTGATTTTGTTTCTCTCAACCAGATAGCCTCTGGGGGGTCAGGGCCAGTCCGTGGGCTCTCAGGGACTCAACTAGTTTAAGGCCAACGGGGCGTTGCGCAACTCAACATGTTGTTTGGCCCTGGAGAGCCGAGCCACGGGCTTTGGAGGATGGAGCCCTTTGGCCTCTCAGCCTCAGCCGTTGCCAAGACGATGACACTACACACTGCCACTCAGTTTTTTTTATTTAGAAAAAAAACTTGATTAATTATGTTCACCTATATGTTAAAGTTTGTTTTTATGATTTGTATTACCCTTTTTTTGTTTTTTACTCTAATTTGTCATCTTTGACATCTCGCGTGACAACACATTATATGGGTGCAACACACGTCAGAGTAACCACACTACTGAGCCATAGTTCAAACATGAAGCTCTACTCTAAAGTCATCGTCCAGCCGGTTGATCCACGACACTCCCAGAGAAACAAACAAAGTAAAAACCTTAATAAATTGCGTTCTGCTTGGCGTGTGTGTCCCGATGATCCTCTCACGATATATAAAAACCGTCTTCACTCACGGTGCACCTGGTGTCTGTGTGAGTGCTAGTGAGAAAAGTGTAAACTACTTTTATGAATGGAGTTCGGTGACGGTGCAGACAGAACACGTGTAAAACCCTCCAGGCGGTTAAAGGTGAAGCTCTCTCGGTGAGGCTGCCTACCGTGAGCCGCCGGTGAACCCCGCTGAGCCGTCAGCCGGGCGGCCGAAGTTACTGCCGCGGTCCTCCACGGGTACTCTCGTAACCTCACGTGAGCCATTCTTCGTAGCGCCGTTACGAAAGCCATTTGGAGCCCGGGCGAGGCGGTGGGACCCGAACCTGCGGAACACGCGGCCCACTTCGGCTCGAGCGCTTCGCTTCCCGACGGACACGAACCCGAAGGTGTCTGCCCGACCCGAGCTGAGCTAGCTAGCTGTTAGCTTCGAGGAGTCACTCTGTCGCGTTCATTGCGTAACTCCGGCACGAGCGTGTGGTAACTGCGACTAAAACAAGTTACGCCACGAGAAGAAAGCGGACGCTATCAGCCGCAATCACGCTGCCCAGCTTTATGTAGTCCAGCCTCAAACGTGAGCGATCCCGATGTGTTTCCGAGCAAGGACAAAGGAGAGCGTCGACGTAACGCAACAACTTCCGGTCCTGGATTTTAGAAATAAAAGCGTTCGCAACCAACGCGTCGCAACCATACGATGTAACTATGTAAGAAGGTTGGACATATTTCGAAATGACGCCACCCGGAGGTTAAAATGAAGCTCGCGCTTAGTGGGAGAAAGTTTCCGTTAAGTTGTCGTTCGGGCCACATACTTTATCATTCATAAACAGGAGTTTTTGTATACTATTATTTCGAAAGCTTTAACGGCACGCTTCCGGCTGAGCGGTGGCTGACTGATGGCTAGCTTGACTGCTTGATTCCGCCAATAGAAAACGCTCAGTGCTTGTCCAGCATACTGGACATGGTTCACCCGCGTGCTTGCTAGAAGTTTACCAATCCGGGTTCGAGAGAGTTTTTACGGTCGTTTTGTATGATATCAGCCGGCAGAGCGACGGTACAGCGGCCCTCAGTGGGGGAACGTTGACGCCATATGCAACCTTGATCTTTGTTTATGTTAAAATCACAACATGCCTAGGCTGTAAGCAGATAGGACCGGGTTGTTATGGACAACGAAGCTCTCTTATTGACATGATATATTTAGTTTGTCGTAAACCCCTCAGCAGTGGATGTCACCAGAGATACAGAATAATAAATCAGTTATTTCACGACAACACAACCTTATGCATCCTCACACAAGTCATTCTGGATAAGGCATACTAAAATTCCACTAACATGATTTTATTTGGAAAATTAGAAATCAGGGGCCCTGAGGTTTGTCTATAACCCTTTAAGTCTCCGGTACTAAAAAAAAACACCATTTGTGGCCTCCAGTCTCCTTCCATGTCCACAAATATTGATCGAGCCCCCCTCGATGTAAACAAAGTGTCATTCACCGTCAACATATTTACAAACCCATGAAAACAGGAAGTGTACAGTGCATGTGGGGACAGTATAATAGAAAGTAGATGCTGCTTTATTGGCTGTTGTTGGCACTTTGTTCAAACACTTTGCCCTCAGGGGTGACCAGAGGGCAACGTGCATCCGATATCAGCTTTCATCAAGCTATGGGACATGAAGGTTAATCAATAATCTTATTTACTGTTATTAGTCGTGATTTATGACCAAGACAGTGATATATAGACGCCTTTGGTTTCTAAGCGCTTATCTCAGGTGTCTCAGTCTCCAGGTTCAGAGACAGTGAGAAGAAGCGCGCAGCAGTGGCAAGTTTCTCTGGTTATTTTTGGCTTTTTTCAGGATGTTCAAGTTCTCGCTGCTGTTCCTGACGCTGTCGGGTAAGATCTTATAATCTTCTTTCATACATTAAGAGACATGGAAAGACAATTCATCCCGTTACACAACTTACTGAATGCTTTAATTAGCAGATTATGTGATTCTAAGAGTTTGTAATGATCATTTATTAGAACACTATTTTTCAGGTATTTTCTAATATTGACCGTGTGCCATATGGAGATCACGGAATATTTGCAAAAAATAAATAGCTTTAACAAATAACTGTAAAAAAAAAAAATTAGACATTAGCTTTTCTTTAACATCACAAAAAGCGATTACAATGAAAATTAGTATAACGGTCTCTCTGTAAATGTTCATGACATTCTTTTTCAAACCGACACTCAGGGATTTTTTCCTGTAACATATTTACTTTGATTTATTTGGAGAATATATATAAATAAATAAAAAAAGGATTATGAAATGTAATAACAGTTAATAGTAATAACAGCTTCAGGGCAAAACTGCAGCCTGTGTAATCCAAGCAACTAAACTGTACAGAAATAAGACATTTACTATCATTGATTTATGACTGTTCAAGAAAAAAAAAATATTATTCTAGCTCAGTAGTTAATAATTAGTGTAAATAGCCAAAAAGTCACTATCACTGGGTTTCTGTCTGCATGCGATCATCTTTAACACTAAATAAACTCAAATAGACCTTCCGTGTATTAAAGTGATCAATAATCGGCCCCATGATGCTGATTTAAAGAAGTAAATTACCCTCAACAGGCCTCCAAGCTCTCCCACTTGCAGTCCCTCGACGTTTGCAGAAGACGTCTTCGACCTACCAGCTCCATGAGGACATTCGACAGGGCACCGAGCCCTCCAGGAAATTCCTCGTCGACCTCAACACCGGCCGTGTGCGGGAGCACGTGGGCGAGATGAACCGGCGAGTGGGTGAGTGTGGAAACAAACACAATCCACAACTACGTGAACCTTTGTTCCATTTCATATTCACATTTCCTCTTCTAGCTCCTGTCCGTCCTTCTCTGGGAAAGGGATTCGGGGAGATGGCGAGAAGACACTGGCTGAGCGATCAGGGTGAAAAAAACATAAAGTTTAATAGTCAGGATTTATGGAAACTCAACTAGGATTTATTCTCCAGTACTTCTACTTGTTATTATGGTTATAGACTTTGTTTTGTTATGTTTCTTTTATGTACTCCATATAATCTCACTACACTTAAACAAGCCTGTGTAATCTATTGTAACCTTGTCTTTGGTGTTCCAGTCCCTGTTGATGTTCCAGCCCAGAAGAATGGTGGTGGTTGGGTCCGGGTCGAGGAACCCTCTGCTTCTCATCTCCCAGTTGGTTTTAGACAGGGAACCGAACCCATGATGTCCATCCCAGATGGCTTCAGACAGGGAACTGAACCCATGAAGTTCATTCCAGATGATTCTAGACAGGGAACCGAACCAATGTCGATCCCAGATGGTTTCACACAGGAAACCGAACCCATGAGGTTCATCCCAGATAGTTTTAGACAGGGAACTGAACCCATGAGGTTCATTCCAGACGGCTTCAGACAGGGAACCGAACCCATGTTGATCCCAGATGATTTCACACAGGAAACCGAACCCATGAGGTTTATCCCAGATATTTTCAGACAGGGAACTGAACCCATGAGGTCTATCCCAGATGGCTTCAGACAGGGAACTGAACCCATGAGGTCTATTCCAGATGGCTTTAGACAGGGAACTGAACCCAGGATGTCTATCCCAGATGGCTTCAGCCAGGGAACTGAACCCAGGATGTCTATCCCAGATGGCTTCAGCCAGGGAACTGAACCCAGGATGTCTATCCCAGATGGCTTCAGCCAGGGAACTGAACCCAGGATGTCTATCCCAGATGGCTTCAGCCAGGGAACTGAACCCAGGATGTCTATCCCAGATAGCTTCAGACAGGGAACTGAACCCATTCTTACAATCCCAGAGGGTTTCAGACAGGGAACTGAACCCATAATGTTCATCCCAGATGGCTTCAGACAGGGAACTGAACCCATTCTTACAATCCCAGAGGGTTTCAGACAGGGAACTGAACCCATAATGGCCATCCCAGATGGCTTCAGACAGGGAACTGAACCCATTCTTACAATCCCAGAGGGTTTCAGACAAGGAACTGAACCCATAATGGCCATCCCAGATGGCTTCAGACAGGGAACTGAACCCATTCTTACAATCCCAGAGGGTTTCAGACAGGGAACTGAACCCATAATGGCCATCCCAGATGGCTTCAGACAGGGAACTGAACCCATTCTTACAATCCCAGAGGGTTTCAGACAGGGAACTGAACCCATAATGGCCATCCCAGATGGCTTCAGACAGGGAACTGAACCCATTCTTACAATCCCAGAGGGTTTCAGACAGGGCAATGCACCTTCCACCTCAGGGCTCCAGACAAAGACAGTGGCATGTAAGGGGGAGGTCATCGATGGAAACTGCTATGAGTTCAACCCTACGCCGCTGGCCTTCCAAGCTGCACAGGTTAGACACGGGACATCTCACATTACCACGACAGACAGTGAGTGACAGTGGAGAGCCCATGTCACCCATTGTGTCAAAGACAAACCAGTTTGTAATACTGCAGATTAAATCTCAAAACTGTTACGTGTCTTTTCTCTCAGGCCTTGTGCAGAGCACTCGCCCCAAATGCTGAGCTTGCATCTGTTGCCACTGGCGATCTGCACAGCCGCCTGGTCTCCCTGGTGACCAAGGGTGGCGAGAGCAACCCTGTGATGACCTGGCTGGGAGGCACGGTCAAGGTACGTTTTCGTCAACTACCCCCCTTTAGAGTCACGCTCACATCAGCATCTTTATGAATGTGTTTACTTGGTGTGACGCCAACGGTCTGGTCCTGTACTGTGGTACAGACTCGAGGCCAAGGAGAGTATTATCAGATACGCTATCAACAGGACAGATAGTGTTATTCTTACCTTGGTAAAACGTTGACCGTTGAACCTTAATTTGTCAAATGTTCCATCTGTTTATGACGCGTCAACGAGGCCATAAGCAACAAACATCTAGCAAAACAGTATCAACAATCTAGTAATAAAATGTTATGTATATGGGACAAGAGGCACTTTTCTTCATTGCATTCTTTTACTTCAAGTGTATTGTTCTCATGATACTTCTGTTATTGCTGCTTATGCTTTAGTAGAGGGTCTGAATACTTGCTCCACACTGTACATGTCAGCGTGTCCACTGATATACTGCGTCGCACACCTCAGAACGAGAAGGCGTCGTGGGCCGACGGGTCGGCGTGGAGCTACAGCGACTGGATGCCGGGTCACCCCAACATCCACACCGATAAACCCGTCTGTGTGGAGATGTTCAAGATGGGTAAGAACCCGCCAGACACGTCGTGACCGACTCGCATCCGCCATCGGCATCTCATAGAAGACTCTTGTATCTGGCAGGCAGGAAAAAACAAAGAAACCTTTAACCACACTTATCTAAATGAGTTACCGACTAGTGGAGTTCAGATAACCGTCTTATGACATCACGGAAAGTTGGATAAGATCAAATATTAACTTGCATGAAGGAATCTTTGCCCCCGTTGAGCTGCTTAGACATACCTCCTTATTGTTCCCCGCATTAGCACACATAAATAGCTCTCGTATAGCTCTCATAAATACCAGTACGTTGTTTAGTTGTCTTTTCACAATGCTGACTCGTCACTTTCTGCAGCTGAGAGCTGGTGGACGGCCGCCGACTGCGACCTGAAGAGAGCGTCCATCTGTTCCCACCAGATCTCTGCATGAACACCACAAAGAGACGTCAGCGGGTGGCTCTCGACACTAATCTGAACTACCCATCTCTGTATTCACTCAAATAAAACTTGGCATATTACATCAGCGTGGGTTATCTGTGGCGGTGACTCTTTGTTCTTATCTTTCAGAGTAAAGACCTCACACAGATGAGCCACAATTCATACATTTTAAATTTAGACAAGACTTTAATGATCATTTTTCCACGTGTGTATACAAAGCAGTTTGTACAGATTAGGGAGCCAAGTTAAAACAATTTGTTACAATTAAGTACCTGGAAAGTGCAAAAGTACATTTCAAATACGCAGAAATAAAAATCATGCTGTACATTATATACAGTCTTCATAAATAATCACAGATACACACACACAGACAGACACACACAGACACACACATCCATTTGGTGACAGAGCAGGTTGCTAAGAAGACGCCTTGACGTCCTGTGTTCTCGGCTTCCGTTGAACGTGAAGGTTTAACGTCTGGAATGCTGCTTTCATTAGATCGACCGTAAGGTCGGGGGCGATGAGAGGGACCTGTGTGAACGCCACACACACACACACACACACACATAAAGGCACTCCGTTTGTTGCAGTCGTGGAACAACTCAAACAGTGGTCTGTTGTCCGCGCGACAAGATGAGGATGAGAAAAAACGTCTTTCACAGGAGCCTCGGGAGAAGGACACGGATTGGTCTGCTGTGACATTTAAATAAAAACTAAAAACAAAATCAGGATGAAAAAGACCTCCCCCTTCCCCAAAAAAATACACTAGAGAAACCTTGTGTCCAATACCGAATTATTGACTCATGAGTCAAACCAATCAAGGTCTGCGATAGTCCAGAGTCAGAGGAACCGCATAAACAGAACTTGTCTTAAAAAAAACCCCACACACACGCCCCAGGCACACACGCTTCATAATGTGGCTTCATGTGGAAATAAATCCCAACAACACGATCTTCCATGCAAGCCTCCTCGATGGCCCATAAAAGAAGAACTCAGTCACTTCACAACGGGCAGGAAGGAGAATGAGATGGAGGGAGGTACGGTGCATTTACTGTCGTGGTTAAGCTGTAGGAAGACTGGAGATAAAGGACAGGGAAAAAACCAGCGCCGACAGCCGCCCGGCGAAGGAGCCGTGTCGTCTCATTAAGCCCTGAGGAGTTTGTCTTTCTCCTTCTTCTGCAGGTCAGAACAGTCAGAACAGTCGTACATACACAACACACTCAAGAGACAAAGAGGGATCTTAAAAGCGTCTACTTTGACTCATAAATAAACACAGATTCAAGTAAATTAAAAACCTCCGGTGCTTTGAAGCCGCTTCTCTCTGTCCGGCGGTGACACATGTTCACATGAGAATGTCGTGTTTTGTCCAATATGAGAATATTGCCCTTTTTTTTTACAAAACTATATCTGAAATGACGTGCCGACGTTAAAAAGACGGACGCTGAAGATGTTTCTAGAACAAAACGAGTCGGGTAAAAAAACAAAACTCCAACCACGACTTCTCCATCACCGTGTCGGATGCCGCCTCATCCTAAAATAGACCAAACGAGTTATGCGTACGAACTAAGACGCCAAGTTGCTGAGCACATGCAGAAATATGACAACAAAATATACCCCAGGGAAAACACACACACATACTCACACACATACACACAAGAGGGTTTGGTCTTGTGAGTGACGGCCATGAAAAGTCTCCGCCTACAAAGCACAGGCCCGCCTCTCTGCATCGAAGGCCAGATAAGGGGGGGGGGGGGGGACAGAAAGGCCACTTGAAACTATAGTTTGACAGAGCATGGCAACACACACACACACAATCATACAGGAGGGCAGTGAGCTCACCGATCCCGAGCAGGCCGGAGAACACGTGGCGCCTCTATGGAGGAACATTAGTGTCACGTACAAATGGTGATGACTGGCCGAGTGTTGATGAGCCACAGGGGGGTTGGGTGGTGGTGGTGGTGGTGGTGCTGAGGCTGAATTCGAACTGAAAGGCGCCAGCGCCGTACGCTCAATCCAAAGCAGGAAGACAAAAAAAGACACACAACAGGTGGTTGGGCGCGCAGAGTTTGCACCTTAAAAACACCGCCCGTTAAAGAGTGGAGGAGCCGGAGGGAGCTCCTCGGACTGAATGAAGCACACCGTGTGGTGATGGACGGGTATGGAGGCGAAGTGGGTGACAGGAATGTGGGATGTGCATGGGGGGGAGGGAGTCGAGGGGGTGGGGGGGGGGTCAGTTGCGGTCGTGCTGCTGGGTGTCGTAGACCGTCTCCCCCGAGGAGATCTGGGTCAGTCTCCTGCTGGAGCCCCACAGCTTCCGTGTGATCTGGCCCGAGCGCACCTGGGAAGAGCGGAGGAAGGAGAGGAGGAAGTGGGATGGAGGAGGGGTGGAGGAGAGGAAAAGCGTGAAGTCAAAGGAAAACCAGAAGGAAAGAAAGGAGGGGATATGATTCATGAGTGATTGATTAGTTCACTGCAGCTTTGATTGACACACAATCAAAGCTTGAGAAGATGAAGAGCGATGGGTCACATGTGACTACGGACTCGTCTACACTACCACGCTACTCACATCACCGTTGCATTATTAGACACTTAAATATGGCTTGAGTTTGCACAAAGCGTTAGTCTTAAGTTTCACAGCTTATTTGTTATAGTGGTGGAGTACACACAGACACGACACATGACCCCTCAGGGGATGAGGTTAGCACAACACGTTGTTCGAGTCGCCACCGTGTCCGCTCAAAGGTTTATCTGTGTGTGTGTTTGTCAGATCTTGCCGGGTGAGAGGGGGGGGACTAGAGCCGATGGGGATGATGGGGGCTCGGAGTCGGGCTGAACACCAGCTGGTCGCGCTGGTGTAGCAGGCGGTTTGGCGAGCGGGCCCGGAGCGGCGCCAGCAAGGGCGAGGCCAAGAGCGGCGACCCCTCCAGGCTCTGAGCGATGTAGCCCCTCAGCGAGCTCTTTACCTCCGCCGGCTTGCCCACGCCCACGATGATCAGCTTGCCGTCCTCCAGGCCCACCAGGACGTGGCTCTGCTCCTTGGTGACGGAGACGCAGCGCACCGGCACCCTCATGGCCATGGGCTCGCTGCACAGAGACAGGCTGCACGGGGGGGAGGGGGGGGGAGAGGCAAGGACAGCTGTGAGGCCCACGTGGTCGCAGGCGGAGGGAAACGCAGCGTCTGGGTAACTCACCTGTAGAGGTCGCGGATGGACAGGTAGCCCTGCTCGCTGCCGATGACGACGTACTCCCCCGACACGCACATATCCGTCACCTGCTCCTGCAGAGGCTCCCTGCAGAGGTGCTTCCCGTTGACGGAGTAAAGGTGGAGGGCGTTTTTATCCTGCGGAGGGAAAATAAATGAATTGTAAATGTATCTCGGGAGTTTCTCACAGCTGTGATCTACTTGTTTCCACATACAGTCCAAATAAAGAATATTCAGCTTTCCCACGTTGCCCCCCCCCGCCCCCCCCCCCCCAACGGCTGAAGGCAAAGATATTTCACCGCTATGTGTGTGCGGGGAGGAGGGGGGGGAATTATCGGGCTAAATGCCAAGAAGCCAAGAGATCAGACAGTGAGAACATGAGCTGGATCCATCACTCAGCTAAAGTCCTTAATCTCGGGACATAAATGTCCAACAGTAATAAAAAATTAAAACGTAATTAAAAGTACAAAAGTAATAAAAAAGTAATGAAAAAGTACAAAAGTAATGAAAAAGTACAAATTTAATAAAAAGTACAAAAGTAATAAAAAAGTAATAAAGTAATAAAAAGTACAAAAGTAATAAAAAGTACAAAAGTAATAAAAAGTACAAAAGTAATTAAAAGTACAAAAGTAATAAAAAAGTACAAATGTAAGAAAAAGTACAAAAGTAATAAAAAAGTACAAAAGTAATAAAAAAGTACAAATGTAATAAAAAGTACAAAAGTAATAAAAAAGTAATAAAAAAGTACAAATGTAATAAAAAGTACAAAAGTAATAAAAAAGTACAAATGTAATAAAAAGTACAAAAGTAATAAAAAAGTAATAAAGTAATAAAAAGTACAAAAGTAATGAAAAAGTACAAATGTAATAAAACGTACAAAAGTAATGAAAAAGTACTAAAGTTATAAAAAATTATTAAAAAGTTACAAAAAAAATTAAAAGTTATAAAAAATTATTAAAAAGTAAAAGTTACAAAAAAGTTTAAGTTATACAAAATTATTAAAAAGTAAAAAAGTACTAAAAAGTTAGAATTTCTTTAAAACGTAATTAAAAAGTTGTAAAAATTTAAAAAGTACTAAAAAGTCATTAAAAGTTAAAGTTATAAAAAAGTAAACAAATCAATTACAAAGTTTAAAAAAGTAAAAAATTAATTAAAAGTTACAAAAATTATAAACAATTTAAAAAGTAATAAAGTAATACAAAGAAGGGAACTAAGTTATACAGTAGCGAGGTTCATTCTTAACTAATATGAAAAACAAATACAGCTAATAACCAGCTGTTTTTCGGCGCGCACCTTGAGCGTCGCTTTGCCCTCGAGGCAGGTGTGGACCAGCAGGTGACCCTCCCAGGACACGGCCAGGTGGAGGATGGAGAGCGGCAGGGAGCTGTCGCATGGCGGCCGCAGGCAGCGCACGTACTGACCCCGACGCAACGTGTGGATGATCACCGTCCCGTCCTGGTAAAGAGTGGAGGCACACATGGAGTAACACACACACACCGTATTTCATTTATCTACACTTTTACATATATATAAAAATATGTATCTTTCTGTTGGGAAATTGTGGATCAAACTATGTTAAATAGAGCCAGAACCACACCGTGACCTTTAGTCTAACCGTGACCTTCAGTCTTCTTACCCGCGACCCCGACACAGCCATGTCCAGCTCCGTGCTGATGCTCACGCTGACCACCTCGTCCGTGTGTCCATACAACACCTGAACCGGTTTGGGATGGAGACCCACGGGAGCTCCGCCCTGCTCAGAACCAACAGAGAGAGAGAGAGAGATGTTAGTTTAAAAACATGCATACAAACAGTACAAATGACAAATGGCCTGTCCCTGTATGGCCCGTTGTCTCTGTTATGGTGTCTGCAGGTTTTATGAAGTTGCATCTATGACTTTGAAACTATTCCTCGTGGATGAATGTTCCGGTTAACGCTGACCTGCTGCAGAACCTGCCACACCATGCAGGTGGTGTCTCTGGAGCCGGAGATCAGGTGGATGCCGCAGTGGTCCGTTGACAAGCAGGTCACAATGTCTGCAGAGAGAGGAGCGAAATGAGACTGTTACCGGACACACACACACACACACACACAACACCCGGCAGCCTCATTCCCAGTGGGTTACCCATGTGCCGGATGTGCTGTCCCACGGTCTTTCCCTTCACCAGAGACGTGACCCGGAGGCTGTTGTCCCAGTGGCCGCCGCTGAACAGCAGCTTGCCGTCGTGGGACGCCACGAACAGCCCCGCCGTGACCTCCACGCCGGGGGCGAAGGGTCCGGAGAGGGAGCGCTGGGTCCTGGGTGAAGAAGGTGAGAAGGAAGAGGAGAGGACGGAGGGTTTGAGAGCGTAGAGGTCTGCGTGGCGTTGCCACGGCGTTTGCAGTGAGTGTTCTCACTTGGCGTTGGACACGGTGGGGTCCTTGATGAAGGTGAAGTAGTTGGAGATGTTCTTGTTGTACGGCAGCCACCCGTGGGTCCCCACCAGGCAGTTCTGACTCAACGTCACCTGGAGACGGGGCAAAACACCGTGAAGACGTCAGGCTGAACTCACTGCCTTTGTTGACAACTTCTCAGGAGTAAACACATATGTTGTTATTATGATGGTTTGCTCACCATGGTGTCAGGGCTCCCCTGGGTGATGAAGGAGTGGGACTGATTCTTTGGCACCACGGCCTTCACCAGCGGCACGTTGTCACTGATGCCCTGGAAGAGGGTTGACATCAGAGTTTTTATGGGGGAATGTTCTCATGACAGGGCGATGGTTATAATCCTGGTTAAATTATGATCCTCATGTTTTACTTTACCAGCTTTAGGAAGAATTATTTATTTTTTTAAAGTAGAGGGATCAAACCTCGACGAAGAAGGACTTGAGGTCGCTGAGGTGCTCGAACATGCTGAGAGGACTCGAGTCAAGCTGAGCCTTCCTCTTCTCCACTTCCTCCTGAGGCAGTCGCACCGGATGGGGCTCCTACACACACACACACACACACGCACACACACACACACACACACGTCTAAATCCGTTTCATGGGCTCAGATCCAGGACGTGATGAGCTCGTCGGGGGTTCACGTCGCGTCTGCACCTTGACGAGCTGACAGGGCGTCTGCCCGAAGTTGCTGATCATGCCCTCCAGGGCCTTGCGCTCCTTTTCGTCCGTGATGGCGTCCAGGTCCACCGCGCCTGCAACACCACACCAGTCAGAACACCGACGAGTCACAAAGGCGGGGGGGGGGTCGGAAAAGTCTGGAGCGCCGCCTCTGGATGCTTTACCTTCATATGTGCAATAGTAGAAGACGTTGAGGGCCTCCACCGCCGCGGGGCCCCGCTGCTTGTGACCGAAGATCAGATCGATCCACTCGTGAAGGTGCGCCGACACGTACTCCGACTCCTGTCGTGAAAACACAGGCATGCCGCGGTTGTAAACGATACACGGACATCATGAGCCAGTGAAAACACAAACTACACCTGCTTATCAAAGTGCCTTACATGCCACTACAGGACTACTCCACCCAAAACACGCTGAATATCACACATCTCGTATATCAAAAGGTACCGCATCCCCTGTGGTGTCATAGAGCAGATACTGGACGTCTACTGAGAATGACCAGCGGTGGAAGTAGAACCGTGTCTCACCAGGGCTTTGCGGTGCTTGTAGATGAAGTCCTCGGGGGACTTGGCCCATTTGGGAAGAACAACACCGTCTACCCTTTCCTTGGAGATCTGCAGGCGACCCAGATCGAAGCCTGGGGCAGCAGAAAGAGGGAAGCGAGGGATAAAGATGTTTACGGCTTAAGAAAATACATATTATATACATATTATATATAATATTTTAAAGCCTTTCTAAAAGAATCCTCGACTCACAAACCGTACCATTTTGGTTCTCAAGGAATTCCGGGAAGTAGAAGAACTCCGGGATGAGCTCCTTGACGTCGTTGGGGTTGTCCATGAGGGTCTGCCACGTGGCGGGGATGGAGTGGAACTGGCGGTCGGCACAATCGAACCTGAGCCGCGGCGGGAATGGAAGGGATGAGACGACAAACACTCGCGCGTCCAAAATGTCCCCCTAGTGGACGCCGCGGACCGTCACATGGACAGCAGCGCGGGGGCGTGGCCGCCTCCTTACCGGCCGCTCTGCAGCTGGATGTGCAGCGAGGTGAAGGGCTCCACTCGGATCAAGTAGTGCATCACCCCGGCAGCGTTTGAGTAGTGGGTGCCGTAATGGAACCTGTCGATGGTGCCCGTCGGGTCCTCGAAGCTTTCATACCTGTTGGTACGCATTTGGGAAAAGTTACCTCGAGCCGACGCGCTTTAGGGATACTTTGATTTGGAGAACGAGCTGAAGCGGGAAGCGTACTTCTCTCGTACGGCCTTGGCGTTGCGTTCGTTGAGAACCGCCACCGGCTTGGACAGGTCCCTGAACACCCGGGGGTCAGACAGGTCGAGCTCCTCTGAGGTGTAGTCGGCTAGAATCCAGGGGAACTGGTAAAACAAACACACACACACAACGGGTTAGCTCGAGCACTCCCCTGGTGTAGAGTCATGTCGTGAGTGAGGAGCGTACCACCGGATACTGAGCCAGGTTGTTGTACGTTCGGCCCGCAATCGTGTTGAGCTGCATCAGGTAGTCAAAGTTGGAAATCTCCCGGTTCACCCATTTCTGTGCAAAGAGTTCTCGGTATGACATCAAATCCTCTTTTAAAATGATGAAGCTCAAAAAACAGAGGAAAGCTCCCTGACCTGCGTCAGCCCGGAGGCTTTGAGGAGCTCCTGCGGCGAGCGGGTCGCGTAGAGGCCGAGGGAGCGCAGCAGCAGCATGCGGCTGTACACCTTGTTCCTCACCTGTTCACCAGAAACACAACCGGGAGCGGCTTCAAGAGGCACGAGGGGCTCCGGTAGTATTCTGACGATCGCGAGTTCGATGTGCGACTAGTCACCTCCTTCTTGAAGTTGAGGAAGTACGTGGTCTGGTCGATGAGGAAGATCTCCAGAGCCGAGCGCCGCAGGTTGTAGCGCCGCAGGTGGACCTCTCGGATCTGAGCCAGGGGCCATTTGAAGTCGTGGCCCACTCCTTCAGGAAACCGGTCGACAGTTAGCGCATGTCAAAAGGTGAGCCATCTTTTCTCCTCCTCCGCCCGCCCGCCCGCCTCCCTCCCCCGCTCTCTCTCTCCTCACCTTCCTCCTTCTCCTGGCTGCTGTCGTAGAAGTAGATGTGCTGGGTGGTGAGCTCCAGGCGGCCAGGCACCACGTCCACCACCGTCACCAGCTCGCAGTCCTCCCACAGCACCAGCTTCTCCTTCTGGCCCGCCTCCTCCGCTTCAACCCTGCGGGACACAGAAAGCGCTACGGGCTGTAACTCTGGACGTGGCGTCTACGACCGGGCCCGCGGTCCTTCTGCGGTCGCAGCGGTTCTGTGCGGCGACTGACTGGTTGTTGGCGGCGGCGGGGTCGTCCTCCGGCAGCTCCAGGATGTCGTCCTCCAGGTCGCTGACTTTCACCTGCTTGGCGGCCTCCAGCAGCAGAGACTCGGCGTTCACACGCTTCTGAGGGACACCTGGGAAGAGTCGGCGCGATGGGAGGGGATTAGACTCGGAGAGGAGGCGTCCGGAGACGGCGCCGTGGCTGATATCGTGTGGCGGTGCAGGAAATGAACTAGCACGCCCGTCAAGTCGCTGACGCGAACATAACCCTCTCTATTCCAGCTCCGTTTGGGTTTTCTATTCCATAAACAGAATATTTACAGTCTTAAACTTGCCCATTCATCTCATAAATGGAAAGGAGGAACATGAATTGGACTCACGGAGGACTTTTATAGTCAATCTGTTTCTCAAGGGTGGGCTCACGACATACTGAACACACACTTATCCCTCGTCATCACATCCTCCCACTGAACACGTCGGCAGAGCTTGCTGTAGTTAAGAGACGACAGAGAGGAGTTGCCTCCTTACCCAGGTTGTCCCTCAGAGCGCTGGCCTCCCGGTGCGGGTCAAAGTTGTAACTGCGAACCAGCTTCAGCCTCATGCGGGAGAAGTTCTCAGCGCTGGACACCCTCCAGTGCATCTCATCCTGCTGCCTGTTATCCAAACATACACAATAAGCCCTTATTGACACCTTTATATATTATATTAACACACTTGAGGTTGACGTCCGTACCTGTCGGCCCAGGGCCCCCTCTCACACACGAGCCCCCGGCGTGCCGCCTTCCACTGCCTGAGGGTGGCGCTGTTCTGGCTGTGCTGCTGCTTCAACATGCTGTTGTAGCGCAGGTTCTCCTGGCGGCCTCGGCGAGAGAACGGCTCCACAAATTGCTCCTGAAGAGGAAGAAAAGATCAGATGGAAGACTAGATTTAGACGGGGGTCCGAGCTAGGACAGAAATAGAGAGAGGGGGGGGGGAGGCTTCAGTTGTTCTTCGTTTATCACTGATCCCACTCACCTGGAAGCGGATCTTGCTCTCGCCCCGTTCCCTCTCTCTCTTATGCAGGCTGACCATGAATGCCTCGTAGCACTCCTTCCAGTAGAGCGCCATGGTCTCGTGGCCCTGGCTGAATGTTTCGATTTCATACTGCTTCATGTACGGGATGATCTGGAGACAAATGGAAGCAAAGACGAGAACATTCCAATAAACACGAACCCGCTAGAATCCAAAACAACGACCGGCTCCGAATCTCCGTCTCGTACGTATTTGTCGAGGTAGACGCGCCACTCGGGGGAGTCGCAGTACAGCTGGAAGTCCTCGAAGAAGGACGGGCTGCCGTTGGTGTCGGGCAGCTGGGGGAGGTGCAGCTCTATGAAGAGGAGGCGGTGGACTTTGGAGAGCAGCGTTCGCAGCAGAGGGACCAGGAAGGAGTACGTCTCCTCCCGTTGGTCCTGGATGGAGCGCCGCAGGATGCCCTCCACCTTCCCCAGCAGGTAGCAGGCCTCGTCCTGGCTGGACACCTGCTTGGTCTGCAGGATGCCGTTGAGCTTGGCTGTGGCCAAGGCGCACACCTGGGACAGAGGCCGATCGTTAACGTCAGACGAAGGCCACGCGTGGAAAGGAGGGACGGCGGGAGGACAAAGCACAAGAGGCTCACTTCAGGGTCCGTCTGAGCCATGAAGCCCAGCAGCAGCCGCAGTCCAACTTGGGAGAGCTGGAACCACTGGGCGCCGGACGAGTACCACACCATGAGGCTGTCCATGAGCGTCACCGCCTCCTCCAGCACCTTCTCCGTCCACAGCGCCGGGTTGACCAGGCCCTCCGCCTGCAGGAAGTCCTGCACCATGTGGAGCAAGCGCACCGCGTTCTCCGTGTGCTGCGGCAGCGTGGCGGCCGACGCCTCGCGGTTATCGGCCACGGCCCACTCCAGCATGCGCTCCATGAGACTGCGGGGGAGAAAGAGACGTCAGCAAACCCCGGCACCGGGACGGCGTTTTCCTGCTCCCGCTGCAGCCGGCGGCCGGCAGGGCTCACCTCAGTTTGATTTGGTCGACGGGCAGCAGCAGCTCGTTGGCGGTCGCCAGTTTGGTGAGGGCCGAGAAGACCTGGCCGCGCTCCAGCCACGCAGAGTCGTCGGAGCATTCGACGCCACGCCACATCACGCACAGCACGATCTCCAGCAGCATGGTGCACAGCTCCTCCTCCGCCCGCTGGGGGGGGGGGGGGGGGGAAAGTTATTGATATTTCTGCTGTATAAGTGCAGGAGTAAAAGAAGACATGAATGAGATGATGACAGTCGACAGCAGCCGTCTCACCTCGGCGGTGTTGAAGGACTCCCCCAGTGAGATGTTGTCGCTGAACAGGAAGCTGTCCTCGGTGAGGGACGAGGTTGCCTCTCGATCCCCGGGGAAAGGCTTCGAGGTCTCCAGCGGCGACGGCGTGCTGCCGGGTGTTTGGCTGCCGCTGTCCCCGCCCTCGTAGGCCTGCAGGTGGGACAGGTCCAGCATCAAGCCCCCGGACTTCCCCACCACCCAGGGCTTGACGGGGGCGGAGGAGGACGGCGTGTCCAGCAGCGAAACGACGTCGCCGCTCTCCAGGCTGTCCACGGAGCGCGTGTCGCCGACGCTGAAGCGGTCGTCCTCCAGGCGGCTGCCGCCGCTGCCCGCCCGCGCCCGCTTCTCCAGGCGGCCGGCGCCGCCGCCACTGTGGCGGCTCAGATCCAGGCTGCAGGCGCTGATGGTGTCGGTGGCCCGGTGCGGCTGGGACCCGTCGCTCCGCAGGTAGAGCCGCATGAGAGTGTCCTGCCAACACTGCTGCTTGGAGATCTGGACCGCAGCGTCCTGTTGGGATTGCAGCAGCTGGTACACCTGAAGATGGAGAGGGGGGAAAGTCAAGTAAAGGTCATTAAAGGTTAATGAGGATAGAACACACATAAGAGTGTGTGTGAGAGGGGGATGTAAGGAAATAATAACATATTTAATCAATTGCTGGGGAACCTTCAGTCATTTCCTGTCTGCTGCTATTCAATATCCATAATTAATAGCGGGCGTGTCTGCAGGTTCGAGTGCAGGTGTTTTACTCGCCCTCTTGCAGACGAGGAGGCGTTCGCTGGGTCCGGCCCGGTGAGTGAGCTGGACCAGAGCCATCAGGTCCTTGTAGTTCACCACATGATCTGTAGATGTTGGACACACACAGACGCACACACGGGTTCATGTTTGTGCATCTGTACGTGGCCTTGATTGGTGCTTCCATACTGCATTACGTTGTACTAATGACAGACAGGGGAGTAACTGTGTCTAAAGCCATAAACTCCATTGATCCATTGGCTTCAGCCTCTCTAAGAAAGCCGTTAACCTTTAACTGGAGTTGAGGACAAAAAAACATAACGAGTACTGGCTTAAGTGTTTGGACCCATTAAATCTAGGAGCGGGACATAATGGAACTGGTCTTAATGGGCAGCGAGTGGGAGAAAAAACCCACAATTTCATAAGCCAATTAGCTTCAAGGTTCACCCTAAACTGAGCACATTTAATTCAAATGGTATATGAGCAGGAGAGTTAACGACTGTACTTCATACGTCTTCATTGTTGACATTTAAAGTAACCGACCTGTGTGGAGGACCTGGTTGAGGAGGCAGCGGATCAGCGTCGGCGTGATGTGGATTTCAGAGAAGAGCAGCGACAGGCCGGCGTACCCCGTCTCCCGCAGCCGCAGCCGCTGCTTATTCTTCTCGTAGACGCGGTCGCAGCGCAGCATGCGCTCAAACAACTGCGCGGGAGAAGAAGAAACGGCAGTTTTGAGTTGGTGCACGACATTGCACGCCCCCCCCCACCCCCACCCTCTCGGATTGTGCGATGAACCCACCTTGAAGACGAGCTCCCGGAGTCGATCCGAGTACTTGTTGTTGAGCAGCAGCGCGTAGCAGGAGTCGGCGCCGCCGGCCTCGAAGAGGAGCAGGAAGAGCTGGTCCCGGGCCGGGCTGGTCTGGAGGAGGCTGAGCAGCAGCTCCAGCAGCCCGCACAGCTGCAAGCAGACGGCAGCCACGGCAATCAATACCTCCACGCGGGTTTGACCTTTGACCTTTTTCAAAGACATATTATAAAACATCTATGCATGTAATGTTTGCTCTGAGATTAAAGGGATAGTTAGACTCTTTTGAAATGAGGTCCTCATCCATCGTCAGTGTGTTGCTATCTCCAGTAGGGGGCAGACTGGAGCGCCAGCGCCACAGCAGAACACTTTGATGGAGCCACAGACACCAACAGACACATCAGATTAAGTTCAGGGTGTATTGAGAAGATTTTCCCAGCTTTTCCTTGCCGTCAGAATTTATTCGGCGGTTATTTCCATCTGTGCTCTCTTGTGAATCTAAACTATGTCTACATCCATTTACTCTAGGTAACACAAGCCCAGCTCAAGAAGATGCAAACTGTACACAAAGTTACATCTTTAGCCAACAAATCTAAGAGCTCGTGCTGCACTGCTTCCCCCTGGACCATGTATGTATTTAACCCGAGGTGATATACTTTCATATCCTCTGTCTGGCTCAATAAAGAGATAAGTGGGATCAGATGCCCAGCAGCGGAGGAGGATCATGTGATTATATTGACCGTATGTTCACAGAGGGTGACGCAAGAGACACTGATGGGTCGGGTTCGGCCGACAGACTCCGATGAATATTGCTTACAGAGGGAAATGTTTACAATAAGATGCTCAGAGAGAGAGCGAGAGAGAAAGAGAGAGAGAGGTGGCAAAAAGCAACAGAAAAGAACAGCTGCCAGAGGGGAAACGGTGCCGACAGCTTCCTGTACAGTGAGTCTCACGGGGCAGCAGAAAAACATCCACAGCATCGACCCGCTTCTCACTATGTGGGTCATCTGGCACGCCGATAATAACTCGACCTACTCCACATTTTTCTGGCACACCTCAGAGTGGTTTCCTTTTTAAAAAGGTACTCAAAGACACTTTACGCGTTACATTCACACACCCGACGGGGAGCAATTCAGGGTTAAGTGTCTTGCTCAAGGACACATCGACGAGGGAGGGGATTGAACCACCAACCCTCTGATTGAAAGACGTACCTGCTAACCACTGACCCACAGTATTCTAACGCATACTGTGTGATATTTGTACAGTCAAGATATTTCTTGCCACAAACCATCATGTCTGACTCCTCCTCACCTGCTCCTCGTCCCCGATGGCGGCGATGTATCCCAGAATGCTTTGCATCTCCTCCTGCGACATGCCCTTGGTGATGTAGTACTTGATGAGGCCGCAGAGAGACGCCCGGATGGTGCGAACGTCGTCCTCGCTCAGGTCGCTCTCCCGGTTGCTGTTCCTCCTGAAGGAGGAGCACATGACCGAGACCGTGACGTCACAGAGACGCTGAAGGAGGAGCACGGGGATGAGCTTTGGGGGAAATGGGCTCTCACCCGTAATAAAGGCGCATGGTGTCCAGAAGGAACTGCACTCCGTATTTCTTCCTGAACTGCTTCCTGTTGTCTTTGATGACGGTGGACATGTACTGGATATGACCTGGAAACCAAAGAGCACAACTTAGTGTGGCGACAGTCTGGGGACACGCAATCTTAAGACACACACACACACACCTATGCGTAGAGGGAAGTCTCCTTTGTTCCAGATGTTGAAGTTGAACAGCAGGTGTGTGTGAAGCTGCTGCAGGAGAAGCTGGTTCTTCTCATAGGTCACCTGTTCGATCAGCAGCTGCACAGCAACCAGCACGCTGACGTCCACATGACCGGCTGGCAGCTGGGGGGGAGAGAGAGAAAAAGAGAGAGAGAGAGACCAATGCATTAAACTATTAGTTAACTATATCCATGTTTAAATGGTGCACGTGCAACATGATACTCCACGAGAAGGGGGGGGGAGGGGGGTGTATGCGATATGAACAGGGGCCCTTTCAAAGAAACGCACGTCAACAGGTAGTTATTATGTAAAGCCACAACAACAATGACGGGGCTTGTTGTAAAACCAGTTCAAAGCAAATGCCCCGCAAACCAGATAAGGAACCCGTTGGAAAGGGGAGATGCTCATGAGTGGTTTATTTGTTCTTTTTAGCATTTACAGGGTGTGGCTACTTGACTTGGATGCGGTGAAAGCCGCTCCGGGCTATTTTAATTTAATCTGATCCTCCGTGGAGTCTTTTATTTTCCCAGGGGGGAGAAATGCTGATTCAAAAGGTATTTCCTCAGCCCCCCCGCCCTTCCCCCATGATAAACAAACAGATGCTGAGGCACATGCACCAGACAGAAGGTAGAAAAGGGGAGGAAGAGAGCTGAAGTGAAAAAGAATGAGCAGTCAAGGCAAACAGACCGACACACAAAGGGAAAGACAAACACGGGGACAAAGGTGAAGTCACTTCAGGTCGAGCAACATTCAGAATTCTCTTATTTCCTGCATGTGGAGGCCTTAAAACTGTATTTTGTATTGTATGTCAAACTGCTAACTCAGCAAAAACTTAAAACTGTTCCCACATTTTACCAGAAGGCGGTGATGGAAGTACGGTAACAACATGCCATCGGTGCGACGCCCAAATGATGGACACATGCTCCCTATTGACCACATGCAAAGTTGAGATGAAGTGTAAACCTTCTGCAGCAGAGCTCCCAGGGTGCCGGCGCCGTGCGAGTGGAGCAGATTCTCCTGGTTGATCGGGTGCCTCTGCAGGAAGTGCTTCAGCACCAGCAGGAAGGAGGCCACCAGGTTCTTCTCCAGGCGCGCCTCTGAAAACATATGAGCGCAGTTTAAATGGAAGGTAAAGAGGAATATACAGATTTATATAGATTAATGCAGTTTGCGGACCTGACGCCCGGTTGGACGGCAGGAGGACCCAGTCTCCGTCGGGTGGCGTGGTCACATCCGGGGTGATGAAATCGGACCCGGCGGTGGGGTCACTGGCCTGTTGATCCGGGGTGATCAGAGTCAACTGCTCCAGGATGGGGAAGAGCACCGGCAGCCCGCCCACGCAGTTGATCACATCCTGGACAGACACGCATATTAATTTATTTTTATTTTTAAATGGCCGCCATACAAGTTGACAGCTGGAGCCGCGTGATCCTCCCACCTTGATCTCCCAGTTGACCACTTTATTCCCAGTCAGGCGTCCGTGCAGCATGTTCGGGGACAGGTCGAGACAGATGGGGTTCCTACACGCCTTTTGACAAAACCACCACGTTTAGTGAGCAGCGAGCGGATACCCTTCACACAGCACATGTTATTCTTTGACTATATTTGAGAACACGACGTCCTCATTCTGAAGGGGGCGACTGAGGCCGGGGCGGTCCAATCACCTTTGGCGAGTAGTGCAGCAGCAATTTGGCTGAAAGGTCGGCGAGTTCGGATTCCTGGGCTGTGAATGGAGAGATGCAGTTTGGACCTGCGTAGAAGACCGGAGGAGAGTCAGAGAGAGAGGGAGGGCAAAGAGTTTATTGTGCTTTTGTTTATGACTCACCAGCACTGCAGATGGCTTTGATGTGGTTGGGCTGCAGGGGTTCATGGAAGACCATGACGCTTCCCAGCTGGCCCTGCAGCGAGGTGGGACTCCCCCACTCGCTGTCCTGGGTCCCTGCGGAGATGAGCTTCGTCAGGGACTCCGGCTTCACCCCCAGCAGACCCCCCCAGGTCTGCGGCGACAGGATGGAGCCCAGCGACGAGCGAGCGGTGGGCGTAGTGGGGGAGGAGAAGGGCGGGTCCGGGATCTGGGAGGGCGGAGGGGTGGTGGTCCGGTGGCCCGCTGAGCCGATGCAGCAGGAGATGAACGGCTGCGGGCGGAGAACAGACGCATAACGGAGAGCAAACGGCAGGTTTGAGACACATTTCTGGTGAACTCCCACTATTGACCAAGTGTGCAGGTCTCACCTCGGTCATGGTGGGGTACTTGAGGGGGGCGGACAGTTTCTGCTGTCCGTCTACGTAAATGTACACCAGACTCTGTCCAAAGGGCCTCTTCCCCGGAACGTGGACCACACCGATGCTGTGCTGCAAGCGGAAATCCACACAGAACTCGGTCTTTAATCGCGAGTGTTGCTCTCTTTAATCAGAACCTAATCGCTCGGTTGAAAGGTGTAATCTTCTAAACGCAGGGCGCCGTCTGTGCCGCCGCGACCTCTTTCCAGTCGGACTCACCCACAGCGAGTCACAGAAGCAGTAGTCGGGCAGCATGACCGTGACGTACTCCTTCTTCGTGCACACGGCCACCACCAGCACGCCCGCGGAGCTGATGAAGGCCTCGAAGCCCGTCCCCCCAGGGGTGAAGAAGCTGCACGGGGTGAAACGCGACACAACCGGTTTGAGCGAGACGGAACCCGCTTTACTTCGTCACGAGCAGACCGTCGGCACTTCTCACCTGTAGAGCTGCTTCCTCTTGTCCTTGCTGAGCGGGCCCAGCTGGTCCTGGTCGAGAGACAACCAGGCGAGGAAGCTGAAGGCCGAGCCGGGCCAGCGCTGCACTGTGGGAACGACAATGCCCGCCATGCTGGGCGACAGGTCGAAGTACTGCATGGCGCTCTCCAGGCCCTGCTGCCGCACCATGGCCAGGAGGGCTCTCAGGGCGGGAGCCACGTAGGGGTGAGTTTGCGTGGACCCCGGAGGCCTGAGGAGGCGAAGGAGTCCCAGGAGTTCCCGGGCGCCCAAGGACTGGGAGCCCAGCGAGCCCACCAGCCCAAACAGGCTCTCGGCGCACGCCGGGTGGAGCCGCTGGTCGCATTCCAGGCACGCCAGCGCTCGCAGGACCATGTCGGCGTTGACGCAGGTGGCGCGGGTCTGGCGGTTGAGGCAGCTGAGGCGCCGGAGCCAGTCGGCGGTGAAGAGCTGCAGCTCCGACGAGTCCAGCTCCGGGAGCCACTGGGCCAGCAGCAGCAGGGGCTCCACATTGCTGATGCCCAGGAGCCCCACTGAGGTGTGCTCGCCCTCCACCGCCTTCACACACACACACACATAGGAACACACGTAAACACGCCGGCACCATAAAGACGCCAGAATAACCCGCGGACAAGAGGCCGATCCGTCCCTCACCATGTTCATCAGCTCCTTGAGGAGGAGCCGCGACGGCTGGCCGAGGGAGGCGAGCACTTCATAGAGGTGATTGTAGCCGATCCTTTCCTTGAACACCTCCTGCAGGGGGCGGCAGGCAAGAAACAATGAAATTAAGCGTGTGTGTGTGCGTGTGCGTGTGTGTGTGTGTGTGCTGCCGTCACCTTTGCAGCCGGGGATTTGTGCATCACTGTTGTCAGGGCTTTGATGGTTGCTACGGCGAGGGAGTCGAGTCGCCCTTGAAAAACCTGGGGGGGGGGGGGTCAGATGCGTCAGTCCCGACAGACAAATCCCTGGAGCCTTTACCGGGGTAGTGTGTGTGTGTGTGTGTGTGTGTGTGTAGTATCAGATGGTTGGACACAAGTCAAGTCTCCTCTTATTCCAGATGAATGTTACAGCACGTTTATAAGGTGACAAGCGTGCATATAATTTAAAGCCACATTCACATATGTGTGTTTATGGTTTACGATGATAATGATGACGGTATTGAGGGCGCTCCATACGACATGCATCACACAGAGGAATAACAGAGAGACTTAAGTCGATGCCTTTTGGGTGGATTCAATTAGTTTGTGAGTTAAATCATGGATGATTGTCACTGCGCTGCTGTACTGCAGGTGTTTTAAGTGGCTTTCTGCTCCAGGTAAAGATATATTTGAAGAGCACGATGATCTGACTGGAGCAGGAAGCCCTCGGGGCTTTTTTCCCCCCTTTCTTTCTCGCACAGATACAGATTCACGATGGGAAAGCAGAACCAAAAAAAGAAGAAGCATGCAACCCATAAGAACACGGGCCAGACAAACAAACACATCTCAGTCCAGCTCTGTCCAAGCTCACGTCCAACGTGTTCCCGTTAGAATAGACATGCGGCTCGTAGGCTGCGTGGTCCTAAAGAGAGTCTTGGACCAGCTGGACGGGGACAGTGGCAAAGAAAAATAAATTAATTTTTAAAACATAAAAAACCACCTCGAAACACTGACAGACCAACGGGACACGGCATTCCAGTGAAACCCATAACCGCAGAAAACCAGGACTATGGCGAGAATGGTGGGGGGGGGGGGGGGGGGTATTAAAATAAATGACGTAGCTGTGACAAGTGGTCCCAATCCACAGCAAGACAGCTCAACGGACGACTCTGCTTTTAAAATGTCAGTTTTCATTTCATGACGGTGTAATCTCGCCGCTGGAGACGACCTCTGAGCTCTACGCGTGACCCCCCCCTCCCCCGACGGCAGCCAGCGCTCGATGTCTGAACTCGCCGAGCAGACCGAAGCATCGGCCGCCGCATCGGGTTCTCACCTGCGAAAAGGCCCGTAGCCTGTGTTCACGTTATCCAGATCAATGGAGGGATTATACCTCGAGAGAAAAGGTGAGGAGCAACAACCAGGACAAAGAGCAGAATGGAAGTGGGTGTGCTCTGTACTCTGGGGGGGGACAAGTGACCTTTCTGTGCACATGAGATGAGTGAGAGAGCCCTGGCTGATAGTCGACACTACACCAGTCAAACTGCTTCGGCCGCATCAGAAAGCCACTGGACAGAAAGCACTGGAGGTGACGGTGTAAAACACTGTTGGATAAACGACGCTCACACAACCTGTGAGGCCACGACCCGATTCCGAATAACCAATGAGCAGCGGGAGCGTCTTGCTGTGGAGGGCCCACGTGCCTGGGGGGGGGGGGGGGGGGGGGGGGGCAGGCAGATGATTGCGGAGGGTGGTTTGGGGGGAGGTGGAGAGGTGGAGATTTTCTCAACGGTACCTGAGTGTCCCCCTCTCCTGTCAGTAACCTGTTGTTGGTTATATCTTTCTGGTCCTTGTCTGCCGCCGTGCACCTCGCGTTAACCAGCTGACACACAACAACAACAACAGGCAACTTGTCAACACGGCATGTGGGGGAAGGGGGGAGGTTCATAGAAAGAGAAAATGGAAGACACGGGGGAGGAGGATGGTGCAGAGGAGGAGAAGATAGTGTCAGTAGAGGAAAGGGCAAAAGGTTAAAAAAGCTGTGACCGCCCCCCCCCCTTCGGGAGGGGAGGGGGGGGGCGGGGGGTCACCGCGTGGAGGCGTGTTGGTGATCCAGCCTAACTGTGAGAGGTAAACATGCAACGTGGGCAAAATGATCTTAAAACCACACCTGGAGCATTACGTTAAATCCATATTTACAAAACACCCTGAGGCTCCGACGCGGCCGAGTAACGAGGTCATTAACTCCCGAAAGTAAGGAGGAGCGAGTCGGTCCGAACTCTGGGATTCGTGGGTGTGACTCACCAAATATTTATAGCACAACAGATTTGAGAAACGTTAGAGACGATACACTACGGCACTGAACGTATTTTAGTTTGTTTCATGCGTTAAATCCCATCCACCCGTCTTCATGTGTTCATTAATGAACAATGATTATCCCCCGTCAGTGTCGACATACGGAGTAAGTTCATTAAAGCAGAATGTCATGCGTAGCGGCGGGGTCGGCCGGGCCCCTCCCCCCCCCCTCTGTGTTCCTCACTGAAAGCCTTGTGAACTACAGAAACCCATTCAGGCTAAGAGAGTCTCCATATTGGAGAGTAACTAAGTACATCGACTGGTCCCTGACTTGAATACATCTCTTAAATTTATACCACATTCCATCTCAGAGGGAAATATTGTACTAGATTTCTAATTATTTTTTCCCACGTCAACATGTTTCTTCTTTGCAGACAATGATTTCACATATAAAACTGACGAAACAAATTAAGTAAAAGCAGCTACTCTGAAGGATGAGAGTACTAAGAAAGATGAAAACACGACTTTACCGTAATAAACAGAGCAAGCTGCTGACCGTCATAAAGCATCACACTGTATATGTTAGAATTTATAATAAACATTCACAGAACCGCCACGAACGACGTCATGCTTGTACGATCCTCCGACCTCAAACAGTCTCGTCGTATCATGAAGAACTTTGACCCGGTTCTGATCCCCAGGTCCAGAACCCCGGCTTGCATCGAGGTGGAAAGACTGTTGGCGTTACCTTGCTGTTCTGCAGCAGCCGCGTCAGATGCTCGAAGCAGTTGCTGTTGAGGAAGATGGCCTGTAGCACGGGCCGGTCTGAGCACAGGAACATGTCCCTGATGGTGTCTGAGAGGCGGAGGGAGGGAAGAAGGTGGAATAAGTCACATGACCTGAACTTGAGATCGAAATAATGGATTAAACATCACAAAAGGTACCTAGCATGTTGACTTGCAGCGCCACAAACCGGCTCTCCCAGTGTCGGCCCAGTGTCGGCACTCTGCCTTTGGCTTGCTGCTGCTGCTGTTGTTGTTGTTGTTGTTGTTGTTGTTGTTGTGAGGCCACAACGGCCGCCGGGTCCGAATTGAGCAGCTTGAAGTAGTTCTCCAGCACGGAGGCGATTTCCACCTGCCGCTGGTCGGAGCTGGAGGCCAGGAGGCGCTGCACCACCTCCCGCAGGCAGCCCAGGGTCAGCAGCGCCTTGCGGTCGGGGGCCTCGCTGTCCCAGTCCTCGCCCTCGTCCGAGGAGCAGCTGCCCATGGAGCAGTCGGCCAGCACCCGCATCAACACCTCCATGGTGGCCGGGGAGATGGCGAGCAGGGCGTTCCTCTGCCGGGGGGGGATGGAGCGCAGAGAAAAGTCAAAGGCATGGGTTATGAAGGGGGAATCGGGCCGGTGACTCGCTCGTAAAACACGCAGCAACCTGCAGGCGTACCTGGTCACCGGCGACTACGGCTCCAAACAGGTGCAGCAGGCAGCATTTCAGACTCTCCTTCAGGTGCTCGCTCTCCTGGAAGCACTCTGGAACATAACACACACACACACACACACACACAGACGACATGAAATCTGCGGGCCAGATAAGATAGGAGCTCAGTTCAGCAAACACACAAAGCACAATCGCACACTTGGCATGTGGCAATCGTGCCAGTGACCTCGGGGTCGCGGTGGTTCCCCCGTCATCCATTAACTCATCGGTCATGTGACATCTCGGCTCCGTGACGTCTGCGTCTTAATCATGCCACGACGTTCGTCTCTCACTTTATTGTTCATCCTGTATTCAATGGAGCTTCACGTATAAATAGCAACGGTCTTCCCACAGTGTTTGTTCTTTATTCACACACTCACACACACACACACACTCACAGTCTGGGAGGTCGGGACTCGGCTGTTATCTGCGGTGCAAAACCACAGCAGCCACGGAACGGAGAGAAAGGGAGTGTTTGTTTAAAAATGTCCGCCAGCGTAGCTGAAGAGTCTCGCTGTCAGCTCGTCTCGGCGCCCGGCGAACGGGACGAGAGCACAAAGAGGGGATTGAACTGGACCCGGAGAGGAAAGACGAGGAGGAGGAGGAGCTCGAGGGAGAGAGTGACAGCGTGAGAAAAAAAGATGAGAGGAGAGGAGAGGAGGAGAGGACAGGTCTATGATAGGAGATTGCTTCCTCCTCCACACCCAACCCAGTGAAGCCTGTGATTCAACGTGAGGAGCGTCTACATCGAGCGTGGTCATATTGCTGCAGTGTTTTCCCAATGCCTCCCAGTGGAGATGAAGCTACTGTGTGTTTCTTTAGGACAGGAGAGCAGCGTGTACAGTTGACGAGCACGCCCGCCTCTCCCCGTAGAACACGTGACTTACGGTAAAAGAAAGGAACAAACTCCACAGTGAGCTGAGCTGCCTTGTACTTCTGTCTGCTCCTCTCCACTGTACCCAGCTGCTCCCTGCCAGGGGGAGGAGGGTACAAACAAAACAGATACACGGGATGAGAAACACGTTCTGCTGCTGGTGCACGGTATGGTGAAGCGATGCCGAGCGTTACCTGCCGGTCCGATGCCTCCAGTTGCGGTACGGGTCGTAGAGGCTCTCGCAGAACGCCAGCGCGTGGCGGACAAACTCCTCCGCCTGGCTCTGGTCGGCCATCTCCTTCTCTTTGGTCTTGCTCTTCAGCTGCGGACGGAAACGGAATGTCACGTTTGTGCGCCTCTCCAAAAATAAGCAACGCCACTCGACTACACGATCTGCAGTTCACCGCGTGGCGTCGCAGAGAGGAGCAGAGAGATCAGAGCAAAGGCATAAAAGGGGGGGATGGGGGGGGCACACCTGCTGAATGTAGAGCGTCGTCATGTTGATGATGTGATTGATGTAAGAGCAAGTGCCAATCTCCTCCACGTTAGACAGGTTCCTATCAGAAACAAACAAACACAAAGCTCACATGAGCTCAGGGCGCACACGCCACAATCTCTCCTTGTCCTGCTGTAAAGTCGCTCAACTGTGTGTGTGTGTGTGTGTGTACTGCCGAGACCTGCAGGTGATGATGAGGAACTTGAGCAGCAGCAGGGCCAGGTTCTGCTGCTCGGGCTCCAGGCCGTCGCAGGCCTTCTGGACGCACTGCAACAGCTGGTGGCGCAGAACCTGCAGGATGTTGTCGGGGAGGAGCGTCAACACCGGGGGGACCTCCTCCGGCCTGCGGACCCCGAGAAGATTAGTCTCCGTTAGATAAGGAAGCATGGAGTAGAGGGGGGTGGGTGGGTGGGGGGTAATGTCAACATTGGTGTGGATGTAGCTTTTTTTTTTAATCGCGGAGGTGTCGCTCGAAGGAGCATGTTCTGCATTCACTCAATCACACATGCGCACACACACACACACACACACACACGCCAACAGTGTTCAGGCATTCTGTCCTCTGGGAAAAAACTGCCTGAGAGAGAGTGTCGGTGGGAAAAGCGGGACAGATGTGGCAGCTGCAGAGGGAAGGAGGAGAGGGAAGAAGGAGGGAGGGGGGGAGGTCAAAAGGCAAAGAGAGAGGAGGGTGAAGGAAGGGGTTCAGAGAAAAAGCAGGAGAGTATCGGGAGAATGCGAGTTAAGGAGAGGAGGAGAAAAGAGAAATGACGAGAGAGAATACCGTGTTCCTCCACCCTCTCTGCACACGGCCCTCCACCCATGATGAGACATGGTGCAGCGGCACACTTCCGGTTGTGCGTTTGGGTGTTAAGTCGCATCGTACCTGGCCTCTATGTTCACGTGCCGACGCAGCAGAACGTGTCTGGTGGCTATTTTGGGTGACGCATGCCGGGAGAGATCGTCCTGAACCAGGTGTATCGCATGTGTGTGTGACGTAGTACGGACGGCGATTCACCGCCGGCAGGTGTCCTATGTCGGGGTGTGTTTATCCTTCCAGTCGGCGTTGGATAAACAGAAGAGGAAGCGGTGTGTTTGTGTTCCGACCAAAGACGGTTGAACGGTTACCTCGACAGCGGCTTTTCAAAGTCCACGTCCAGGCATCGCTCGTAGGAGCCGATGAAAATCTCCAGCCATAACTTCAAGTAGTCCGGATCCCTCTGAGAAATAAAGCAGAAGGAAAGAAGGGGTGATGGAAGAGGGAGAGAGAGGTATAGAAAACAGATCATATAGTTAGTGGCCTAAAACAATAAAGCTGTCATGGTTAAAATACATAAATGATTAGCAGCTGACAGGCACCATCTGCAAAATGATTGAGTGTGTGTTTGTGTGCGTGTGATCGACGCACCCTTTAAATGCTCAAGGCAATGTTTTTCATGGCTCCGAGGACTTGTTTGCTTTGTTTGACAACTAAAGGATACAAGTTTCTGATTATGTGCAGCCACATAGAAAATAACAAGTGAGGACAAGATGCGGTGTGTGTGTGTGTGTCCCGAGCAGCGCGTTTTAAAAAGAGGCTGCTAACCGAAGCGTGACACCCGCGTGACAGCAGGAATGTCTCAGGTGTGCGCGCCTGTCTCCTCTCTTCCTCCGGGGCGTGGAAGCTGAGCCGCGCACCTGTCGGAGCGAGGGAACCAGTCCGTCTGCATTCTGGAGGAGCGATGCCAGCAGCCGGCGCAGCGGCAATTCTTAAATTCCAGGAACAAAGTCCAGAGAAGGGACGGGGACGTGGGCTCGCTGGGGCCGCGGCGGAGTCGCCGGTGTGTACATGACCTCGGTCCATGGGACCACGTGGAAGAACGGCTTAAATAGTATTAAGACACGCGTTCACTCGGTCATAAAGGTCCCACACCGCTGCTTGGTACGTGCAGGAGATGAGGCTCTTTCATACCGCAATAAGAAATGCAAATGGTGTAGGACGTCAGTTTTTACATCACATGACATCACATGACATCACATCACATGACATGTCATTTAGCAGACGCTTCTATCCAAAGCGACTTACAATAAACCACGAATACAAACTCAGAACAACAAGAATCAATAAAGTAACATTTCTTCAAGAAAGACAAACGACACAAATACCATAAGTAATACCATAAGTAATATTATAAATAATACCATGAGTAATACCATAAGTAATACTATAAATAATACCATAAGTAATATTATAAATAATACCATGAGTAATACCATAAGTAATACTATAAATAATACCATAAGTAATATAATATTACTTATGGTATTATTTATAATATTACTAATATTATAAATAATACCATAAGTAATACCATAAGTAATACTATAAATAATACCATAAGTAATACCATAAGTAATACTATAAATAATACCATAAGTAATACCATGAGTAAAACCATAAGTAATACTATAAATAATACCATGAGTAATTCCATTTGTCGAGTGATTAGCTCAAAGTGACGGAGTCTCAAGTCGGTTGGTTGTTGCCGGGCGGAGTGAAGGTGGTGGGGTGTGAGCGTGACCATGTCCTGGATGTAGTACATACATAGTTACTGTTTCATGACTATATTCTTCAGATAAGGGTTTTTTCAGCAGAATAATCAGTAAAATACTACAACCCAGTAATAAGAACGGCGTGTTGTGTAGGCGTGAGCCACCGGCCTGCAGGCTGGAGGGTGCAGTCTGGAAGGCTGTTATTAGATCATCTCCAGGAGTGATCACTCACAGCGCTCCTCCTCTTCTGCCGCTGAGGTTCGTGTCCCACACTCGTGCCTTCTCCTTCTAAGGAGGAGGAGGCTTTGTAACAGAAAGTCTCACTTCTATCGAGCTAACCCCGCTAGACAAAGACACAGGTGGAGAATGGGAACACAAAGCAATCTCCCATGATGCCAATTTTCAGAGAAACAGGCCACGTGAACACTCGGGACAATATTCGTACAGTTTACTATGACGCTTTGACTTTAATAAGGATTCGTTCGCAGATTAGAGCTTAAAAGTGGAGAGAGAAAGGGAAAAAAACAACTGGAAAAAGTGTTTTTTCTCTCATGGTCGTGGTGCCATCTGGCTTGAGAGTGGGAGAGCGGCCTGGAAGCTTCCGTCTGCGTGTCGCCCTGTGGGATCCGCCAGAGCCAGCTCCCTGCAATGCCTATGATGTCATCAGAACAAGCTGCGACGCTGACCCCTGTGTGTGTGTGTGTGAGAGATATGTTAAATCTGAAATCAGCCACGCGTGAATAATACGTTCATGTCGCCCGCGTGCTTCTTTCTCTCCACCGACTAGAGAGAAAACCCCATTTATTTCGGCCTGCTGCTGAAAGCAATAAATACTGTATTGTCTTTACGTCCACGGCACCGCCAGATAATTAGATGATGATTTATGGGAGCGGCTTCAGTCTCAAGTGAGCTCGCTAGTAGCAGCGACTGAATGACTGTGGCGTGTGTGTGTGTGTGTGTGAAAGAATGTCCTCTTTTAGGCAGCAGCTCTGGGAGCACAGATGCCCATTGAGGGTTTCGGACTGTGGCAGTCAGGGACACACCCTGCTCTGCATGGCTGTGTTTACCCATGGCCTTCATCACACACTCACACACAGACACTCACTCACTCACTCTGCCAGGATACTTTATCGCATTCCCATTGATCCGTTTAAGCTGACCTCTGGAACGCCAACAAGATCAACAGATCAATGCGCTTCATTCGCGATGAAAAAACCCGAGATCCCCGTTGAAAGGAGATCAAGAACAAGAGGCGAGTGTCGCCCGGCTTTGTGATGTCACTTCCTCCTTAAAGTTTTAGGAAGGAGGAAATGGATTTGTGTTGGTCAGTAACGAGATCACTCGATGGATCGATCCATTATCAGCACGCGAGCGCTCCACCCCGTCCAGACGGACGCGGTCGGCCAGCTGGGAGCCGCCCGTGCGTGACCCGGTTCGGTGGAAGTGGCACGGAGTCACTCTTAAACCGCTTTCAATAAAAAAAGGAAAAGAAGGAAGAGGCCCCCCTCCCTGCACCCCGTCACCGCTCCTCAGCGGCGACTCCCCCGGTCCGTGGCGGCGCTGTGCCACGGGGGTGTATTTCAAGCGGCTGGTGGGAAGGGGTGGAAACCACACGTCTGCTGCGCCGTGTCGGTGACATCAGAGTTGTTCCAGAGATATTCAGAGCGCAGACATGAACGATAAAAGAGACGGCGGAGGGGCAGCACCGACTGCAGGATGCGGCGGCGAGAAAGGAAGCGTGCCCGAGGGAACGCACTTTGCATGCCGGCACGTGAAGCCTGAGTGTGCGAGCGTGTGTTAACCGTGTGAGGCATTGTGTGTGTGTCTGTGACGAACTAGCAAACAGGCAGCAAAGCCGGGGAAAAGACCTGAGTAATCCACTTGAGCAAATATGTGAAACCGCTGCACTTTCTCCTCCTCCATCCGTCTCTCTCCTCCTCGATCCCCCATCCCCCCCCACGCGTCTCCCTCGGATCCTCTCTCTAGTCCGACTCCCAGAGGAGCGGGGTCATGCGAACGACTGTCGTTTCTCCCATTTCCAGTCAAAAAGCGAGTCACCGCCCGGCGCGATGGGGCGGGGTGACACGAGACACGATGGCGGTTCTGTGAATCTCTACCAGAAAAGAAGAAAAAAAAGGGAGTGAGGATCTCTGCTCTAGAATTGAGGGACCGGACTCGGCTTGGAAGCCTCTGAGGGGCTCAACCGCTGCCCCTGGCCGTCGAGGCATGTCCCCCTGTGGTTTGGAATTAAAAAGGGCTTTTCCGCAGCAGAGAGAGTAACTGGCATCAGGAGTCTGCTCAGCTCGACACTTTCTCTGACGAGGCCTTTCTGGGTAGCAGACTGGCATTTATTGACAGCATCACAACTGGTTCAATAAGACACAGCGAGATAAGAAACGACTGAAGACGGCAAAAATAATAATCAATCGATGATGCATGAAGTAGCATGACGTGTGACTGTGGAGGTCGAGGTTTGTTGTGAAACAATGAATCAGTGGGACATGGGGGAGGGGGGGGGGGAGCATTCCTCATCTGATTAAGGTCACGTGACTGCGGGTTCCCCTCGCAGCCAGCGTCTCCTAGCAACCGCGGCATACGTACGTGCACATATATATAGTGCAGAGACTCCCCCGCCGGCCAAACCGGACATTTCAGCTGCCGGGAGGGGGGTAGGAAGACGACTCGTAGAGATTGAAAAGCTTCTCTCCCGCGGGGCGTGTCCTTCGCCTCATGCAGAGAGCAATGTTGGCCTCGGCGGACCCTTGGCTCCGGGACTAAATGAAAGGATGCCCTTCTCGAGGTCTAATCCTGAGTCAATAGAAACACACACACACTCCTGCTCGAACAAATGCAATGCAATGGGTGTGTGCGGCAGCAGTGTGTTCTGTTGTGAACCCCGAAGGCCCACGACGCTGGCGTAAGGTCGTTATGGGACACTTCAGAGAGGGCTGTGTGTGTGTGGTGTTGTTGTTGTTGTGCGGGATTACAGTGGGAAAGTTAAGTGTGTGTGACTGCAGCCATGGCTCACATGGGAAGCGGCTCAAGCGGACCATTTTGATTGGACACCCAGGACGCGCGTGGGCTTTATTGCCGAGTGAATTAAATCGAGCCACCGGCTGACTCGAGGGGTGCCGTCTCTGCCGAGCGTGTAGTCCATTCATCTCCGCGGTGAACAAGACCTTCCCTGACATACCTGTCATACAGTTACAGGAGCTCTCTGAGATTTAATTACTCGTTCATGGGACCAATTAGTCCCCGAGCATTAAACATTTAGGATCTGCGGGCCCTTTCATAAGTGTACACGGGTTTGACCGAGTCGTATAATGTTTTATATGCCGTTTCAGACGACTTTTCCATCCCAGAATGTGTAACGCAGGCTAGATGCTAAACGTTGCCACGACATAATGGCAATCAGTGACTTTGGTTGAAAAAGCATCTGCACAATCTTCAAAATCCCACAGTGTTTTGACCAGTCTGCCACTAAAAAAATACGCTGAACCCATTATGTAACACGGCAGGTCATGACTGAATGACCTCTTTGCCAGGGAAGGAAATGACATCACACTGTCCATTACTTCACCTAATGACATTTCCTTGGTTGTGTGCTTGCGCGCGTGTGTGTGTATGTATGTATGTGTGTGTGTGTGTGTGTGTGTGTGTGTGTGTGTGTTTACCTTGGTGCAGTAGAGCATCCAGACCTCGTACAGTCTCTCCTTGGATGCCATAGTGGTGCCCTGGACCCTCCGGCTGTGGAGTCCACCGAGGTCACTTCCCTGGCTGCCTCATGGTTTTCAGTCACGAGCAGAACCTCTTCTGCTGGCCCTCAGCCCCCAGCATCATGCCCCGTACCCCCCTCTCTCCTTTCAGACGTGTTCAAATGGATGGCAGGCGTGCTGTGGCACGAACCGTCCCGGGGTCTGTGCGGTCCTCGGAGAGGTCCTCGGAGCAGCCGGGCCCGTACTTCCACTTCGTTCGGCTCTTCTCGGAGAACCAGAGACGGTATTCGCGGCGGGGTTTGCGCTATCAACAACAACAACAACAACAACACGGGCAATAAGTTAGTTATCACGCAGGCGCAGTCGCGTTCGCTTTGCGAGCGGCGGAACACCTCCGGTAGCGGGTCCGCTGTGCGCCGTGAGCCGCCCCGCTGACCGAGGCGAGGTTTAAACGAGCTACACGGTTTGATAATGTCCGTGTGTGTCGCGCGCTGTGAGCTCGAGGCAGAGTTGCCCGTGCTGCAAACGGCTGTACAAGGCCCTTGGTTATCCTCGGCAATGATTAACTTACTGTTTCGGTCGACCTTACCTGACCAAGCTAACGTTAGCTCAAAGCTAGCTGTCAAAAAAAAGCCTATTTCTATTATTTATGTGTTCTCCCTTTCCCTTCCTCCTCATGCGACAGTAAAAGCCTCGTCCGCCCGAACCCCGCTCGCCTACCAACGTTTCATTCATGGATATAATATGAATATGAATGCCTGATACGGCGTATTAACGCCGTAAAGAGCTCTCACCTGTGTAACGAAAGGAACAACTGTCAGTGACGCCGTCTCCAGAGTTGTTGTAAATGCGTCAAGTTGCCGACGCTGACGCCGCGCATTCAACCGACCAGCAACTTCCGGTCAGAGTGCGTTTTGATTTATTTCAAAATAAAAGCCTGAAAAGACAAGAATGAAAATAACCCTACATATAGCAATGACAGGTTAGTGGTTTTAGATGTATTTTCCCAAAACTGTTATTTTGATAAAAACTGATATACTGAAGTGATTATATTATTTCTACTTGAGTCTGAATCGAGTACATTCTTAAATACGGTATATGCAATATATTCTATCATTGTACACAGTACAATGAAGCTGGCTTTCACAGGGAAATAATATGCCTCAATCTTGCCACAAGCCTGTGTCTCGTGCTACTAGTTTAATGTAAGAAGCACTGGCCTTATAGTTTGATTGTGTATAAAGATTGCACCAATCATTTATGTGTAATGGAGTTGACAATGGCGTGGTTAACCATACTTTAAAAGCAATTCACATGTTTTTTTTTAAACGAACTTTTAATTTGGTAGGAGAACCGGATACATAATACACTGCAGTAACTGTCACATAAAAAAACTACCAACCAAGTGAACATATTAGGCAGTTTCAAAATAGAATACGTCTTTATTTGTTTTGCGTATTCAGCTTAGTATAATAAAAAGTAAGGAAGCACGGAATACATGCTTCGCAATATTTATCATAACGTTTGGTGTGTTTGCGACTGTTTATCTACTTTACGTTGTCGATGTGGAGCTCGGTGGTTGCTAAGCGCTCCATCGGTTTGTTTTGATGTTGTATCGCCATCTAGTGCAGCGGTAGAGAACTGCCATTTATTATAAGCGTCATGGAGACGTCTTTGTGTGTTAAATGTGACGCGAGAAAAATGGGTTCAGAGAACCGAACACGCCAGTAAAGCAGACTTATGATCGAAACATAATTATAAATAATTAATAAACATAAATGAATCAGGGCCCTTGACTTCAGGAGGTACTTCACGAGGTTCCCGTCCAAACGCGTCTTCTGGAGGTCCACTGAGGCCTCAGCATCCAGGACGGTGTGCTGGTCCAGAGCCAGCTGGGGTTCCCCATCGAGTAATATGGATCACGTGACTGCATTTCACACTGATTTGATTAATTAACATGTGATCACTAATTGTCCTGGTTTAATTCATTTTAATTTAACACTGTGGTATGAAGCTCTTTGGGCTTCTTCTTTTTTTACATTAGAGGTGCTAAAACATTAATAATACAAGGTATTATTGTGTTATTTCCATTATTAATAAGCTGAAGTTAGAGCAACATGCTCCCCCCCCCCTCTCCAAGGAAGAAGTCACTTTTCTATTCACACAAAACTATAAAGAAAGCATTAAGGCTTAATAGGAAGTTTAGAAATCAAATGTTGTATATTCATATATAACATTTATATATATAAATATAAATAAAAGGCTCATTCGGCTACCATGTTCGATACGTAGTGTAGACACAGTTCTCATACATAGTACACTTCATCACAGTCACAGAGGGATCACGTATTCAGAATGCAGGTTCCATGAACACAGGAAGGCATCGCTGGAGAGGTCACAGTGGAAATATTCTCTTGGGACGACTCGCTGGAACGGATCGTTTCTAACTTCTACGTGGGAAACTAGCTTTAGTTTATCTGAATATTCCCGTCTTTTTAAAGGACGATACATCTGGTAAAACACTGTGTGCATATATGTTCTAACATAAAGCAAAAAACAACATTTACATTTTTGATCGTGGGAAATTTTCTAAATATTTTGGTAATAAAGCCTCAAGTTGGAGCAAACTAACTTTAGTTATGTTCTAATTGAAATACCCATATACAAGATATTCATTTTCTAAGAATTCAATAATTCTGTGTAATATGTTGGACTCATTACAACTCGGAAAACTTCCTGTTGACACAGTGCCCCCTGGTGGTGGCGGGAGAATACGCTATATCTGCACGCGGGTTGTAAATATGATCTCTTGTCCCTCAGTATTAATATTCATAGTCTGAACACATTAAAACACAGTCAAGGGAAAAACACCACCCTCGCATAGTCACTTGCGCCTCGGGGGTTATTTTAGGATGTAACTTTCTGATGTATTCAGATTCAGTTAACGAGATCCTCCATGTTTCAGAATACTTTACGAACCGGGACAACGGGGACCGTCGCCCGAGAAAATATGAAGAAGAATAAGGGCATGCGTTTCTCACAAATGGATGTTTTTAACTAAAGTAATTCAGGGGTGGACTTTTCCTTTAACTCGTAGTTGCATACATCGGAGAAGAAGTGTGCGATTATAAATCAACGGATTGTTCTTTTGTGCCGCTCCATTGTTATCATCGTCATCTTCATCATGGATCGTTCATATGCATTCCAGAGTGGCATCTTTGATCGAGCACTTTCTGACAGGCTCTGTCTGTATGCATCAGACAAACAGATTTAGAAAAACAACCACTACGAAGCTATTTTAAAAAATAAAGAAAGGCTAATAATACAAAATAAAAGCACAGTAGGATTTGGCCTTATTGCTTTGATTGTCTTTGGGTTTGTAGATTCTGGGGGCGGAGGCCGTGGGGTTAGGAGAAGTCCCACGCGGCCTCGGCGGAGGCCGACACCGGAGTGTGGCAGGACGGGTCGGGGGGGCTGGGTACCGGAGGGTCCTCTGGGCTGCTGAGGGGCACCGCTGGGTACATGAGGTTGAGGAAGCTGCCTCTGGTGTGCCTCTTCACCTGTCACAGAACAACAACCGACTTTGATGAAACTCGCTTAAAGTCCCCTGATGGACTTCTATGTGCTGTGCTGTTTAATGTGGGGCCCGAGAGGCCCGATGAACCCACCTGCTTGAAGAAGGCGTGTCTCAACAGTGTCGATGCGGACGGCCTATGAAGACACAAGAGAACAATCACTCGCATGACAGTCCGTGTGCTGTACAGGAATGCAACGAGGTGGTGTTGGTCAACCACCTGCGCTCAGGCTGCTGCTGCAGGCACAGCTGGACCAGGTTGTGCAGGGTGACCGAGTGGTTCTTAGGGGCGGGGCTCTGAGGTCGGTCGGCGGGAGGAGCGGTGGCGCTGTGCGTCATGCTCCCGGTGGCCACGCTCTCCCCGATGCCGGAGTCCACCCCGGACCGCGACACCTTCAGTCCCCCCAGCGCGCCCAGCGGGAAGGGAACCACATCCAGCAGGCAGCAGTGGGAGCCACGCAGCTTCTGAAGCAACATCTGGACGTGGGTAGTTGGGACAAGAACCACATTAGGGGCGGGGAGGCAAGAACCACATTATTTTTTATTCATATATATATATAGACACACACATTATTTTTATTTATTTATTATACATATATATAAATATATATATATATTATTTTATACATAAATATTTTTTTATATGAAAAAATATATATATATATACAAAAAATATTTATATATATATTTATTTTTTATATACAAATATATATATACATATTTGTATTTATAAATATATATATATGTATAAATATATACACTACCGTTCAAAAGTTTGGGATCACTTAGAAATGACTTTATTTTTCAAAGAAAAGCACTGTTTTTTCAATAAAGATAACATTAAATTAATCAGAAATACACTCTCTACATTGTTAATGTGGTAAATGACTATTCTAGGTGGAAGTGTCTGGTTTCTAATGAAATATCTCCAGAGGTGTATAGAGGCCCATTTCCATCAACTATCACTCCAGTGTTCTAATGGTACATTGTGTTTGCTAATCGCCTTAGAAGACTAATGTCTGATTAGAAAACCCGTGCAATTATGTTAGCACAGCTGAAAACAGTTATGCTGGTGATATAAGCTATACAACTGGCCTTCCTTTGATCTTGAAGTTTGTATAACAAAATTAATATTTCAAATATTAATCATTATTTCTAACCTTGTCAATGTCTTGACCATATTTTATATTCATTTGATAAATAAAAGTGTGATTTTTCATGGAAGACACGAAATTGTCTGGGTGATCCCAAACTTTTGAACGGTAGTGTATATAGAGTTGAATCACACGTTTCCGTTACCTGAGTGGGGGCCATTTCCTGGAAAGGCACTCTGCCGCTGACCAGCTCACAGGCCACGATACCGAGACTGTATATATCCGACTTCACTCCGTAGCCGTGCAGGTCCTACTGAGGGAAACACCGTAGAGGCGAGACGGGAGACATTAGGAATAAAGGAACCGACACCGGCGCATTCTTTCTGAACCGGGGGGTCCTGACCTGTCGCAGGAGTTCGGGGCTGAGCCAGGGCAACAGGGCGGGGCTGTGGTGGGGCATGTCGAACACCGCCCTCACCCTCTTACCCTCGCGCATCATGCCGTAAACACTGTGGAGCCCCGAGAGGTAGACGCGCCCCTCCCCAGACAGCAGGATATGACTGGCCTTCACCCCCCTGACGGGAAGAGGAACATGTGGACAGACATTAAGGTTTTTAAACACTTCTCCCCCCGCGGTAATGCAGATGTTGCCGCTAACGCTCTCCCGAACCGACCGGTGAACGTAGCCCATCCGGTGCAGGTATTCCAAAGCTTTCAGCGCGCCGTACAGTAGGTACGCGATCAGGGATTCACTCATTCCATCTGGGAAATATGTTCGCAGTAAGGTGTCCGCAGAGCCTGCGGGCAAGAGAGAGAGACAGGGAGAGAGAGAGAGGGAGAGAGGACAGCTGAGCTGGTCGTTCTTGCATCTGAATTTAGAACCACTGGAAAAGCATTTCAGCCCCGAGAAGTCTCTTATATAAATAAATGAGACTATAAAGAATGCCAAAACCAATAACGAGCTATTGTCTGTCCTTGTGCACTACATTTAATCATCATCAAAGGGACTTAAAGGGAAAAGCGAAACACTCAAAAAGTGAACGTCGGTAGCAGTGGCTGACCGTAGGCCATGAGCGGCGCGAGGACCCAAAGCCGGCAGCAGGAGCTGAAAACCAGGCGAGAGGTCAGCAGGTTGGGGTGGCGGAACACCTTGGACAGCAGGACCTCGTTCTGGGGTTTGGGACAGAGTGAGATGTGAACACACCTGGGTGAAACCCCAAAATAAGCTACAATCTGTACACATACGACCACGTGGTGTACGCCGCCAAACATGTCCTTCAAATGCCTCAGCGCCGGCTCACCATGAGCTGCAGCAGCTCCTCCTCCGTGCACTCGTCCAGGTTGGTTTGTTTGACGGCCACCGGCCGGCCGGTCGGGACGTGGCGCGCCATGTTCACCTGGCTCAGGTTGTTGAAGCCCCTCCCTGTGACACAGAGGATTTACTTCAAGCGAAATTGTCCCCCCCCCCGGGAGAGGACACTAGTTGCCTAACTGAAGTGCGCGTGGTGGTGTTCTCACCCAGCTCCGACAGCAGCTGGTAGTGAGCCGGCTCAGCTGACAGCCCCGTGATGTCATCGCCACCTGCCGGCCCTTGCAGGGTGTATTCAGACACGGAGCTCTGCAGGGGGGATGTAGATGCACGTATATTATGCATTTATATATATAATTAATGGATGAATGGTGATATGGTGAAGAGCGTCCGTGTGACACCTGTCTCCATGGCTACTGACCAGGAACTGGCGGCTGATGTCCTCATAGTGCTCCTCTGTGTCCAGGGTCTGGACTTGAGTGTGAGAGATGCAGGAACAGTCCTGGTGAAGGGGGGGAAGGGAAGAGGAACACAGGTCAGACATGACCTACAGGACATCGGAAGAGGTCGAGAGGCAAAACATGGGAGCTTGGGGACAGTAGCAGCTCCATCAGGGTTTCCAGAGAAGCCATCGAAAGAATATTTGACATCTTGTGTTCCTCAGAAAAACAGCATTCAATAATCTGACACACGTGTTGGTGCATCGCCACCATTGAGACTGATGGGCTTTGCTTCATCCCACACCCACACACACACACACACACATCTTGCTCGATGACAGCTCAGTTATAACGCACATCAAGAAAAGACAAAAACAAACCAGCGGGATATTCTTACCAAGAAAGACATGGAGTCCTCTCAGCGACCAAAACCACAGGCTCTGGCATCCACCCGCTCATGGGAGGAGGGAGACAAGGGGGGGGGGGGTGAGGGGGGAGGATGAGGCGCAGCGGTGTAACAGGAGACGAGCGTTGATCCCCACACCACACACAAACAAACACACACAAACACACGCACACACGCACGCACACACACACACACACACACACTAGACTAGACTAGAAAGCAGCCGGCGTCCGTCCTTCCCCAGCCATCCAGCCATCTATCCGCGTGCGGCTCACCTGGCTCGCGTCAGGTGATCTGGAGATCTGAGCACATGATATGAAGTTTACCAGTCAATACACTACACCCCCATTCGGTCGAGTCCGACAGAAGCCCGGGAAAACCGTTTGCCCCACACTCCCGATGAGAATGCGTCCGGGGACTCAAATTGAGTTAATTACCAGCCAACATCACTGACCAATCATTAGACTCAATTCCACGTCAAGGTTAAGATGACCTGCAGCCATTTTTGTTTAACAGACGCGACTGTTATTCAAACCCAGGGCTAATGTCGCCAGTAGCGAACAAGCAGTTGAGGTTTGGCTGTCCAGCTGACGTCAGTTAAAACAAAAAGCTCTTGTATTTACTGTCACGCTTTTGACTTGGAGTAACGTTGCGTTGAAAAGAAGTCGCTTACCGTGTCTCCTCTCGGCTGCAACTCGAGCGCCTCGACGTAAACAAGTTAAAAATACAAAAGAGAGCCTGATATCCTAAGCGACGTTTCGTCTATAAACTCCATAGTCTTTCATTGTTTTTTTCGCGAGCCGAATTATAGGAGCTGCGCAAAAAAGTACCGAGTTTTACAGTCGCTGACCTGCACGATATCCTCACGCGAAAATGTGATTTGTTTTCTTCTTTTCCTTTTGACATGACTTTTAATTTGACACAGACTACCGGCGCGGGTTAAACGCGTCACCGAGTTCACTGTCGCGCGCCGATGACGCGGGACGGTCGGCTATCTCCCTCCCTTCCGCTGCATTGTTTCAGTTCTCGGTGAAGGGATTGAAAGGCACCGCGTGTGAAACTGGAACAACAGATGCTGTGGAATAACACTGACACCGGGTACGTTTTTTATTTATTTATTTAATTTTACAATAATTGACATAAACATCCTTTTTTTAATGTCGGCACTGCTGTAAATGCAGTTTGAGCTCGCGAGGGCAACGCAATGACAAGCAACAGGGAAGCTGTCACCGTTACGTTAGCTGATGATGAACACCTACTACTACTAATAATAATAATAACAACAAAAAGAAGAATTAAAGGTTAAATTCAAGGATATTTTGATAAAAAGAACAACAACTACCTCCTACGGGTCTGTGGCTCATGCAACGGTAACGTGACACGTTAGCTGGCCTGCTAAAAATGTTTGTTTATTGGTGAGCTTTTTAAGATGCTAACCGTTATACCTAGGTGCATATAATAAAAACACGTATGCAATCAATGTTGGCTTTTTCCGGCTGATTGTAAAAGTCTCGTTAGTCAACGACGGATTCCAAAAGAGTGTTTATTAATAGAAAATCAATATGTTTCAGATATTGACGTGTCAATTCGCCCCCGTAACATTACAAAGCAGCACCCCGATTTCTATTGTTGCCAAAGAAACATAGACGGTCCTCTTTCAAATACGATTTCTGTAATGGTAAAACATCTTTTTAAAATAATAGTTTTTCCTATATTGAAGTCGTGCCGAAATGGAGAGCAGCTCTTGGTGATCAGAATGTTTAAATCTCTAAAAATCTCGGTTTTTCTTACGCAGTTTGGATTAATCAATCACGATGACGCATATGGAGGTTAGTGGTTCTGGGTGTTGGCAGCCAGTCCGATCAGATGAGTATTTTATGATGTTGTCGGTAATAATTAATCTTCTTTTGGCAAGGAATCCTCTGCTGATGTCTGAGGTGTCCGATTATGCAGTTAAAGCCTCTGGTCCAGTCAGAGTCACATGATACTTCCAATGTCCTCTTTAAAACAAAAAACAAACAAAAAGTCCTCTGGCCTTGTCCAGTTGGTCAGATGTTGACGTTTCTGCTGCTGCTGCACGTCGTCGTAGGTCACTCTGGATGAGAGCTGACGGGGTGAGACGAGATGGGAGAGGAGGCCTGTTACATGCTGGAGTAGTCAGGGAGTCCCCGGGCTCTGATGCGTACCCAGTGCTGCTGCGTGACTTCCAGGGCCGCTATCTGGTGGCCGTATAGCTTCCATTTCACACTTACAGGGTGCGATAATCTGTTGCCATCATTAAGTGGCGGTTTCCAGATTGAGACCCTGAGGCTTTTTTTTTTTTAAACACAGAAAGGAGTGTATAGATAATTTTGTGTTCGCTGTATCACAAACACATTGTGTCTGTCTGTGACTCATGAGATGACTCGCACGCCTCTTGGTCAAGATCAGCCGCGGCATTTTAAATCACAGGGGGGGTCAAGCATCCTGAGAGACGTTGCTATAGAGACATAAGTGGTGCAGTGTTTCTTTACCCGGCTCCTACTGAGCTATTTAGGATGATTTAATAAACGCAATATGTTGTGCTCAGATTGCCCTCTTATATTCATTCCATTATATGTTGCTAATGGGTCAGTAACAGCACATTTGGGCAAAGACATTAATCTCCTTTATGGAAAAAATGATTTCAGCTTCAGTGTTACGCAAGCAGAGGATGAGTGTTGCCCAAGGGCTCGTGTCTTTCCACAGGCGTGGCTCCGCCCACCCACACATGTCTACGGTCAGGGATGCAGACGGTTATGGGATTGCATAAACCTGCACGATGTCGTTTTGTAGCTGTCGTGAGTGGAAATCTCCGTCCGCTTAGCACAGATCTGACAGGTTAAGAGCAGTTAATCCTGAAATCAGCTCTACAACATCGTAAAGGAGGATCCAGTGAAAGATGCTGAGCCAGTTTGCCGAATGGCCTTTTTTAATTAGAGTTTTGAATGTTTCCTGCGGCAGCGGGTTATTCAGAACTGAAGAAACTTGGCAGTGAAAATCGACCAAATTACAATATAGAATCTAATTTCCCCCCCAAATCCTCCAGTGGGAGTTAATCCCTTGAAGAGAGAGTGCAGCCCGTCTCCTCCCTCCATCCCGTTAAGCACCACAGCATTTCCTGCAGAGACACTCAACCGGATGTGGGCGGGCTCTGACCCCTCGCCCCCCCACCCCCCTAAAAAACGTGACGCATGGAAGGAAAAGGAAATACACAGCAGCATGTTTCCCACTGTGAATGCAGACGTAAGACATTAAAAGCATCGCAGCTTCTTGAGATTTTAAGGCTTTGCTGATGTCATTTTAAGACGCCAGACGTAGGTGTCCAGCAGCGTAAACTGCGGGAGGAATTTTTCTTTAACTTTCTTCTCTTTACAGGACCTAATTTGACTTGTAAACGTTGTAAATATCTTTGTTTCTTTGGCGTCTAACGCACTTCTCCCCTCAGGTAGAGGTGTGCGCGGGCACCACCCGTCAGCGCGGGGACAGGATGTGATGTCACGTCACAGCGGTAGCGGCTCCCGGGTCCAGCTTTGTGCTCGCGAGCGGGGGCCCGACTCCCCGACTCCAGGGTCAGGACATGTTTGAAGTCAAACCCCGGCGGGCGGTGGAGAAGAAGGAGTCGAGCACGGAGACAGGTAGGGCGTCGCAAAAAGTGTGTGTGGGTGTGTACATTCTCAAATATTATAAGTACAGTGTCCAGGCGTCTTGCTTGTTGCTGTGGTTACCCCCGTTTTTCCCAGAAAACCACATGTTTGTTCAAGTGGAATGACACGCACACACACGTACGTACACACACACTCGCTCTCATCTCACTGCACAATGTTGACACATAACATGAAAGCCTCGATCTTCTTTTTAATGTCACGCATCACCAGTATTCTAGCTCCGGTGAATATTTATAGTGTTTATAGTTTTCAACGCGTCCTCTCCCACAGACGAGGGTCTGGGCAGCAGCGGCGGCGGCGGGAAGCGCTTCGGCTCGCTGGGCTCCGGCTCGGCCGACTCCGGCTCCGTCTACCTGTCGGACAGCCAGGACTGGGCGGTGTCGCCCGGCTGCTCCCCGGAGGAGGGCCCCGCGCCGCACAGCGTCATCTCCCCGGTGCTGGCCGAGGAGGCCTTCCGCTACATGAGTAAGTCTCACTTTGGGGGGGGAACACACACACACACAGGTTTTGTTTCCGTCGTGTACAGGTCACGTATGAGAGGAGGAGGACAGTAAGGGAGTCTCTGCGTCCGGAAACATCTGCTCCACTTGTGCGCTGTAGCATCAAAGCTATTAATAGCGCACTCGGGAAGAGGCGTGCCGATGTCCGGGCGCCGCCCCAGGAGAGAGGAGCGAGCGCGCGGGGGCTTTGTACGGAGGTCAGACGGCGCTGACGGCCGCTTCGATATTCCAATCCTTCCAATATGCGATGCATCTCAAGTCCGTCTCCAGTGTCTTGTGTCGTGTTGTGAAACAGGACCAGGACGCGGTCGGACCCGGCGAATTAAAAAAGAGAGATGCCTCCGTGTTATTTTTAAACCGCCGGTGACCTCTGGACCTCCGGCGGCCTCAGGTTGCCGGACGGCGGCTCGCGTCCAATCGGGCGGCCGCTCCCCTCGCAGCGCAGCCCGCGTCGATGTGTTCAGTCATTTTTCTTTTGTTGTCGTTTTTTTTTTTAGAGTTGCCGCTTCTTCTTTGAACAGGTGGAAGGGGCGGCGCCGGCGACGCCCACTCAGGTGCTCAACAATGCGGACCGGACTAATTGATGTGTAGATTCTCGGCGCACTAACGCGTCGACTCACTGAAGCTCTCCGACCCGCCCTTCTTTTTACTTCCTGTCTTTCCTGCCCCATTAGTCTGAAAACCTTCTGAACTCTTTCCCCTTCTTTTCTCTCTCTCTCTCTCTCTCTCTAGCGTACCTTGCCTTGGAGCCCTCTTCCTATTCCCCCCCCGACTCTCAGGGCCTCTCCAAAGGTATCTCCCTCCCTCTCTACCTGCTCCGCTCCATGTAGCTCCAGTGTGTCTCTGCTTGTTCACATGGAGAGAAATTAACTGAGTGTGGGTCTGCTGGGCGGCTTTATAGCACCATATAGTGTGTGTGTGTGTGTGTGTGAGTGTGTGTGTTGTGGCTCCATTACATTCAGACCACACGCAACCACATTGCCATCTCCGAGGGACACATGGTAGACCCACGAGGTCACGACTCAGGAAGTGGCTGCTTGTGGTGTGGAACGTTTTGATTAGGTCGCGAGTAAAGTGGAGTAAAGTATGTTTGTGTGTGTGTGTGTGTGGCCTGATGGTAAAATGTCCTCTTTCTGGACAGTCCTCAGTGCGGATCGCGTGGAGCAGATGACCAAGACTTACAATGACATCGAAGTGGTCTCGCACCTCTTGGCGGAGGTAGGTCGCCCGCCGCCGCCGCCGCTCGCTCGGGACGAACTCGTGTTGCCGCTTTGCGAAGCGACGTCTGATTGGTTCCTGTGCTCTCATTGGACAGCGGGACAGAGACTTGGAGCTGGCCGCTCGGATCGGTCAGTCCCTCCTGCAGAGGAACCACCTGCTGCAGGAACGCAATGAGGCCTTGGAGGAGCAGCTGGCCCAGGCCCAGGACCAGGTAGCTCACACACACACACACAAGGTCAGATTTCAGCTCACACAGTAACTACCACCCCCCTCCGTCCCTCCCATTGTCCAGGTCCACCAGGTGCAGCATGAGCTCGGCAAGAAGGACGAGTTGCTGCACATGGTGGCCAGCATCTCGGAGGAGAGCGAGACCGACTCCAGCGCGTCCACGCCGCTGCGGCAGCCCTGGCCGCCGGGGGGTCACACGGCCGCCGCCGCCGCCGCCCTCGGCCAGCTGGAGTGTCTGCAGAGCAAGCTGCAGGATCTGGAGGAGGAGAACCTGTCGCTGAGGTCCGAGGTACGAGTGGGCGGCGGTGGGACGCGGGAGCTTTAGAACCGTGACGGCGTTTTTTGAGAAGATTGTGTGGTTACCGCGAGGCGCTGACTGGCTCCTCCCCCTCGTCACCACTCCAGGGATTTCAACTGAAGAGCGACACCGTCACCTACGAGGAGAAGGAGCAGCGGCTCGTCATCGACTGCGTCAAGGAGCTCCGTGAGTGAGACGGATTTTTAACGTTCTGGCCTTAAGGCTCCATTTTAACTTTTGGTGTGTGTGTGTGTTCCAGGAGAGTCCAACGGCCAGATGGTGTCCCTGACGGGCGAGCTGTCCCAGAAGAACGAGGAGTTGCTCAGACACCAGGAGGAGATCTCTCAGCTGCTCTCCCAGATCGTAGAGCTGCAACGCAGAGTGAAGGAGGTGAGGAGCTGTAGGGGCCAGCTGAGGCCTGTAGGGACCAGCTGAGACCCGTAGGGACCAGCTGAGACCTGTAGGGACCAGCTGAGGCCTGTAGGGACCAGCTGAGACCCGTAGGGGCCAGCTGAGACCCGTAGGGACCAGCTGAGACCCGTAGGGACCAGCTGAGACCCGTAGGGACCAGCTGAGACCCGTAGGGACCAGCTGAGACCCGTAGGGGCCAGCTGAGACCCGTAGGGACCAGCTGAGACCTGTAGGGGCCAGCTGAGACCCGTAGGGACCAGCTGAGACCTGTAGGGACCAGCTGAGGCCTGTAGGGACCAGCTGAGACCTGTAGGGACCAGCTGAGGCCTGTAGGGGCCAGCTGAGACCTGTAGGGACCAGCTGAGACCTGTAGGGACCAGCTGAGACCTGTAGGGACCAGCTGAGACCCGTAGGGACCAGCTGAGGCCTGTAGGGGCCAGCTGAGGCCTGTAGGGACCAGCTGAGACCTGTAGGGACCAGCTGAGACCCGTAGGGACCAGCTGAGACCCGTAGGGACCAGCTGAGACCCGTAGGGACCAGCTGAGACCCGTAGGGACCAGCTGAGACCTGTAGGGACCAGCTGAGACCTGTAGGGACCAGCTGAGACCTGTAGGGACCAGCTGAGGCCCGTAGGGACCAGCTGAGACCTGTAGGGACCAGCTGAAACGCCGTGGACTTGGGTCTTGACTTGGGACTTGTCGTGGGTCTTGATGGTCTGTTTAACTGTGTGTGTGTGCGTGTGTGTACAGCTGGCTCTGGAGAAAGAGGAGCTGAGGATCCACCTGCAGGCGTCCAAAGAAGCTCAGCGGCAGCTCACAGCAGAGGTACGGAGGACTCTGACCTTTATGGACCTTTAACTTGAACTAACATGTAAATGTTTGACAGCGTGCAGCAGATTAATTAAATCAGAAATCCTTTAAATGACTAGAATACTTTTTTAAAGATACAATTAAACAAACCATTTGAAAGCATTTTTTCATCGTTTACATGCCTCATTAAAAAAAGTGGTTACAAATGTTTAATAAGTAACCATGGTAACTTAGTAAATCCATGAATGGGTTTAGAAATGAATTCAATAATTATATTTACAAATTAAACAATGCATTTAAAGTCTGATTTCATGCCTAATTCAAATATCTATTTCAGGGCTTACTGCATACGAAGTCCTGTGAATAACAAGTGTGTGTGTGTGCGTGTGCGTTGCAGCTAGACGAGTTGGCGGACAGGAATGTGGAGTGTGTAGAGATGCTCCACGAGTCCCAGGAGGAGATCAAGGAGCTCCGCAGTAGAAACACGCCCCTGCTGGCATGCACCGGCACCTCTCCCACGGCCTCTACCCCATGGTGAGACCCCCAAAAAGCGCATCCACCATAAAGACTTAAACTATGAGCTTAAATATAACGTGTGTGTGTGTACAGGACTCCCTGGCAGCAGAGATCGAGGGCACCATGAGGAAAGAACTGAGTGTGGAGGAGGAGATCGCCACTCAGGACCAAAGGTCAGAAACCCAAACGTCACCACTGAAGAACCCCATTGTTCCGTTGACCCATTGGGCCTGGGGGAGTCTCCTCTGGACCCCCTTAGACCCATTGGGCCTGGGAGAGTCTCCTCTGGACCCTTTTAAGCACGAGGTCCAGGACCGGGTCTCTGACCTCGTGCCTCTTCTCCCTGCAGGGTGTCCCAGAAGCGAGTCTTCCAAACGGTCCGCTCCATCAACGCCTCGGCGCCGTCACGGCCCGCCTCGGCCACGCCCCCCATCCCCGGCTCGGGCCAGAGCTCTCTGGTGATGACCGCGCAGCCCTTCACATCCAATCAGGGGTACGTCACCACTAGCCCCGCCTCCTGTGTTGCGAGCTGGAGGAAGTCCCTCGCTCCGCTTTAGTAATCCGCGCGTCCTGCAGGGAGGAGGTGCCGATGGGCCAGCCCGGCTATCCGGGAGGAACCGACCTGACCCGGGCCCTCCACCGGCTGTCGCTGCGGCGGCAGAACTTCCTCTGCGAGCGGCGGTTCTTCCAGGCGGAGCGCGAGAAGAAGCTGCGGTCCCTGGAGGGTCCGGAGGGCGACGGGGGGGGCAGCGGCTGCAGCAGCTCGCCGGCGGCGGGCAGCGCGGCGTCCTCCTGCTCCAACCTGTCGGAGCTCTCCTTCGGCGGCGGCATCTTCAGAACCTTCCTGCCCGAGAAGCTGCAGATCGTCAAGCCCATGGAAGGTAACGAGGTTTAACGGGTCCAGAGGAGGCTTAGGGACTGTAGGGGACTCCGTGGTCTGGACTTGAGACTTGATGTGGGACTTGGTGGTCTGGACTTAGTGGACTGGACTTGAGACATGTGGGACTTAGTGGACTGGACTTGACATGGTGGTCTGGACTTGGTGGTCTGGACCTGAGACTTGGTGATCTGGACTTGGTGGTCTGGACTTGAGGGTCTTCATCCAGGACCTGTTGTGTGGACCCCACAGGGTCCCTGACGCTGCATCACTGGCAGCAACTGGCCAAACCCCACCTGGGCACCATCCTGGACCCCCACCCCGGGGTGGTGACCAAAGGTTTCCGCCCACTGGCCCAGGACGCCGTGTACTGCCTCTCTGACATGGAGGAGGACGAGGAGCGCGGCGGCGTCCTGGAGAAGGGGGCGGCGGAGCGCGGCAAAGAGGAGGAGGAGGAGGAGGAGGAGGAGGGGGGCGGGATCACCTTCAAGGTGCGCTTCACATCCACGCCGGAGGAGAGGAGGGAGAGGAAGCACTTGGCCCCGCCCCTCCCCCCCACCCTGCCCGCTTCACCCGGGACGCCTGCCGCCTGCCCCTCGGTCACCGAGAAACCCCCTCGTGCCGGCCCGACCGTCGTCCAATCACAGAGTCCGATTCTTCTCGTCTCCACGTCTTCTCCCGGTAAGCGACGTGTCTTTAAGATTCAGGGTTTTATCGTATTTATTGTCGATCGTGAACGTGTCGGTCGTTCCCTGATCTGTTGTGCGTTCAGTCCAAAATCCAGGGAAGTGCCAGAGCTCCACCTTCTCCACCTACACCATCACGACGTGTAGCATCCTGCACCCGAGCGACGTCACACAGGTGACCTCCAGGTGAGGGCGGAGCCTCGGCCGCGTGTCCTGGCGACGGCGGGGCTGTCTTCTCACGGCCGTCTTCCTGCTTTGCAGCTCTCAGGCGTCCCTCATGTCCAACACGCCCAGCTCCATGAGGACCGGTCCCAGCACCCCGGTGACGCCGTGCCGACTCAGCCTGGGCGACTCCTTCCCCTGGCGACGCCCCTGTGTGCCCGCCGGCGGCCTGGCCCAGCTGGTCCTGGAGAGGGGCATCTCCGCACAGGTCTCCGCCGAAGCCCCGCCTCCGTCCCCCAAAACCGCACCCCGGCAGCCGCTGTTCCGCCTCCTCCCCGGCACCCCCCCGAACTCCCCCACCCTCCCGCGGGCCCCCTCCTCCCCGGCGGCCCCGGAGGCGCGCAAGCAGACGGCCGACAACTTCCTGGCGTCGCGGCCCGCGGAGCTCTTCCTCCAGGACGTGTACGGGTTGAACCTGGGCCGCGCCCCTCACCCCGACCTGCCGAGTCCCTCGCGGGAAACCGCGCCCCGCGTCCCGTCTGCCAAGCACGACCTCGGCTTGGTGGAGCGGCTGCGGCGGCTCGGCTTCTCCAAGGTGCTCCGGAGCGCCGAGTCCGAGGCGCCGCGCCAGGAGTCCGCCACGTTCGTGGCGGCGGGCGGCGGGAGCCTCCTGGACGGCCTGAGGCGCAACCAGAGCCTCCCGGCCATGATCGGCGCCCGAGCGGGGAGGTCAGCCGGCAACCCGCCGCCGCCCCCCCACCCCACCTCCCTGGCCCTCTCGCCGCCACCCTGGGGAAACCCGGCAGAGCGGCGGCGTCTCGCCTCCGTCCCCCACGCCCCGTCGAGTTCGACGAAGCGCTGAGGGGGGGACGAGGAGGCGGCTGGACCACGAGAGGTAGACACGCCCACCTCTCTTTTACAACCCCCCTCCTTTTTAAAGCACAACAAACGAGGAATGGACCATTTACGCTCCGTTGCCGTGCCGACGCTCGCCACGACGCTAGTAGAGTGGGTCGCCCGGCGGTTCTGTAGGTGCCGGATGCTCAGGTGCAGGGATGGGAGGGGGAGGTAAGCGGTTAACGAGTACGTGGACGAAGGTTTGCGGATGTAGAGGAGTGGAGGTGGAGTTATGACGAAGGAGTCGGAAGGGAAAGTAAGTGAAAGAGAGAGAGAGAGGCTGAGCATCCGGGCTGCTCCGAGGGTTCTGGAGCGGGTCAGAAGAGCTTCAGGCTGTAATGAAATCGTATCGCGCTACAACCATACCTACAAGTAAAGCCTGCACCTGGGAGGGGCCGTGGGGCCGTGTGTGTGTGTGTGTGTGTATACATCAGTTGCACTCAAGGTTGTTTTCATTTTGAGGATCACCGATTGGTTTAAAACATTTCACCCTTGGTTGTTTTTTTGTTTTTCTAAAGAGAGAATTTTGATTCCGTCCAGTGAGACATTGGAGTCGAGTTAAAGGAGGAAAGCGCTTCACACTTTATTTAGTTGTAGATCACATTGTTGATATGGTTCACACACTGGCCAGCAGGGGGCAGTGTTCCTGCAGCAGAGCATAACGACAGTTCATCCAAATGACTTGTTTATATCCTGTAATTTCAGCTTTTAGATGACGTCATCCCACCAGACCTCCCGGTCCGCCATCGCACTTTAACTTTTTGTGTCTAACCTTTTGTTTTAGTGACACAACTATTCAAAGTATACATATAATAATAATAAACACATGAGAACACTGTAAAAACCGTGGCTAACATTTTGACATGTTTTAATGTGCTTTCCCGCAGAAGGGCAATCCAAACGAAACCAAAAGTGATGCTTTTATATTTTTCAAGGAACGAAATACAAATGTGTTTGTGATTTTTATGCAAAAAAACTTATTGAACAAAGCTTTTTTTAAATTTAATGTATGTTTGTCGAAGTTTAAAAGGGGAAAGAAGGCACTTTTAGATTAGTTGTCATATCCCCTGTTTATCCAGTAAAGCAGGAGGTTCAGGTGTGTGTGTGTGTTTCTCATGCCTCCCCTTTAAGGTCATCGTCCTCTGTAAACTACTCATGGCTATTATTCTGTTGCCTCTTTTTTTTTTTTTAAAGCAATGGAAACAAAACTGCCGACTCACCTATCGGTTTATTACTCGTACTTTTCGTCAACGCCATGTCGGCTCAAACTTGATCTCGCCGCTCACATGGCGCAGAGCTTGATGCTGTCGGAGCTGGAGCTGAACTGACCCAGGGCGAAGTCCAGCCCCACCCCGACCCCGCTGCCCACCCCGAAGGCGGCGTACAGCGGCTGCGTGAAGTTGGCGTGGAAGCTGTGCAGGTGCGTCATGCTCTCCGCCACGCTGTAGAAGGCCAGCGTCCCCGTGGACTGGTCCAAGTAGAGGCCCAGGCGGGGGGAGTAGGTGACCGGGATGTCCCGCTTCTCGTTGTCGTGCATGGCCGAGCAGCAGGCGTCCGACAGCTCCAGGGTCCAGGACTGGGCGTTGTAGCCCAGCCCCGAGCGGGCGGCCGTGCCCTTCCTCGCCACGGCGCCGTAGGTCACGCCCATCGAGGATCCCCGCCCCCGCCACTCCACCTCCCAGTAGCAGCGCTGGGCGCACAGCGGGCTGACGCACATCACCTGGGTCCAGCCGTCGAAGCGCTGCGGGGTGTCGGGGTACGGCTGCGCCGCCGGCTGCAGGGTGGCTTTGGAGTCGCCCTCGGCGAGAAGCAGCCGCCGGTGGGCCGTGTCGGCGTCGAGGGTCAAGGTCACGGCGTCTGGAGGGGTCGACGGACACGGAGTCACGCGGAGAGGACGCGGTGACGCTCAAGAATGGTGGGCATTGTTCAGGGGAAGTAGTTTCTACTCACACTGCAGGAAGTCCTCCCGGCTCCGGGGCTCCGGGGCCTGGATGCTGTCCAGGCTGATCTCCCTCACTGGGGGAAGCAAGACGACGCGTCGGATCACGGGAAATCAAAACGGGGTTCCATTGCACGCGTTGCTACTCACGTGCAGGGAAAGCGGGCGAGTGCATCGCAGAGACCGGGGTGGGCAGGTCCAAGAAGAGGCCCGGGTTAACTGTGTGTGGGGGGGGAGGGGTTAAAACTCAGTCTGTATTGCAGTGGTTTGACACGTATGAAGGCCATCTTACTTTCTGCCGGTGTTTCGGACAGTGCGGCCATCCCCCCTGTCGAGAGGACACGGTCGTATGAACAAGAGCAGAACTCAAACTCTACTGGGATCATGTTGAACACTTGTGAGATGTGTTCAGAGTTGTAAATATCAGTGTGTTGCTGGTTAAGAGTAAACGAAGATTTAATGTCCATGCTCTGAGTCTGGACTCACATGGGTTTCCTCCCTCTGACGCCGGGGTGGCCGCGGTGGTGCCGCGCCGATGGGAGCGGAACAGGCTGCTGATGGACGACATCCGGCTGAAACCGGATCCTGGGGGGGAGATGGAGGGGGAGATGGGTGTTAGACTCGCGCCTGAACCTTTCTTTTGTCGGTGGCAGCAAACGGCTGGTGTTGTACCTCCGGATGGAGCTGGAACCGGGCTCGGGGCCGGGGCTGGAGTCGGGACAGCCAGGCTCTGGCTGGACCTGCTCCAGAGAGACGGGGACTGAGACTCCTTGCGGCTGGGAGTGGGGCTGGGTCTGGGACTGGGAGTGGGGCTGGGTCTCGGCTTTGGGTTGGTCTCCCTCACTGTTGGGAGGACACGGGACACATCAGATCAAAGGGGGGGGAGAAACAATTCTTACAAATACTCCGATTACAACTTTGGGAATGATAATACATTCTCGCTCGTTGAACTATGAAGTAATGTGATACTTGACTGAAGTCAAAATGATTGTTATGTATTATTATTAAAAGATTATCGTTTTAAAGCAGCACGATGGTATTTCACGCCACGTCGTCGTCCGGGAACACACCCGTCTCCCGCTCCTCTCTCCTCTGCCGGTCTTGGAGTCTGGGCGAGCTCATGTTTCCTCTGTCTGCTACAAGGAAGAAGCAGATGGCAGATGTCACACACACACACTCTTGTGCTGCTCCATCACAGGCTCATTCAGTGTTTCTCGGCCTCACCTCTCGGGGGGGCGTCTCTGCTCCTCACGTCTTGACTCTTGAGGCCGATACCTGAGGTGACACGATGTGAATTAGTGAAGTTTGAATATTGCCTCCACTCGATATATACATATATATATTGCCTCATGTCCGTTCACGTCACCTCTTCTGTCGGCGGCCCGCACTCCTCCCACCGTGATGCTGGGCGTAGCCGCTGTGAGACCAGACAGGACACGGGGATTACGTCACGCTTGATTATGATAGAGGTGGAGAGGTGATGGAGACACGGGACGTACCTGGAGGACGGCTGCTTGTGGTGCGAGGGCCCAGACCGAACACTGGAGGGGGAGGGGTTAGTATTTATGAAATAATAACAAATAAACAAATAAAAATCCTCTATTCAGAAATGTAAAAAAAAAAAAAACTCACATTTTAAAATCCCTCCTTTCGTCCCTGCGTTCCGATTGGCTGGATGAGACAAGAGGAAGTTGAGAAAAGACGACTTTCTTATCTGTGTGTGTGTGTGTGAGAGACTTACAGTCCTTCAGCGTGAACAGAGTGACGTCGTTGACTGGAAGAGAGCAGAGGAGATTAGGTGAGGACGCGACGAGGAGATTCAAGATTCAAGATTCAAGATGTTTTATTTGTCACATACACACACAGGGTGTGCAGTGAAATGAAAGTGGCAATGCTCAGCAGGAATGTGCAAGGGCAACAAGTACACACTATTTACAATAAAAAACAACAACACAATATTTACAGTAAGTGTGTGTGTGTGTGTGCCTAAGAGGGGCAGTTGTGTGGGTCTATGTGGGGGTCCTGGTGAGGTCGGAGTTCACAATCCTGATGGCCTGAGGAAAGAAACTCCGTCTCAGTCTCTGTTCTTGCAGCGTGACTACGGAGGCGCCTGCCTGACCGCAGCAGCTGAAACAGTCTGTTGTTGGGGTGGTGAGGATCCTTCATGATCCTGCCGGCTCTGGTTCTGCACCTCCTGGTGTACAAGTCCTGCAGGGTGGGCAGTGTAGTTCCAATAGTGCGCTCAGCCGAACGCACTACTCTCTGCAGAGCCTTCCTGTCCTGAGCGGAGCAGTTGCCAAACCAGGCTGTGATGCTTCCTGTCAGGACGCTCTCTACAGCTCCAGAGTAGAAGGACTGAAGGATCCTCTGGGAAACTTTAAATTTCCTCAGCTGCCTGAGGTGGTAGAGGCGCTGCCTTGCCTTTCTCACCAGAGTGTCTGTGTTCGTTGACCATGTCAGATCCTCGGTGATGTGGACTCCCAGGTATTTATACCCGCTCACCCTCTCCACAGTAGTCCCGTTAATCCCCAGTGGTGAGTACGTCCTCTGTTGTTGTACCCTCCTAAAGTCCACAATCAGCTCCTTAGAGAGGAAAGGAGGCGTGGGAGGCGGACCTTGCTTGGTGATCTTGCCCAGCTCCTGGTTGCACAGGTCCTCCACCCGGTCCCGGAGGTCCAGGATGGCGTCCCGCATCGGCTCAAAGGACGCATCGGGGTTCACCGTCACGGCCGGCAGCTCGCCCGACTCCAGCGGGCTGCACACCGACTCGCATCCCTGATGGAAAAAAAGTTATCAAAATACACAAAGATCAGATTCAAAAAGTATATTTATTTGTTCAAATGAATGTTAAATAGATCCACGAATAAACTCATTTAAAAGGGATTTGAAAATGTTCATCAAAGCAGATCTAGACCCACAAATAGTTGCAACACTATTGTGATTTTTAGTGGAAATCTGTAAATAAGTAAAAAAACGCAAAAAATATCCAAATATATCAATAAAAGACTTAAACGTGTATTTAACATCTATTCATCCTATTTATTATTAGGATCAGACTGAAATCATTCATATTTTTTAGGGGGCACTTGTTTTCCCGCTGACTGAAATCCAGGGGCATTTAAAAATAAATTGGGGGCACTTTTTGAAACTTGTGAAATAACTTTGTTCTAAAATAATTATATATTCATGCTTATAGTATATGAGCAATTGCCATACAAATGGCAATAATAAAACTATTAAGCAGTAGTCTATAGATTCAAATAGTTTTCTGAGATTTTTTTTAACAAAAAACAAACAGAAAACATTAATCAGACGATCATATTCAATTGTATTCTTATTTGTGGTTATTGTTATAATTCTTTTTAAACAATTATAACTCGTTTTTTAAATTTTTTTATAATTCAAAAATTATATTTATAATTGTTTTGTGTTTTACCTAACTAGTACAGGCAGTACAGATAGGACACACACAATAAAGAACAATAACAAAACGCTATTAAATTATCAGAATTATTAGAGGAAATTATGGGGGCATTTTTTGCTCCTCTTCAAGTAATGTCAGGGGCAACATTATATTTCTTAGGGGCAGTTTTGCCCTTTGCCCTCTTGTGTTTCCGACACTGAAATGTGCACATGGTGCAGTTTAGAAACATGCTCAAGTCCCATGGGGCCATTAAAACCCGATCAGCGGGCCCTCAGTCGGCCCGCGTGCCGTAGTCTGGACCCCCTCGCCCCCCTCGGGGCGGCCCTTATACCTCCAGGTAGCGGATGTTGTCCTCGCAGAGCAACAGGTCTCTCATCTGCGTCTCCCTGCTCTTCAGCTCCTGGACCTCGGCCTCCAGGCTGTCGACCACCTCCTGGGCCTGGCCCATCTTCTCCAGGCCCGCCTGCTCCAGCGCCTCCTCCAGCAGCTCCTGCAGCCGCTCCACGGAGCGCTGCAGCTCCGCCAACGTCTGCTCCGTGTCGCCGTGGACCCGCTCAGCGGAGCGCTGGGAGGGAGGAGGAGGAGGAAGAGGAGGAGGTCCGATTAAAAAGAAACCGACTGAAATTCTGGTTTTGAGATGACACAATCCGTGAGAACCCGACCGACCTTCATCCCCTCCATCATCTTCTTCATGTCCTTCAGCTCCTGCTCGCGGACTTTCAGCCTCTGCTGGGTCTCAGTCTGCATCTCCGACAGCACTTTCTGAAAGAAAAACAAGATCCAAAGTGTGTGTGTGTGTGTGTGTGTCACACAAGAGGACAACGTGAGAAGGTGGAGCATTGTGATTGGACAGGAATGCAGTTAGGAATGTTCTCAGCCCTGGAGGAGACAAAGGGAGAGAGAGAGAGGGGGGGGGAGGAGAGAGGGAGGGGGAGAGAGAATGAGAGAGGGAAAGAGGGAGAGAGAGATGGTGGAGAGAGAAGGGGAGGGAGAGAGAGAGGGGCGAGAGAGAAGCACAGTATACCCCGCTTGTTCTCTATCCAAGAAATTAAACTCTCTCAGATAATATTTACTTATTTTAAAGACACACTGTCTGAATATACATGTGGACCTCCCCCTCCACTCAAACACCCCCGGTGTGTGCGTGTGGTGTGTGTGTGTGTGTGTGTCGGGGGGGGGGGTCTGGTCCCCGGCCGCAGCATCCGCCCCCTTTACCTGCTTCTCCAGCCGCTCCACCTTGGTGGACACGCACTCGTGGCCCTTGTGCTGGTTGCTGGTGCAAAGCCAGCACACGAACATCCGGCACTGGCGGCAGTAGAACTCCTGCAGGTACTTGTGCTGCGCGCAGATCTTCTCCGCCAGGTCGGCGGTGGGCGCGATCAGCTCGTGCGCCTTCAGGGCCTTCTTGGTGGAGTGGGGCTTCAGGTGCGCGGCGCAGAACGAGCTCATGCACGACAGGCAGCTCTTGACCGCCGCCCGCTGCGCCCCTTGGCACATGTCGCACGGCACCTCCGAAGAGGAGAGGGAGGAGGAGGAGGAAGAGGAGGAGGGCTTCCCTTTGGCTCCGGACGAGGAGCGAGCGTTGCGCATGGACTCCCGCACGTCGGCCGTGCGGGCCCCTTTGCGGAGCTGCTCCACGGCCTCGGCCAGCATGGTGTTCCTGGACAGGGAGGGCTTGGGGTTGAAGGACTGCCGGCATTGGGGGCAGCTGTAGCCCCCCTTGGGGTCCTCCTTGCTCCAGTAGTCCTTGATGCAGCCCATGCAGTAGCTGTGGCCGCAGGGGATGGTGGCCGGGTCGTTGGGGAGGTCCAGACACACCGGGCAGTTGAACTGCTCCTCGGTCCACAGTTTGGAGCTCATGGCGGGGTCCGTCGAGGAGGAGAGACCGGAGAGAGAGCCGAGGGAGAGAGTCCGATGAAGGAGGGAAGCCTCGTCTGCACTGACGGGAATCAAGTTCTGTCAGCCAAGGTGAGAGCAGGGAGGGGCGGGGCCAGAGCCGCCGGGCAGGTATAGAGGGGCGGGGCCAGAGCCGCCGGGCAGGTCGAGCGGGGGAAACGGGTGTCGGTGGAAACCCGCTAAAGGTGTGTGAAGGAACTGGTCGTGATGTCATAGGGGTGTATTCAAGATTCAGATCCTTTACTTTAGTAAACAAATCAAGACTATCAAAAAAGCTTTCAGAAACTGAATGTTTAAATCCTATTTCAGCGAAAGCAGAGAAGAATATGCTTTAAATGTTTAATATGACAAAGTTGAACAAGGAACTGTGAGTGTGTCCGAGCTGCGTTCATTTAAGTTAAATTATTAGATTGATCGTCATTGAAAATAAATTAAACTCGTGTCCCAATAATTAAAGTTGGGTTTAACTCTCAGACCTGTGGAAAAAGTCCTATGTGGGGATAAAAATGATGTGGACGGCTTCTTCCTCTTCTTCCTCCTTTGAGTTCTTGAAAGGCCTTCTATATAAACGCCAAGAGAGCCCACAGCAGTGATTGCAGACGGCCCTCTCCAGTAAACAGTCGTCATCATGGTCCCCGTGGGTCTATAAATAGATTTACACTGAAACGTGCCACAAGATGGGAGTGTTGCACCTGTTTAGTGGCTACTGCGCATTAAAAGGTCATTAATGTCCATTATGTGGAGAAATAACCAAATGTAGACGGAATTCACGCTGTTGCATCTATTCTACCCTATAGCCAAAGAGTGTCTAACTGCCAAAGAATGTTTAACTGCCAAAGAGTGTGTAACTGTAAGAGTGTGTAACTATAAGAGTGTTTAACTGTAAGAGTGTTTAACTGTCAAAGAGTGTCTATCAGCGTCTTATATAAGAAGTTAATGTACAAAGTAAAGACATCAAGAGGGGGCGTGGTCTAACCGACACATCTAAAGCGAACCCGGAAGTACTGGACGGGAACCCTCTTGTTCTTCCCAGATAGATAGCTACTCTTCAGTTTAGCTAACTTTGTGTCATCCATGAGATGTCAGATAAAACCGCGAAACGTCCGGGAGTTGGCGTCGGGGTGCTGGTGACCGACCCAGCCCACCCGGGCTGTGTTCTCCTGGGGAAACGGAAAAGCCCAATGGGCAACGGGACGTACCAGCTCCCCGGAGGCCACCTGGAGTTCGGGTACGTAATTGCCGAGGCAGCTGCAGCCGTTAGCTCAGCCCCCATTCATAAATCTGACACGCTGCGCGCGCCTCTACGTGTGACGTAGTTGCGTTGCACACGCCTCTCGGTGTATCCTCACGTATCACGATGATGCGTCTTTAAAGAGTGACTTTACAATGAAATAAAACAACGTCATGGCCAGTATATTGGCCATATTAAGACATATTAAGTATTACGACATATTCTGACTTTGCAATATTACACGTGTTTGCCAAATAAATGCATAGAAACTATTTTTGTCGCCATATTTTAAAGGTAGTTTGGTTTGGTAACTCTTTTCTATGTCCCTAAAAGGGAGACATGGGAAGCTTGCGCTCGCAGAGAGGTGATGGAGGAAGCAGGGGTGCGCTTGGGAGACGTCCGCTTCGCCTCCGTGGTGAACTCCATCCGACTGCAGGAGCAGTACCACTACGTCACCATATTCATGGAGGGAGAACTGGAGTCAGGAGAGCCGGAGAACCTGGAGCCGGAGAAGAACGAGGGTAAGTGAGGTGGAACCGGTTTTAAATGGTAGGAAAAAGAAGAAAAAAGAGATTCCCATCCTGACCAGTGTGCGTGGCTCTCTCCCTCCCCAGGGTGGACCTGGACTGCGTGGGACCGGTTCCCTCCAGAGGGTCAGCTCTTCTTGCCCCTGGCAGATCTAAGGCAACAAGGCTTCAGCGCCGCTCAGGACAAGCGGCGCTGAAACTCTGCTTTGAAACGGCAAGGACTCAACAGGTGCACCTCTTTCATCATGGGTTATGGTAGACACCGTAGTATATACCGGATTAATTTAGATTTTAAGCAAATTGTAGGAGCCATTAGTGTGTAGATACAGCTGTATTGTCAGTATAGGGAACTGGAATTAAACGGGAACCTCACCCAACGACACAAACGGCCTCTTTGTGAAAGCGAGCGAGGAACAGGATCGACCAGCCGATGGGCGAGGACGGAAATCCGGCACTACCAAAGTAAAAACCCATCTCACCTGGAGAATGGAGATCATTGGAAACACACACACACACACACCGCTGGAAGACAGCGCTACTTGTTGTTGTATTTTATTCAGTTAATCATTGTATTAGTATACAATATTATTCTATATAATATACAAAACAGAAAGACTGAAAAGGTAGAGGAAGAAGCAAAAACATTTGTTGAAAATGGATGATTGATGTGCATCATGATGATGTTGAAACGGAACTCACAGAAATGAAATGTGATGCCACGGGAAAAAAAGAACAAGAAAGTTCACAGTGAAAGGCTTCAGGAGGAAAGGAAATAAAATGTTGTACGAGTAGGCAAAATAAAGACAAACATCACAACAGTCTTGACTTCCAAGGAAAATGTCACTGTTGTTCAACTACATCTCAATAATGGACTTCACACACGTTTAAAGTACACACACACCAACACAAGAAAAGTGCAACTTATTCAAAGATTTTATTGGTTTTTTTTACTAAAAGATAATGCTATTTATATGTCATGATATAAAAATAGACTGGGGAACGGTTTGTGAACAGATGTAGAAGTTTCAGCTCATTCAAAGGCAGGCAAGAGTTTTATAATGGTTTGAACTAAGGGTGTGTTATTATCCATCAACAGAAACATTTACTATTGATCATATATAAATATATATATATAAATATATTTTATCATATATATAAATATATATATAAATATATTATATAATATATAAATATTTATAAGTATATTATATCAATATATATATTTATTTCTATATATTTATTTCTGTATATTTATTTCTATATATTTATTTCTATAATGTAAAAAACGTGATCAATCTGAAGTGAAAGCGATGCGGGTGAGTGAGTTTCCCCCTCCTCACATCAGAGTGATGCCGGTGACCCCGGCTGCCAACAGCATGGTCCACAGGGTCGCGGCAGCGGTTGCCACGGCACCGCTAAAGCTCTTGTCGTGGGCGTAGGTGACGATGTGCAGGGCCCCGCTGTAGGCCTCCTCGCACGCTGGCTGGATCTGATCCACGGGGAGCTCGAAGCCAAACTTTCCTTTGTCCCTCAGCTCAAAGGTGTAGGTGAGGGGGATCCCCTGTGCCCGAGCCCAGTCTCTGGAGGAACCGGAGTTGGGGTCTGTAGGGAAAAAAAGGGTTCAGCGGTTTTACCGTTTCACCGGAAGCCACGCGGCAAAGAGCGAGCGAGGACCGGCACTGACTTACACAACACTTCCGGGGAGGTTCCCACGGTGTAGTTCATCCCATGGACCCTCCTGATGGCGTCTGCGGCACCCAAACCCACCTCCATCTGAGGAACCAGACGTTCGCTTTTATCCCACGGTCATTGAAAGCACCTTTGAGCCCTTATGCTGCAGGTTCGGGCAACTGGGACACCCGGAAGCAGTTTTACGAGGCGGGAAATGCAAGAATCTAATGATAATGGGTTTTTTACGCCGCTTTTGATTTCAGCCGGCCTGTAATGTTGTTTCAAATCCTGACTGTGATGTTGTGTCAAATGTGCGGGTGTGAAGTACCAGCTCGTTGGAGTTGGGGGCGGTGAAGTTGGGATTTCCATAGGGAATCAGCAGCAGCTGGCTGTAGGAGTGGATGGTGAGGAAACACAGGAAGTCTTCCTTCCGGGTTCCCACGAAATAGGTGACGGCCTGGGCCTCGGGCTCGGACGCGGGTTGGCTCCCGCAGTAGATGTTGGAGCAGGAGTCAAACGACACCCCGACCGCTGGGAGAGATTAGCCAAAGAAATCAAATGTAGGAGTCGCGCCGCGAAATTCGAGAAAACAATATAGTTGTACGCAAACATTTGTGTTTTTTTTAAATGTAAATTTGTAGCCCTGTGAAAGAGCATCATGGGTAATTGAGTCCATGCAGCACACTGATTGGGTATCGCTCATGTCGTAGATTCACATTTGTAGAGTTCACATAATGAATTCACTTGATTCTGTTGAAAGACGAAGGGGGCATCTGGTTAATTGGCACGTAAGTATATTTGTTTTTAACTATTGTTTTTATAGAAAATACTTTCACACGGAATATTATGCTGCAAAAAAGCGCAATCAAATTTTTTTTTTCTGAACTTAAAGGCATCGATCTTTATTCTCATGCAGGTAAATTGCACCTTCCTGTTACAGAAATAACCCGTGCTAAGAACCGGGATCTTGAGAGTTGTGAATATCTTTGGTGCTGGGTTGCATTGTGGGAATTGTAGTTTCTAGCATTTTTCTGGCGCTCTTTAGCACCTCCTTTGAAACAAAGTGTGCATTGGGGACATCTTGAGGAGGAACAAGGTGCAGTTAGTTAAGGAGATGGAGAACCACGATAAGACTCACTGGCCCAGTTGGCGTCAAAGTTGCGGTTGAGATCGACGCCGGTGCAGTTGCAGTCCGAAGGTCCCGGTGACCTGTTCTTCCTCCACAGGCGAGTCTACGCACCAAAATGACCAGTCAGTTACATCAATTGAGCTGGATATTAAACATACTCCAGTGCTGCCTGTGTAATCTCATTTCCTCCGTCCAATTTATGTTAAAAATGAGATGATTTTCTACTTGGGTCACTCTGAGCACCAAAAAAAATCAATTTGTTTCCGATTGATTCGCCGTCTCTTTAATTGACCGCCGTTCTCGCATTATCCCGCTCATCTGAGGCCCGAGAGCCGCGGCTCAGAAACCCCTCAACAGGTAATTGGATTTGAGTCTGTACAAAAAGAAGAAGAAAAAACCCGTAAGCACTGACTGTGTTGTCCTTCCAGGAGTAGATGTAGCCGTCTATGTTGAGCACGGGGGTGACGTAGAAGTCCATGTTCTTCAGCATCTCCTGCATTTTGGGTTCGGTTTTGTGCGCTTGCAGGATCTAATTTGAGAACGCAATGACAATTATACAAAAAATCATATTATTATATGAAGTCAGGATTATTAAATGATTGCGCTCCTCTTACCTGCCAGACAAAGTACTGACAGAAGGCCGGGGCGATCCATTCCCTGGCGTGTATGCCACAGTCCATCCAGATAGCTTTCTTACGCTGCCCGGTGTTGAGGCCGATCTAAAACACACGTTTCCATCGCCTCCCGTTAGGCCGCCACTCTACACAAACACGCATTCACCATCCCAACTCAACGGATCGCAAAGCTGGTCGACCTTGAGCAGGCTGATGCTCCTCTTCTCGTACGTCCGTCCGTACGCCATTGTGGTCACGACATCGGGGTTCTCCTTCGCCACCCGAGTCATCCAGTCGGCGATCTGCGGGGTGAGAATGCACGGGTCACGCAATCTGAGTGAGTGTCTTGTGAGCGTGCGGCGTGTCAAGAGCGAGCTCATCCTCCTCACCTCCGCCATGGGATGATATTTGTAGTAGTCATGCTCCACTCTGTTTGCACACAGCAGCAGAATGAGTGAGAAGCAGTGGTGGAAGTACGAGGTTCCCGCCTTGTTGATATCATTGATCAACACACTTTATGAATGAAACTCACCTCTCCACTCTGGCTGCTCCCGCCGCTGAAAGCAGCACCAGGAGGCTCAGTCCCGCCGAGCTAAGCATTGTCACCTTTGCTAACGTAAAGACCCTCGTTTGAGACTCCGGACCTCCGAGTGGTACACAAGCCTTTATAGAGGCTCTCCATCAGATAAAGACACACCTTTGGCCTTGTTTATTTGTCATTTCTTATGAGCTGTTGCTAAATATTAACCAAGGTCAGACGCTTTACAAATGTATAAGACGATAGCTATTGAGAACATACTTGTACGATAGACTCAATTGCCCCGTGTGACCTTGATGTGTGTTTTTTACCTTCGCATTGAAAATGCGGAAGGTTATGTTTTGATCGCCGTGTATTTATTTATTTATTTATTTATTTGTATGCGTGTTATTCGCATAACAAAAAAAGTTTTTAATCGAATCGCATGAAATTTGGTGGGATGATTGGTTATTATCCGGGGAGCATTTGATTAGATTTTGGGATCGATCGGGTCAAAGGTCAAGGTCATGAAAAGGTCAACATCCTCTTGAATCGCATGGAATTTGGTGGGATGATTGGTTATTATCCGGGGACCATTTGATTAGATTTTGGGATCAATCGGGTCAAAGGTCAAGGTCGTGGATAGGTCAAAATCTTCTTTTTACCATAGCACAGTCAATTTCTATCCAATTGGCATGCAACTAATGCACAAAATGTTCATAATGCAATGCCCAATCTTGTGATATGTGAAGGTATGCGCTCTACCGAGTGCCCGTTCATGTTTTAATACTGCTTTAGACTTTTTAATCACATCCACTCCAGCTCACTCTTTTCTTCACAAATAACTGAGAGCAGGTGATATTTAGTCCCCTCAGAAACACAACGACTCATCAGGAATAACAAAGGAATTCACATGAAAATATTGTGTAATTCATGAGAAATATTGCTCCCTTCATCCTTTCTGGAAAGTACGGACATTTTTAGAGCATCATACATCCTCGTCTGACGGTACTAGCGTGTGTTCAGCCAAACAAAAGAACATATTTGTGGAATAAGAGAGAGAAGATTCGATAAGCTCCAATAAGTCAAAGACATGACTGGAAACAAATAATGAGTCTTGGCCAATGAAAAAGAGCAAAAGTCCACCAGTGGTCATAAATGCTAGGGTTGCAAATTGTTTAACCCTCCTGTTGCCTTAGGGTCAATTTGACCCGATTCAATATTTAACCCTCCTGCCGCCTTAGGGTCAATTTGACCCGCTTCAATGTTTAACCCTCCTGTTACCTTTATATTTACTAACATATTTTACCCTTGGGGTCAATTTGACGCCAGCAATTAAAACCTCCAGAAAATTATTAGAATTAATATTGTTTTCCAAGTTTAAGTGTGAGGCACTTTATGTAGGTTTGTTGACTACCGAAAGAACACCGACATTAAACATTGAATGGGGTCAAATTGACCCTAAGGCAACACAAGGGTTAACAAGGGGGCAATGAGCTTGATTCGATACCATAAAGTCAAGATAAGGATTTTAATGATTCTCTGTTTGGATAATCGTTGTCATCTTAATGTTAATTAGCATTGTCACTGTTAGTATGCTAACACGCTAAAGTAAACAGTCAACATTTTGTCGTTGTAATTGTACACAAAGGCTGTCGACTCTTTAACCGTCCTGTTGCCTGAAACTTTTATTGGATGCTAAACATGAATTTATTTTTTACATTTCATGGCCGTAGGATCAAAACGTTATATCTATCGAGGTAATTATTAATAACCTGAATTCTTTGTTTTGATTGTTCCATTACACCAGCGCTGAAGTAATCATGTTATATAAGATCGTTATCTGCAAATTATGCCTTGTATTACCTTGTTTTTAATATCACCCTTTCAATCAGTTGGCATGCTTTGATATATGTGTGTGTGTGTGTACAACAATAGTTTATTTGGCATTTAAAATACCTCAGAATGTAGTCTTTATGATATACTAGAGGGAAAATAAATGTTTTATTCATCAGTGAGTAGGAAATGTTGCTGGTCAACATCATCTGTGCTCAGGTGGACTGCATGACATTATAGGCTCAGTTTAATCTAGTTTCTCCAGGAACAAGCTTTTATGGTGTCCCTGCAGTGCCTGCTGAAGAGTCCTCATTGAGGTCTTCAGGGTACGTGTTTTGGTTTATTGTTAAATTGCTATAATGCAGCTCCTAAAGATTGCCTGTGATGCATTCTTTAGATTTTGTTTTGTTGCTCTCTTAATGTTTTTTTCCTTTCCTTATCTGTGGTTGCTGCTTCTCAGGTATACGGCCGCTCAGTTATTCTGATGATTGTGCACAAGATTGTGTAGCTGCTGTCCAGAAGTCACTTTAAAAAAATAAAAAACCCATGGAAACAAATTTGACATGATGGCCAAACGATTTAATTACAAATTCCATGTCCGCCATGCGGCCCAAAAATAAGTTTTCCCCATAGACTTACATTGGGAAATGGACGTCTGTAGAAGACACAAAAAGACACACATTTGTTTGTCTGGTACAAATAAATACTAGTGCATAAACTACTCCTGAACATACTGTTAAATAACTCTCTTTGCATTTGATTATTGTTTATTCGAGAGTAGAAATATTGTACACAAGAACATTTCTCTAACATTATAACACAAATCCATTTAGTTTGTAACCTTCAAAATAAAAGCACGGGATATAAAGGTGATCATGTGTCTTTCAAGCCGTCAGGGGCCGCATAAAATGACGTGCTGGGCCGCATTCGGCCCGCGGGCCTCGTGTTTGACACCTGTGCTGTTTTTTTTAGGAATCCTTCATGTAACGTCTCACCAGCAGATGTCAGTGCAATGCTGAGTTCAGGTGAAATCTGTAGATCATCAGAAACACCCAGAGTACTCCCATTACACCGTGACAGCTATATTCTGAAGTACAGACTACTTATGGCAGTACGTCCTCGTTCTCAATAAAAACTCAGTGCAGCTTGTCAACATGCATTTACGATGCCCATTCCTCTTGGCAAAGTTGACCCTTTGAGATTAATTAGTGTCGGAGTGCAGCCTCTCCTTCAACCGGAGCTCTATCTGTCTGCTCCGTGGTTGTGGCCCTGACAGTGGAGCGCCCCCCCCCCCCCCCCCCGCTCCTCCCGCTGACAATGTGCATCTCGTCTATTCATAAGCCGCACGTGAAGATACGGAGACGAGGCCTGTCTCGGGCTCCGGGTGAGCCGTGCTCTCCAACCCATAATCAGAGTGCACGCCACGCCGTTCCTTCATAATGATGGATGAAAGCGCTAATGCTTTGGGATGAGAGAGGCAGGCCGCGCCGCTACACTCAGACACGAGCCCACCGCCTGTCTGCTGACGTCTTTGAAGCCGCTGATAGCGTCTCACATTTTGGATTAAGAGAGGGGGGATTAGAGCAGCGTTTGGATGTGGGGTGATGCTTCATGTTGGTGTGCATCCGAAAGTACACGCCAAAAGAGTATCACACCAGAAGTATGCAATTTGAATACTATCTTTGGTGAAATATGGCAATATATGCAATACTGGACTTGATATCCCACAATGCAATGGCGATGGCGGATCTGCAACGTAAACAAAACGCTTTAATTTAAGTATTATATTCCATTTTGTTTGCCGTAATATATATATTTCTAAATACATATAATTATTTATATATATATATATTTATATATACGTGTATATTTATAAATATATATAAATATATATATATATATATATGTGTATATTTATATATATATGTCTTAAAATTCAGCTCACAAAGGATCATGAAGTTGGCCCTGGTTACCATGGCTACGCGTCTAGGATCTCGCGAAGCAACTTCAAACGCACGCATTCTTTTCTATTCCTAGTTTGTGACTCGTTTACTCCAAACAGTTAAACGCCTGACAGTTTTCAGTTCAACATTTCACGATCACTCCGGCAGTTTCTCTGCGCGGCGATCCCTGTTTCACAAGGTGCCGTTAGCTTGGGGAGTGAAGAGCTGTGTCAACATCTGGACTGTAGAGTGAAGCGTCTGTCGGTGCCGCGTTGACATGTGAGTGAGTGTGTGTTTGCCCTTTAAAACCTGAATCCCCACAGGACGGTTTCAGTTTATGTTATACAGCCCAACATTACAAATTTACCTCGGAGGGCTTTACAGTCTGTAAACACATCCCTGACCTCTGACCTCACATCGGATCAGGAACAACTCCCAAAAAATACAAGAAAAAAACTTTCTCGACGGAGAAAAGGGAAGAACCCTTGAGGAGAGCAACAGAGGAGGATCCCTCTCCAGGATGGCCGGAACAATAGATGTCATGTGACCAGAAGGAATCATTACAGAGTTACATAAACACATTAAATGAATATATGAATAATTAGTCTTCGGCATGGACATAATATAACAGCACAACATGAGCTAAAATAATTAGTAAGCAATTTTCAAATGCTCCAAACACAAAATCACAAAACACTAAAATAATTCAAGTATCATATTTATAATTTTCCTTAAGTTAGCTCACGTAGCTTCACTTAGCTTTTTTTCGTAATGCTGTATTTGTAAGTGAGACAGTCTGCGACATAATAAATAACCAATGTGCCCAGAGGCCCATTTTGGAGAGCTCACCTAAACTATTTGGACTAACAAGGCTCTAATGTGGTCCTGCTTCACCTTTTCTCACTAATTACAATATGTGTGAGCTGCTTTCATGATCTGTACCGTCACGCTAAGCGGACCGTCTCCTGGCTCCAGCTTCAGACTCAGAGGAGACTCCCGGGAGTGGGTTTCCATTTTCTCGTTTCACTCCCGGCAACAAAGCAAATAAGTGTGTTCCGCTGAATGTCTCACCTTTTCTCTCTGAAGTAGCCTGACTACGGCGAGCAGACGGCTGGAGGCCCGGCAGCGAGGGGAAACGGGCCTGAAATGTAAAGGTGACACCTGGGAGGTAATTAGGGGGCTTTGGAGGAACTGCATGCAATCATTTTGTAACCTTTAGACGGACCCAGACGAGCTTTTCTCCCTTTGACTCCAGCCCATGAGCTCATTACATCCCCGGATTATAGAAGATCCTCAGGTTTTGTTAACGTCAAAGACACGCAGCGAAGGTCACGGACTCCGATTGAGGTACTTTCCTCTTTTATGGGAAAGCTCAACGGCCGGTCTGTCCTCGGTGAACACAGAGGAGACGGGAGGCTCACGTTAATGAGACGTGTGATTACAGTGGTGATGGGGAGCTGGATAACGTTAAATCATTTTATGATTTAAGTGAAGCGCCCCTGGAGCCCCGTCGTTAATTATACGTCTTAGACAGATATTCTGCTCATGTTGCTGTAATTTTAATCCCTGTTTATGTTTCCGTTGCTTCGTTGCTGCATTAAAAAAGGTTTACACGTTGTGCCTATGTGCCCTCCACGAAGGATTCTAGACGCACTCAATTTTAGAGTAGTGTAAGTTGTTGTGCGTCCCTAAGTAACTGATGCACACGGCCAACGTTCATTAGTTGAACAGTCAAGTTGCAGCTCTCTTGTTTTTCTAGCCTCAGGTAAGACGTGTGTGTGTTCCTGAGTATTGACAACGCCGCCCTGAGGCACTCGTCAACTTTTTTCGTTGTTGTTAAGGGCGGACTCCTCTACGCAAAGCTTCAATTCAATTAAATTCAAATTAGTTTTTGCAACGCAAAATCACTCATTACGAATTGGCCTCAGAGGGCTTTACGACATCCTCTGTCCCAGGACCCTCAGGCCGGTTCAGGATATATATATATACATGCCTTTTGAATTACTCTTCAGTTTAAATAGAACTGCTCTTTATAATGATCTATTTTACTGAAGAATAATTCAAAATGCATTATTTCATATTTGAATTATTCTTCAGTAAAATAGATCATTATTATAAGCAGTTCTATTTAAAATATTACATTTGATTAATATCGGATTTAAAAAAAATGTATATATATATATATATGAGCTGAATGGAGAGAAGGAGGGAGGGAGGGGGGAAGAGAGGGAGGTGTTTGTGTGTGTGAAAGAGAGACCGGGAGAAGGAGAGAGAGAGCTCCTCAGTTGCCCTAGCAGCGCGTGCAGCTTCATTCCTTCACAGTCCGGTGCGTCGCGCGCTGAGCTGCGCTTCACTTTCACGGGGTGTCCCCCGACCCCCCCGACCCCTCTCCCTCGCGACCATGCGCTGATTCACTTCTCACGGTCCGGTGTTCGGTTTTTTAAGAAATTATTATTTTAATTACCAAACTCTTTCAAGTTCTACGACGCCCCCTTCAATCTCTCTCTCGCTCTCGCTCTCTCTCTCTCTCTCTCTCTCTCTCTCTCTCTCTCGCGCGCGGCTGTTATGAAGAAAAACGCGCCGCTCGCCAGTTGATTCCATCGCGCGGCTCCCGGGGCGAACAGGGCGCGCAGGTGCAGGCGAACAACCCCAGTCCTTGTGCCAGCCGTCCTGCCGCAGGAGGGAGGATGGCGCTGGCTCTGCAGGCGGCGAACGCGTCGGCGGCGGGCTGCGCGCAGACGGGCAACCTCAGCCTGGAAGTTGGCGACTATAACGTGAGCTGCCCGAACGGCTCCGACGTCCGTGGCCCGGGCAGGAGAGTGAAAGGTAGGCTTGATTCTCCTCTACCGCGAGCTCAGCTAAGCTACTGTAGTCTTGCTTCAGATGGAATGACGGGGAAAAAAGTCTTTTAATTAGCCCCAACCTGGGTCGTAATTATTGTGGTATTAATAGGAGGGAAATGTTTTTTTAAATGTTCTTATTGCCATAGAAAACAAGTGCAAATCTGTAAATCCTACAAAATAAAAGCACCAACCCCTTTGGTTGAACCCTTTTATTTCCATCTTGATGGCGTCTCATAACAAACTGCCACCTATTACTGATTGCCTGCTTCAAAAATGCAGTCAGCATTTCTTGTCAAAAACAACAACACAGCATTTTTATTCGCTAACCACCACAGATCCACCCCCCCACAGTAAAAGAAAAAGAAGAAAGGAAAAATAAATCATCATGAATCAGGAGTTACGTTTTAATGAAGTTCCTCAGCATTGTGTTCAATCCATCACAGAGCAGACCAATTATACTGGCGCTTCCCTCTGCATCAATAATGCCACAGTTGTGAGAGTCCTTGTGTGTGTGTGTGTGTGTGTGTGTGTGTTTAAATCCTGAATGTTGATGTTTCTCATGTATAATTCTCAAACTGCTGACTGCACGTTGAGGATATTAAACCGCACACCCCAGGAGAGGAAGATACGGCCCTTTGTCTCTCTATCGGGACACCATGTGGAAAATAAGGGCTTGATTGAAGTCTGAACTTGGGCGAGACTTCCTTCTTACTCCACCCCACGCTGCTCCTGCAGAACATTTAAACAAAATCCCTTTCTTTCCCCACCCCTGCCCCTATACTGAATTATTCACAGGCGTCCCCCATCTTCGTTACTTGTATTGACTTTACACAGGCTGGGCAGCAGCACCGGGCTCCCAGCTGCAGCCGGGTGTGTGTGTGCATGGTGTTGCACCGAGAGGAGCATCCTGCTGCCGCCGGCTGCGTCCTCTCATGCGACACGCGCACACAGTCCTCTTTTTATTTCCCTCTATCCCCCTCAGGCCAAGAGAGACGGATTATGCAGCCGCATTGCTGCTCTGATGAGCCACGACAACGCGGGGACGGGGAATTAAAGCGCCATCCCCTCCACACACACACACACTCCACTTGTGGAATTTCTGCTGTCTGATCCATTTAATTGGAGATTTGTGTCCATCCCTGGCAAGAGGACAGCGCTTCTGATGCTAGTAAACAAAACATTAACAGGTTCAGCCATAACCACAACAGCAGTTTGATCCCAATGAAGCGAAGAAAGTTGAGTAAATATAGTCGGATGTATTTGGACCGGAGCGTTTTGCAGTTTATTGCACACACAGACGGAGCTGCATGCCTTTAATATGTATTTTTGGAGGTTATGTTGGGGGTAAGAATCATAATCACATACTTTGACAATATTTGATGGATAACTGATTAAATCTATATTATTTTTATTGCGTGAGACAAAAAAAACTGAAAATAACAAGACGGAACCATTAAGAAAAAATGTTTTTAGAATAATAATTTAAATCTGACAGGACACAACACGCGAGACACGTGACTCCTTCACTCCCAGGGCGACAGAACCTTCATAAGACTAAACACTTCATCATGTGAAAAACACTTTCATTGGTTATTAGATTATATATATGTAGCAGCTCCATGGCCACTACCTCTGGGTTCCCCCCCCCAGCACCAAGGATCAGCCCGGAACCACGAGGTTTGGCGGAAGGACATAATTTATTGGTCACACACAACGCACAAGCAGACCGCAAAACCTGCGCCTCTGCTCACTTCCCCTTCCCTCCAGCTCTGCTGCCCTTTTATACAGGCAGCATCGGCTGCTGACTGATTGCCAATCAGTCAGAGCAGCTGACTGATTGTCAACCAGCCAGCAGCCGAGGCCAGATTGGGGACAGCTGCCACATATCCCCACCACCCGATTTAGGCCGGGGCTCCATCCGGCCTAACCTACTCCCCCCCCCATGAGATCTTGGGCGGAGGAGGGGGCTCTGGGGGACCGGGCTCGGGACGTGGGGGCTCTGGGGAACCGGGCTCGGGACGTGGGGGCTCTGGGGAACCGGGCTCGGGACGTGGGGGCTCTGGGGGACCGGGCTCGGGACGTGGGGGGGACGGGGAGCTGAAGCCCGCTGGGCCGGGGAACGGGGAGCCGGGACCGGCCGGGATGGAGCCGGAGCAGCGGTAGCTGGCCCCTCCGACAGGGCCCGGGGATCCGGAGTCGGCCCTCCACCGATGGGTCGGCTCGGGGGTCGGCAGCTCCGATGGGTATTGGGGCTCGGGGTTCGACGGCAGCTCCGACGGCTCCTGGACCTCGGGAGTCGGCAGCTCCGACGGGTCCTGGACCTCGGAGGTCGGCAGCTCCGACGAGTCCTGGACCTCGGGGTTCGGCAGCTCCGACGGCTCCTGGGCCTCGGAGGTCGGCAGCTCCGACGGGTCCTGGGCCTCGGAGGTCGGCAGCTCCGACGGGTCCTGGACCTCGGGGTTCGGCAGCTCCGACGGGTCCTGGACCTCGGAGGTCGGCAGCTCCGACGGATCCTGGACCTCGGGGTTCGGCAGCTCCGACGGGTCCTGGGGCTCGGCGGTCGGCAGCTCCGACGGGTCCTGGGTCTCGGGGTTCAACCGCAGAGCCGGCGGGACCAGGAGGGCCTTGAGGAACCGGCGGTTCTCCTCTGCCTGTGCCCGCCCCATCTCCTCAATTCTGGCCAGAATCTGGCCCAAGCTGCTCATCAGCTCCTCCTCTGGTTTCCCAGACTCCATCCCTTCCAGGTGCTGGGTTTCCGGGGGCCCCACGTTGGGCTCCAGTGTAGCAGCTCCATGGCCACTACCTGTGGGTTTCCCCCCCCAGCACCAAGGATCAGCCCGGAACCACGAGGTTTGGCGGAAGGACATAATTTATTGGTCACACACAACGCGCAAGCAGACCGCAAAACCTGCGCCTCTGCTCACTTCCCCTTCCCTCCAGCTCTGCTGCCCTTTTATACAGGCAGCATCGGCTGCTGACTGATTGCCAATCAGTCAGAGCAGCTGACTAATTGTCAACCAGCCAGCAGCCGAGGCCAGATTGGGGACAGCTGCCACAATATACTTTATTCATCCCCAGGGGGAAATGTCTGTGAAGCAGCAGCAAGCATTTTTATAATATAAACAATACGATGAAATAAAATAGCAGGGCATATTACATTTAAGAATTTAAATAGTAAAGGAAATGAAATAAAATAAGAATGAAAAGTGTGTATCCAAGTGTATATAAATTATATAGAGTGAAGCGCTGCAAGTGTTATTGATGTTGGTCAATCTGAGGAGGGTCTGGCCAGAGGTGATTCTTTGTGTTATTGCAGTGGACAGGAATGTTCTCCTGGATCAGGAATCAGTCAGCGTCCTCCTCTCCGGCTCCAATGCTGCTCCCCCAGAGCACTGGTCCAACAGACTGGTAGAACACCTCAGAGCACTGGTCCAACAGACTGGTAGAACACCTCAGAGGACTGGTCCAACAGACTGGTAGAACACCTCAGAGCACTGGTCCAACAGACTGGTAGAACACCTCAGAGGACTGGTCCAACAGACTGGTAGAACACCTCAGAGGACTGGTCCAACAGACTGGTAGAACACCTCCAACATCTTGCTCCACACATCGAAGGATCCAAGTTTCCTTTAAGAAATAGAGTTGACTCCTCCCCTTCTTGTACACAGCGTTGATGTTGGCGTCGATGTAAACATCCTCTCCCAGAACTCCCAGCGGTTGTGGAGCTGACCCACTAATTTGCTCAAACTGACCCGATTTGCGCCCCAAATACAGATACATAACTCCAGAGCTTGCCTGAGAACGTAAAGTGTTTTAAAAACTCCTGCAGCGCAAAAACACGAAAACAACATCGGACATTATGGGATCTCGTGAGCATTAAATATACAGCGTTTTCAGTTCTGTCCAAGAGCGATAATAAAACAACCCTCGGCCTCTGGGTAAAAACGAAGGCTGGGATGCTTGTTAGTGCAGAGAAGGCATGCAATGTTTGCTCAGTAATGACTGAGAGACGCCTCCGGACTTTCTAATATCTCACCGATTTCTACAACACGTCGTCTCACAGAAGTGATTATCTTCTTCCCGTCGGGCGTTAACACGCTGATGTAGACTGTCAAAGCAAGATCACGGGTATTAAATCACATAATCTAAGACGTTTGAAGCGACCTGATGAGGGAGAAACAACACACACACACACACACGTATGCCTTCCCTCCTGACTTTGAGCTGCTGCCTCTTGTTACCGAATATTCAATAAGGAAAATCAATAAGGCGTTATGGCTTTTATCGGTATTCATCTCATCAGTGCACTCAATAAAAACAGTGCAGTTATCTCAGATTGTAGGGTGTACGGTGTTGACTGGAGCGTCGGCAGCACAAGTAATGAAGATGCCCTCAACCGTACAATAGTAGTGCTGTAAAGGCCTTCGTCTGCACGCCGGCTTGATAGGCTTGTGGTAGTGGAGGTTAGGAGGCAGGCTGGAGTTTAAGGGGTCACCTGATGTCAGTATGAAGGAGGACTCATTTCACCGTCAGTTAACCCTCCGTCATGTGACTCGCCCAGTGGGCAGAGGTGGAGGGAGAGAGAAGGGCTTTTGTAAGTCCCAAGTCTTTTTGCTCAAGTCGGACTAGTCCAAAGTCAAGTCTCAAGTTAAGATGGTCTAGTCCAAATTCAAGTCTCAAGTTGAGACGGACTAGTCCCAAGACTCTAGTCAAGAAAGGCATGCCCCAAGTCATGTGACTCAAGTTGGATTGGGGTCTAAGTCATGTGACTCAAGTTGGATTGTGGTCCAAGTCATGTGACTCAAGTTGGATTGGGGTCCAAGTCATGTGACTTCAGTGCACACCTCTGCTTTATAGTGTGCAGCTGAGAGCAACTTCAATGATCCTGAAATATAGGAACTTTAAGGTCCGATTGATTTTTCTTCCGCAAAGTCTGAACCTCGCAAAGGGTGAGGTCTCTGCAGTCCGTAAGAAGTCCAATTAGTAATTGGCACTGCGTGGTGCTCCCTCTGGAAACACAGAGGCCTCCCCGCTGGCTTTGTTTACATCGTGATTCATGGGAATCGAGTAGCGACCACCTCGGCTGAATGTTTAATTCCACAAAGGAGTCCCTGAAGACACAGCTCTGGCGATACGCAGCAACAAGGTGCTTTTTCAAACGAGGCGATATCGAGCCAGATGAGGAAACTCCCCCATTTAATCAATTTCAACTAGTGCGGTTCAGAATAGTTAATTATATTCCCTTTTAATGAGTGTTGTAGTGGTGGTTACAACACTACGGCTGCAGTGCAGTAACTGCTGAATGCTTGACACTTCCTGTTTCATCCGCCCCTCAACTTTCCGTCCTCCACTTGGCTTTCAAGTTAAAATATTCTCTTTGGTATCTTACGATATGGTAATAAGGCCGATATGCGAGGAATTAATGGCGTCAAAAGCGAAAGTGCGTATCTGGCAAAGCCTCAAGGGTAATTTAAGATGTGCTGAGTTTGTTCGCAAACCATGAATGAACTCTGTCCTAAGACGTCCAGAAATGTCACGGGGGAGACGGATCAATATTCTCCTCTCGTGGAGAGGCGCGCTGGAAAGACTAATTGAGTTTAATTGTGCTGACTGCACCAGAAACTTCGCCTCGTTCGAGTGATTGAATGCGATACAGATGCAGAGCACCAGGTGCTTGATTGCTTTTGTCAATGGATTCATTTGCCACCACTTTTTTTTTAAGATCCAAGTTATGCGTTTTTCGGAGAGAGCGTTCCAAACGCCAACGGGGTCCAATCCGCAACCAGCCAGATTGTCATAAAACCCGCAGTTTGAGCTCAGATTATTCCGGTTTGAAGGGAAGCCGCATACCGGAGTCAAGGTGGAATCAGTCTTGGTGCTTCCCCTCTGGGATTAGATTTAAGAAGCAATCCTCATGTTTTGAATCAGTTAGGATAAAAAAGACGCGCCGCCCACTTTCAGAGCCTGATTACGGCGGGGATTAAAGTCAAGGAGTCACGGAGATGTGAGATGGTGGTCTATCGGCGGTGCGGACACAAATCTGGCATCGGAAGCGGCCTTCCACTCCGGGAAACATTCCCGAGCATGTTTATATAAGTATTTGTTTTTTTTTTACTTACCAAAACACAACCATTCATGGTTATAAGGAAATAGATGTTGATTTGCAATAACCAGCTGGTCCATGTGCTCGGAAAGCCTACGAGAAGAAGAAAGATTCAATTTCAAAACACTCGGACTTGGATGGAGTGGAGTGCAAGTGAATCAAATATGAAAAGCCAATAAAAATTTATGTCTTGAAGGTTTTATAAGGATCATCTTATCTTTACTTCTACCATTTCTCTCTGTCACTGGGATATTATTCCGTTCTTGAAATGAGAAAATTCTTTACGAGGCTACAGAGACGTCAACGCGTGATATATTTCTCCGTCGCTTGACTCGAGGACCTCCTCCTTCTTCTTTTTTTGCCTCCACAAAAGACTTTTTTTTCCTCTCTCTGACGTTCCAAAATGAGACTCTAATACGAATGGAAATGTAATTTCAGGATGTTTATCGCTTGAAGGAAAAATGCGAAATGTCATTATATTAAGAGAGATTTCTCTAATATTCTGCCAGAATTCAGTGATTATGTGTTTGCACAAATCAGTTTTAGTGATCACAACAGCTGAAGAGATGCACTGGGGTCTTCTGGGACATAGAATTATGTCGACAGGTGCATTTATTTCCGAAAAATTCTTGCAAGGAGAATTACAAAATATGTTTTGTCACTCCAGCTAGCAAAGGCGTTAACATGAGCATGTGAACGCGGCATATTGCGCGCTATGAGTGAAAATTAATCCACTGCCGACTTATTCCAGAGGGTCTTTCGGGCTCGCTTGCAATTAGGAGGAACATCAGACCTGGACGCAGCCGACAGTCGTGTCGAACATATCGTCATCTCACAGGGGCCCGGGATGAAATACCACCTCACGGCGAGGCTCTGATGAAAAGGAGAGTGCGGATCGTCTCTGAGATTATTACTGTTCGTTATCACCGGTTTGAGTCACCGCGGCCGAACGTCGTCCTGGAAACACCGACTGTGGTGGATCCCGGCACAGTAGGCGGTTGTGACTACTCTGACAGGTGTTTTTATTTCCGTCTGTGGACAGATTGCCAACGCGACACACAGCGGCAACTGTGTGGGAGAGGTGGACTCGCAACTTCAAACGATTGAGTGTGGTCGAAGCAAGGAAGAAGGGAAGTAGGGGAGTAGGGGGTAGGGGGTAGAAAGGGCGTGACCCCCATCTCAAGACTCTCATTACACATCCACCAACGAGGGACTCTCAATTGTTTGCGGCCCTCATTAAGTTCTTTTAATCTCCCGAAGATGAGATGAAGTGCCGTGATGACACCTTAATGATGCCCACGGGGAAACTTGGCGTCGGTTTGCACTGCAGCAGCCAATAGGATACGCACGGCAAACAGAGTTTAGATCAACATAACTCAGCCCTGGGTCACGCCGATAATGTTCAACCTTAATAACGGCTGCGTAGGAGCATCTCGGAGGCCGTTTTATTTTTGTAATGGCCGATGTATTTATAGATATATTTGAACGCAGCTTGAGGGAGTCAAAGGACCCGGAGTGAATTCTCCTGCAGCCGCTGGTCTCAGGGGAGCCAGACTTACCGCCGGCGCTCAATGAAGAGATCATTCCCGTTTCACTCGGCTGGATGGCTCCCGATCCAACACAAAGGAAGCTGCCGAGCTCGGAGTCAAACTCTCGGGCAAAACGTTTTTCTGTCAACTCGACCGTGTCGACAATCCTCCCCCGATTGAAACCCGTCTCAGAGGATATTCTGATTTTAAATGAATAATTCATTTGTGCAGTGTACAGGGCGACTGGGTCTCTCAGATGGCAGAGGTGATTAACATGCTGGGTTCAAATCCCTCAGCCACGTTGTATTTTTTTACTTCTGCAGATTGTCCGTTTTCTTTTTGTAGTCAATCCATTTTTTTTAGAATAGAGCTACAGCTGATCACTTATATGACGAAGGGGGGCTTTTTTGTTCAATTAAAAAGTTGTATCAGCCAGTTAGCTTGGCATAAAGACGGGGGACCGCTGGTCTGGCTCTATCTCCACACACACACACACACACACACACACACACACACACACTGTTTCATGCCCCTAATTTGTAATGAAGATTTAATTTGCTATCAAGAATTTAGATGAAAACGTATTTATATTTGTAAAAATGAAGACGAAATAAATGAGATCTTTCTTTATTGTGTGTATAATTTCGATACTTGAAAACAGTAATACAGTCTCGTCTTTTCCTAGTTTTTAAAGGCTGCAATTACAGTCAAGTGATGTAATATAACGACTAACCAGACGGCTCAAGCTGTGTTACGTCTGTCATTATATCCACATTCCTGATGATGAGCAAACATCTCATAGGAATGAATATCATGAATATTTGGTTCAAGGCACAAATGGCCAACGTCACAATATCGACTCTATATTTGGTGAAAACATCGTGTCTGGTGAAGACTGCGTTTCCTTTGTTTGTGCGTGTTCTTTCATTCTTATTTTTTACGTCCCGCACAGAAGATGTTCCACGTTGTTCCTCATCTTGATCATTCGATACTTAATCTGACGCTAACCGAGAGGGATGTCGACGATGCGATTGATGTTTACTTTGGATCGAGTTCTTCCACCGCGCTGTTCAGCCCGCGTGATGTTGTTTGCCTTGCATCGTCTTATTCCAAGTATTATTAATCGAATTTGAATTTGGCTGGCGGTTAAACATGGTCACACGCACGCCGTAAGATGTTGATTGTTCAAAGTTGCTCCGTCTCGTAATAGACGTCGGTGTCGTCTGGTGATTCTCATTTCCCGGTCGAACGGCCTCAATACAGCCGCTTCGTGTTATTTTCTCACCTTTTTCATACGACGTCCTCTTATTTAGTCATTTCCTCAAGTCTTTTGTGAACCAGGAAACTCATTTAATTACTTTCACGACGGTTCCCGTTTGTCAAACATGCCACTTGTCTCATGACGGCAAGAAATTATGAAATTCGTATTCCTTTGAAGTCGAACCACATTCAGTCCATTTAATTCAAAGCGGTGTGCTTTGTAATTCACTTCTGCAAATATGCTTCCTTCCTTTGATTGATCATGAGTTTCATGCAAGAAGCGCCCTGAAAACCGTCCTCTCTCTCCCTGTCCGTCAGAGATGGACTCGTTCCGCATCCTGCTCTACTGCCTCATCTTCCTGCTCAGCGTCTTCGGCAACCTGCTCATCGTCGTGGTGCTGGTGATGAACAAGCGCATGCGCACCGTCACCAACTGCTTCCTGCTGTCGCTGGCGGTCAGCGACCTCATGATGGCCATCTTCTGCATGCCCTTCACGCTCATCCCCAACATCCTGGAGGACTTCATCTTCGGGGCCGCCATGTGCAAGGCCATCTCCTACTTCATGGGTGAAGATGGGTTTTCTTTATTTATATTGTACAGCCCAAAACCAGTGTCGCAGGTTTCAGGCTGTCACCAGTAGGTTTCTCCCCTAGGATCAGCACACCAGAGGGATATTTGGTAATATCTTTTATTATTCCAGACCGCAAACTGTGTCTGTGTTCTCCATTCTCCCGCTCCTCAGTCCCTACTGCTCAACCCCACCCCAGCCTCCACCCCCCACCCCTTTGACTCTTAGTTCTCAGGACACCGTTCCTCTCAATTGAGAGTTACTGGAAGAGCTGACTGTCAATTAGATGGAGAAGGTTGCGATGTTAGCAGGCGAGCAGCCGCAGGGGGGCCTCGAGCAAGAAGAACCCCACCTCTTTCTTTTTTGGAGCTGACATGGGCTGTAAGCTTCAGTTGGAAGAGTCTGAATAATGATGCAAGTCGTTGCATCAGCGCGTTGCTCGATTATTCTGCCCATAATTTTACAGTCAGCGTTTTAAGAGTTTTTCTCTCGCGCATCTGAATATGTTAATGTGTAACTTTTAACTTTAAAGCACGGCCAGTGTTTGAAGTCCAACACATCTGCATTCACGCCGAGCTCCTCCAATAAGCTCTTCGGCCTCAGCAAGAAGAGCCTGTTGTTGCGCTTCTTGACGTGGAAATTGGGCGAAACATATCATAGAAGTACTGATCATGTGCGCCCACATCGATCTTAATATGAGAAGCACCCCCCCAATGATTTGAGCCCCCCATGAGCACGGCCCTCCATTAGCCAAAACGGATCGATACGCAGGAGGACCGTCCTCGCCCATTGATCACGCGGCGAACTCATCTACCCTTTCGCAAACTCATCCGCTGCGCACGGCCATTAAGACACACGATACGCCACCCATCCTCCCCGCGCACCCATCCATCCATCACTCGATGGCCGCGTGAGTCATGCCCCCCCCCCCCCGTGCTGTTATGGCGAACAATTATGAGATCGATGTTGCAATAATCATGGGTTGTGTGTGCGTTCGTGCGGTCGTCCATCACCCTCGTGCATCCATGCTTGTTGCTTTTTGTCGGTCATATGATGCATTTGTGTTTTAATGAACGAGAAAAAAATAGGGATTAGAGCTTCCTCGTCCCGAATGGGAGCGTTTAGTCGCTCACCGGTAATGTCCACACTCTCCCGCCCTCTCGTACTGCCGAGCTGCGATTAGCGCGGTCGCCCTGGAAAAACCTCCTGCGTCCACTCTTTTGAAAACAAGCGGGACTGACGTCGAGGCACGTCCAGTATTCATACGTGAGAGGATACAGTCGTGGCAGTGCGTTGGAAAGCGGCTATTCCTGTCACGACTTTTCTTGAGGGGCCGAACAGACTGCGATCTGCGCCAATGCTGCTGATCTCAGATCAGCGTCTGCTGCCCCCCGGCAGTGATATAAAACAGATGAGCAAGCGCAATGAAATGTTGAAAGGGCACAAATCAAATCCCTCAGACAAGAAGCGCTCCCGTCTTTGTCTTCTGCTCCGTCATCGATCCAAATGACCCGGGTGTCGGGCGCCATACATCAGCTGGAGGTGCACTTCCTCTCAGGGTGGACGTGCACATCCTCCCAGTGATTACTCCGTATCAGCGGAGGCCATTTGAGGTCCTGCGGCTCTCTTCCCAATAACGAGCTCATAATACCTTCATGAAGACATGAACATCGAGTACGTTTCCTCAACGTGTTAAACTTTCCTTTGGAGCTTCTTTCCATGCAACGGCTCGTGTTCCTCTCACAGTTTTGATCTGCGTGTCACCGCCGATTGTTTCTCTCGCCGCTCTCTTCATAACTCCCTTTTTCTTTTAATCCCGCCGCTGCATGCCTCTGTTTACTTTGTAAAAAGCACTTTACAAAAGTGCCGTATGAATAATTCACCTGCTTTCTCGTCTTCTACTCATTATCTTTAGTGTTCCTTTTGAGAGAAAATTCAATCCGTGGCGGGGCATGACCGCCCCTCCCTCCTTGTGTGTGTGATTGGTTCTGTGCCAGTGCTTCACACTTGAAAGAGGTGTGTGGGTGTGAGAGACTTATTGTGCCGGTGCACAGTAAAGATCTGCATCGGTTGGCTGTGCCACCCACCTCCTTCTGGTTAGCCGGAGGTGGAGGTGGAGGGTTTTCCGGTGTACTGCGAGTCGACTGTCAATCAATCTTTACGCCTCAGCCGATGGACGACAGAGGCTCGCTGACAGAAAAAGTAACTCTACGATCGCAGGTGGAGCACACGAGCAGGCCATCCTGCTCTTCTTCTTCTGGGCACCAGAACTACGTCACACGTACATGACTTCTATTTGGTCATAAGGACTCAAACAGGAAGTCAGAGATTATTTTCCTTTAAATTTACGATACCGAGTCACGATCTGATACCAAATCAAAATAAAGACGTTCTTCATTAACATGTGATATTATGAGTTATTCTCAGATAAATGCGCGGCACTGGGTGCTGAAACGTAAAGATGGACCGACAGTCCCATCAAAGCCAGGTCGGGTATCTCTGTAATTTACTGATGGATACGAAAATACAGAAGGAGTCGTAGTTTTTCCGATGCAAACTGCTGTACAAAATGTTGGTGGACCACATAAGTTTCCTTAACAATAATATCCAACTTCACAAAATGTCATGCATCCGTGTCTTTCATCTCACGCAGCATTTTGCCTCATTGGTGGAGGGGAGGTGGAGGGGTGGGGCTGCTCTGAGCCAATAAGCACAGTGGTTTTAGTTTGATGTAGCACCCTGTCAGGTTTCATGTCGGTGTGGCAGCGATCACAAAAAATTACCCTTCCCTGAATGAGCCGAAATGCTTTTAATAATGCACGGTCTCTCTCTGACTGCTCTGTAATAATGATGTTCTCTTTGTTCTGGAGTACCCGAACCAGTGGGCCCCTTTGTTCCGTCAGAGGCGGGAGAACGTCGCCGCTCTATCAGACTCGGCATCAAACACCCCACAACCAGACACGCTCACAGCCCTTTCTTCTCTCTGAGTTGAAGACGTCGCCGTCAACAACATGCCATTTAAACCATTAATCCCTCTCGCCGCTTCTGATAAAGCGCGTATAAAATAGAAGGGACATTTTTAATTTAGAGGCCGTCGCCAGGAGGCGGATCCCGGAGAGGAGACGTTGTCCTCAGAAGCGGTCCACCGCTCCAGCAGCTCCAGTAATACGGTTCCTGCAGTAACAGCGGATGGAGGTGTTTGGGCTTTATTCGACCAATGGGTATCAAGCGGACTGGGAGGCTATTGGTTCTTCCTCGCCTCTTTACAGACGTGAACCTCTTGGTCTTCTCCGTCCGGCCCTCTCAAAGTTCTCCCGTGGTCTTTTTGCTCTCCCGCAGGGATCTCCGTCAGCATCTCCACCTTCAGCCTGGTGGCCATCGCCTTCGAGAGGTACAGCGCCATCTGCAACCCGCTGAAGTCCCGCGCCTGGCAGACCCGGTCCCACGCCTACCGCGTCATCGCCGCCACCTGGGTGGTGTCGCTGCTGCTCATGGTGCCCTACCCGGTGTTCAGCTTCATCAGGACGCACGCCAAGGCCAACGGCACCGTTAGCCACATGTGCCGCCTGAACTGGCCCAGAAGGGAAGCAGAGCAGACCTGGTAGGTCCACAGGGGAGGAGGGGGGGGGGGATTTGCATGAGAACATGCATGATAATAATTTGATAGACATGCCTTCATGACTGGAATGACTGAGAAAGACATGAATAGACAAAGCCAGTTAGTGAGTTGAATAGCATCTGCATGTCTTTGCGGTGGAGTCGTGTCGTCTATTCGCATTATCCAGCAGAAAAGTCGATTAATTTTCCGAGCCGTGCAATCAGTCCCTTTCCACTGATTGCAAACGGTTGGAGAATTGATTCCGTGCCGATTTGGTCATTTTTCTAGTTTATATAAGGTTTATATTTCACAGACGGCCTTCAGAACCTCGTCACTGTTCTCAGTGCGGTCGATTAAAAATAAAAGCTTTGTGCAACGCTGTGGTTTTAACTCGCTAACAGGTGACCTCGTACATTGTGTGGTGCTTTAAAACGGATCTCCTTGTTAAGGCAGGAAAATAATTATGAAATAAGGAGACAAAAAAATATATATATCCATGCAACAATTCACCAACATTTTATTTTGGTGTTTCCTTATGGCCCTTCTTGGCCAGATGCATGGGTTTTTACTTCTTTTTATGTTTTATTTTGATGCATTCTTACTTTTGAAGGTTGTATTTCTATAAAAATACCAAAATAAAATAACAAGTATAAAAATAAATAAATAAAGGAGATCTCCTTACTACCTGCAACCACCCAAAAGTATAAATGTATTGCAGATTGACTTTCCCCCGAGTGTTTTGTGATAAATACCCTGACATTAAAACATTATCGATTATTCCATTCCTTAACCCTTGTGTTGCCTTCGGGTCATTTTGACCCGAATCAATATTACACCCTCCCCCCGCCTATGGGTCATTTTGACCCGATTCAATGTTTCACCCTCCTGTTACCTTTATATTTACTAACATATTTTACCCTTTGGGTTCAATTTGACGCCAGCAATTAAAACCTCCAGAAAATTATTAGAATTAATATTGTTTTCCAAGTTTAAGTGTGAGGCACTTTATGTTTGTTTGTTGACTACCGAAAGAACACCGACATTAAACATTGAATGGGGTCAAATTCATCCGAAGGCGGGGGGAGGGTGTAATATTGATTCGGGTCAAAATGACCCGAAGGCAACACAAGGGTTAAGCAGCAGTCATTTGGGTATCGTGACAACACTACGTGAGAAAAAACGCTTATTGTTGCAATTCTATTACAATAAATCGATTTTGTCACAAGAAAACAAAGAACGCTGTTGTGACTTTAAGTTTATTTCCTCACCACCCAGTCAGAAGGACGCTCTTAAGACGGCTCTTAAATTCTTATTGTTTAAGACTTGGACCCCTCGTCTGATGCTAGAGAGTCTGGATTGGTAGGCGTTAGCAAAGCCTTCCATCCTCAAAGATTTCATTACACAACTTGCAGGAAGGCAGGAAGGCACAATTAAAAGTAAAGAAGCAGCTGAACACGGCGGGAACGTGTACGTCTCCCTACATGACAGCCTTTTGTGGTCCGACAGCTCTTTCCTCGGCCCCCGTCTATCAAACCGTAAAGCTTCTCGGGGAAAAAGACATCGGGAGACCAGTTAATTAGTCTCCTGGCTGAGGAGGAGGAGGAGGAGGAGGAGAGTCGCAGCTCTGATGTCAAAAAGTCCAGATGTGTCACTAAGTACGCCGATCTTTCAAGTTTTAATTCCCAGCTTCATAAACCAAATCCTGTCAAGTCAAAGAAAAAAGTAATGACTTTAAAGATGTTGTAATTATAATTATGCACTGGAGACTTAATGGAAGTTACGCCGGAGGGATGAATAATCACATTCATTGAGGAGAATCAACTACACAAGACAACTTTTAAATGGGACCTGATAACGTTTTGCATTAAAGATAAATCTGGTTTTCTTCATGATTCTAACATTAAAGCGGAGGTTTGGCTTCAGTGGGGGAGGTGGAGGTGGAGTGGAGGTGGAGCACAGTTCAGCAAAAGAAGAACATTTACCATATTAATGAATAAAGCAAAAGTATTTTTTCATCCGATTGCTCCAATAAGATTACTTAAAATACTCAATTACTAAAATGATCAATAGTTGCGGCCCAAAACTTTAGATAATGTTGCGTTCGCATATTTACAAAGAAGACAATGCTTTACTGATAACACAATATTACAAAATATAACAACATGTATAGCTTATTTCCCCTAAAATATAAATGCTAGGACTTCAGTGTAACACAAGCATTGCTTCAGGCTTTTCCTCTAAGCAACAATACGGGGCAGACGGTGTGTGCCTGAGAGGCGGAATCCAGGGCAAAGGTTTCATCAGATCTGGACAAATATTTATCCGGTGGTGCCAGAGGAAGAGTCAGGGGATCACCAGAGCTTGAACAAATTCAATTTCCACAGACGGAGTTCATCCTTCTTCGTGTTTGTGGTTTTCAGAAACGTGCATACGGTGTTCCTCGGAGAGGAGCGGGAACCGAACACACCTTCCCCGGTTGTTAACCACGTAGCTTCCAGGTGATGAGAGAGACGAGATGAATATTCATCGTGCCGTCCATCTGGGTTTCCCCCTCCGAGGCAAAACAAGCACGCTCACTTCCTGGCAGCTTTAAACAGCATCAAACAGCCAGCGGATGAGAGGCTGTGACTGAAGCCTGGTCGTCCTCAAAAGAGAGGGGGCAGAGTTCAGAGGGTTGAAGACATTAGAATATCACAGTGAATGAGGCTTCCTCCGTCACCGCGTGGTTGAGGCGGTTATTTTGTGATTATGACGAATCCAAAGGGAGACGTGCCCGGTGATGGTAAAGATGCATTAAGATCAAAGTGACACCTGTAGCTTATTTATTCATGGCTTACCCTTTCAACTCGTGTACAGGTTTTTTTCATTTGATCCGCTGGTAAAGAGTTTATCCTTTTACTCGTTCATTGTTCTTTACTGCATGCGGAAACAAAACAGTGGTGCAGGTCTCATCTATAACTTGCAGTGGTGTCTGCAGGCAGATACCGGCGGCGGCTCGGAGCCCTTTGAATGCTGTACGCCGTTGATGAATTCCCCCTTCACCTCAGTTTCTTTTACAACTTACTCAGTTCGCTGCTTTTTCTTTGCGGCGCCATCAATGCAGGCAGAGAGAGAGTCAGAAAACAGCCCAGCGGCGTGCGGCGTCTGCGAATCGCCTCGTGAAAGTGCTTTTACCGATGTACATTTGGCAAAAGGTCATATAAAAATGTCTTTCTAAAAAAAAGTTTATCCTTTCTGGCAATCCGGTTCTGAAGAGTGACGTCGATGCGAAAGAGCCTGAAACGTATTCTACCTAATGGCCACCAGGGGGCGACTTCTCTGGTTTTATAGAAGTCTATGAGAAAATTACTCAATTTCTCACTTGATTTATTCCCTCAGTAAATATTGAAAACATTAGGTTACGGTCTCAATCTCAAGTTTCAAGTCTTCTTCGACGTTAATTTCATAATCCGAATAAAATAATTGATGAATGTCTGCTTTAGGGCGTGGCTACCGTGTGATTGACAGGTCGCCACCACGGCATCCATCATTCTGGTCGTATCCCACCGTGGGCTTTCAGTCCATGAAAGTGAATTGTACAACGCTCCTTGAGCGTTTAGTTGTACTTAGCTCCGCCCCTCTCATCTCACCTCTGGTTAAACAGTTTATAAAAGGATGGAGACGAACTCCAAAGGTTTCGAAATGTCCACAAAGCAATTAGTGACGACACGGCGACCGCGCCCTCGTAAGTCTATTTGTGTTACGTAGCGCCATGTGTACTGTACGGTGGACGCTGTGGACACTGTCAACACGGCGAGGCACATGGTCGCGTTGAAAGCCAAAGTCGTGTTTAAAGTCAATCTAATTGGTTCTCGTGGTTGGAATACTACTAACTCTTCTGATGCCGAAAAGAAACATTGGAAACACGCTGTCATTGGAAACTGTTTATCAGAGGGCAGGCACTTGGTGATCGGATGAACTATCTGGAAATCTCACTCTTGCCTCGCCAAATAATAGCTGCAAAAAAAACCAGACAAAAATGAATAAGTGTGGTTTCAGCTCTCAGCCAATCACCTGCAAGCGTTCCTCTAATGAAAGGGACGACGTGTGATTCGCCCATACGGCCTGTGTTGAGAGGCCACAACAACTTTTGGAAAGTATGGCACTACTATGAAGTACTCATTGGTATTTGTATTACTGCACTGGTATATTCTCTTTTATTATCTGTGGCTAGAACATCTGATGTGTTCGGTTTGTTTTTTCCCATCCCTGATCCAACTCCTTCTCCCCCCTCTGTGTTCTGTTCTTCTCTTCCCACTGTGGCTGTGTTCCAGGTATGTGCTGCTGCTCGTCATTCTGTTCTTCGTCCCGGGAGTGGTGATGAGCGTCGCCTACGGTATGATCTCCAGGGAGCTCTTCCGAGGCATGCAGTTCGAGGGGGGCCAGAGCAAAGAGGCCGCCGGTGAGAACCGTCATTAGATTCCTTCCGGCTGCAACAGACTTTTCAATCTAGTTCATGGCGCTGATGAAAACATCCGTCTCACTTCTTATAGACCTGTGTGTGAGGCTGCAGCTGCTCAAACGGAATCAAATCCCAAATGAATGCACAGCTTGTTGGAATGCATTTATAAATGTTTCCACGATCTGCGAAAGGGGGGATGTTGCACCTGTTGCGTCCAGAAATAGACTTCTCCGTTGTCAGATCACTCAAGTTTTGAATATCTGCGAGGCCTTACAGCTTAGTCCCAAAAGAAAAGGAATATGTTATGTCTAGCAGACATGTGGTCCCTCTAGGTGAAGTACAGCTGCTGTTGAGAGGCTCCGGTTTCCATGGAGCCGTGTGTGAGATTCATCGAGGTTGAGTCCATCTGAAATAGCCTTGGAGCGTGGAGTTTTATTCCTCCGGGCAGCTGAATGAATTCATGAACTTCCATCCTTCCCTGTTTGGCATTCACACTTTGTGACCCTCCTCCGCAGGCCGGAAGAACGGCGGGGGAAGGGACGTCCCCCCGTCCAACGACGAGGACGACGGCTGCTACGCCCAGGTGTCCAAAAAGCCCTCCTCCGCCTTGGAGCTCCCCACCCTCTCCAAGGCCAAGAAGGAAGAAGAAGAAGAAGAAGGAGAAGAAGGCCCGCAGCACCTCGGACGCCAAGCTGCAGGCCAAGAAGCGCGTCATCCGCATGCTGATGGTGATCGTGGCGCTCTTCTTCGTCTGCTGGATGCCCCTGTACTCGGCCAACACCTGGAAGGCCTTCGACCTGAAGTCGGCCTCCCGAGCTCTCTCGGGAGCCCCCATCTCCTTCATCCACCTGCTGTCCTACTCCTCGTGCTGCGTCAACCCCGTCATTTACTGCTTCATGAACATGCGCTTCCGCCAGGCCCTGCTGTCCACCTTCGCCTGCTGCTGCTGCGGCAACCGCCTCTGCCGCCGCTTGTGCCGGGGGAAGGAGGGCGGCGAAGACGGCGCCACCGCCACCTCCATGGCCACGTCGATGGCCACCTCCGTGTCCAAGATCAGCTACACCACCGTCGGCACCGGCGGCGGCAACTGCTGAGCCTCGGGCGGAGAAGGTCGCACAAACCGGCGGCGGCGGGTTGCCGCGTGCGCACCGTCCGTTTCCTTCTTCTTCAATCTTCTGTTTGATGAGTCGCGCGCTGAGCGGCACCCCGGCCCTCGTTTGCGGGGCCTCTTCTTTTTAAAAAAAAAGAAGGTCTCCTTCAAATTCTGTGTGCATGGTTGCAGAATGTGAGGCGGGACTCAGTTTGGTGACATTCTTCTTCTTTTTGTTTCATTGGCAGCATCCGCTCTGTTGCGTCCCCCAGAGAACATCAAGTGCCTGTGCTCTGTGTGTAGCTTCGTCGCGGCGGCTCGAGACATTTCACTGAGGAACTACGCGGGGGTGATGAGTCTTGTGTTCTTGTAGATATTTGTCTTTCGGTTCTTTCTGTGCCAAAGGTTCATTTTTTTTGAAGCATACTGTTGAAGAATGAGGACTCATTGCCACCGCAGTAATGAATCGGTCTGCTTCTCAGCCGTCGTGTGCATTGTGGTTGTGTCTTCATTCATCCAGCGCTTCTTCCTCAGTTATGAGAAGTATTCTATTGGAGGCTACGCGGGGCAACTTTGGATATTTTCGGCAAGAAATCCTTCTATTTACACCCAAAGATCGCTAAGCAGAGTTCATCCAGCTTTTTTTCTTCCTTCTTGCCTAATGTTTCATCACTTCTCGTCCTGCATATTTTCTGGTAATATCCAAATGCCAGAATCCATTCATTCAGGTGATTTTGACGACGTGATATTAACGTTTTTTTATTTATTTTACGCTCCAGAACATTGAGCGAAATGACTCCCGGGACGGTAATTATTAGAGGAAGTGCAGTTCAAGGCTGATTGCGCCGGCTGGTTGCTCGCCTACAAAGTGCTCCAGTCAAACTCACCTTTTCTGCTCAATTATCTCCACGGTGTCTTTCATGTATTTTCTCTCTGCCTTCCGCTACAGTGCTGCCAATTACTCTGAGAGTTACTGAAGTACGGAGACTCCGTTACCCGGCCGCGGCTAACGAGGCGTTCCTCCGGCGCCGCTCACGGCTTTGTGTCGACAAGTTCAACTAACAACAACATTGAGTCAAATAGCATCTTTCACTCGAGGGAACTGAGCTCAACGTGCGCTACAAGTCCAAAGTCATTTCATCATTACATTAGAATAACAATAGAACCATGTGGCAAATGAAGGATGCAACTGGTTGTATGTAAGTTAGGATCTGCTCCTCAATTATATCAAAAATATTATGCTGTATAATATTGAGATAATTTAAAATACAATATATTGTTATTATATATTATATAAGCCTTTTTATGTTTGTATGATATTCACAAAGCCCTTCAGATGGGTGTCCCTGCTGGGAGTTGAGCCTCCTGAATTTGCACCCAAAAAGTTGTTAAACACTTTTATTTATAGTTTGTAATCAAATTACGGACGTGGCATAATTGCACAATTTAGGATCACAGACGGATAGGGCTTCATTTGAAGATTGATACCACTCTCATGTTGTTCACGCTGAATATAAAGCAAGAGCCAGCTGCCGGTTAGCTTAGCATAAACACCTGTTTCTTGTTTGGTTTAAATTAATTTAATGAAACCTGGAATAATTCCAAACACGGAGCCTGTGCGAAAGCAAACCCTGAAGTTATGATTAGCTCATGAAATTAAATGCTACGAGGTAGCGACCAGCCGCGCTAACCGAGCGACCGTCTCCCGAGGCTCCGAGGTTGTGGTGGGAATAAACAAGACAACGTTGTCAACAAATCCTCTCGAACTACTGTAGAGATGCAAAATGGAGCCACGGCCCTGTTATGTAAGTCAACAAACCAATAGATGACCGGCTCGCTGTGTCGTTAGCTCCCAAGTTGCTCCAGAAGTAGGGAGCTAACGTTGTTAACTCACGGGTTACTTCATGGCTGCTAAAATATTGACGTCGCATTTAAATTGATATGAAAAACTTTAGCAATCACATCTCCTGAAGTGAAACGTTGGCATGACCAACTAGAGAAGAGATGTGACACCCCCCCATTTCCCTTTAGAGGTTCACACGTCCACATGAAGCCGGGCGAGAGGCGAGGAGTCAGCTTGACGAAAGGACGACTCCTTTATTCACGACTTCCTCGATGAATTCAGTTGAAATATGGACAGGATGGTGTTGCAGTGACGTGTTTAAAAAGTTGGCGTCTCCAGCACGAGCATACCTGGACATGTGTTACAGATGTAATGATCGGTCCTCTGTCGTCTCCTATCACTTTCTAGTGCCCCCCCCACCGTCCTTTTTCATCCTCCTTTTCCCATCGCGGAGGCGTATGAATACATGAATGCGGAGAGAGCGTGTGGGCGACAGCTGAGATTTACAGGAACAAGCGCCGTCCGAGAGCAACAAGCGGTGGCGGCGAGTTCGGCTCGTAAAGCCATCCCCGGAGGAGCGATTTCCATATCGCTGACAGCATGAGGCTGGATTAGTTTCACCGGTCTGCACACTTTCAGTTCAACGTGTTCTCATTTGCATGTTGTGTTATATAGGGTGACCAGATTTATTTTCGTGTATCTGGCAACCCTGAGATCGGTCGACCGATGACTGTTCTCTCTACAGTCAGAGCTCGCGCAAGAAGGTGGAATGTAAGGGAGATACCATTTCCAAAACTTGTAAGGGGTAAATACTAGTTTGTGAAAGACCCAGAGAAACACAAATATCCGACGAAGCAAAATCCCGGACGTTTTTGGAATCCCTGCCGGACGCATTTTTTAGGTCTCAAAAAGAGGACGTCTGGTCACTCTATGTTTTATGATCCTTTAGGTTATCCAGTAGCAAACTTTTAGGTAGGTTAAATGAGTCGGAATAATGATGATTTGCCTCTTAACGTGTTCTTATTTCATGGCCTGTCGATTCACAACAGCTCAATGTGCGTTATGGACAAACTTACTGAACCTTGCTCCCTCATCCTGAAGGTAGAAGCCTCCCAGTGACGGGGGATTTGCTCGTTTAGTTTTTAAAATTGAGTTTTATAACAGTTTTTCGATTCACCTCAGCATCGAGTATGGGTATGCATTATTAAAAGGAGCAAACCTCAAAGTCTTAGCTACTTTCTCATTCGTGTACTTTCAGAGTTAAGCTCGTTTTACTCGGCACAATTTGACCCGACGACGACACAAGTGCAATTAATGTCCTCGCTGCAGGATATGCTAATGAGTCAGCTAGCCTCTTTCCAAAGCTGTTCAAGCACCTCGACGTGCATTCAATCAAATGTGATATCTGTGAAAACTAATTATTATTGTTTATACAGATGTATGAATACATTAGTAAAGTAACAGTCAAGTTAAGCTAACGGGTTTCTGGCCCGGCACGTCTGTAGCGATGCGACAAAAAGTAGCAGCATAGCTTTTGTGACGTGTAAACAACCGACATGATGGATTTGCATGACGTCCACAGATGCAGCAGTTTGGACTTTCACCCAGGAGACAGCTGTTCGTGTCCGATGCGAGGCCAACGTTGACGGAGCGTCGGTATTTGACGTCTGCTGTCATTTTGACCCGAACCGCCATCTTTTCCCAAACGTGCAGTTTTGTTTCCTCGAGCTTTTGATCGCTCGACATTTGTCGGAAATTTGCATAGAAAATAAGAAACAACTTTCCGTGAGATATTTATGTTCCCGCTGCAGCTTCGTGATTCGCTGTTCAGTGGCATCAATAATCTTGTCGAATTTTCAGAGATTTTTTTTTCGGTCATGTCTTTCTATAATTATTCCTTCAAGTCTAGTGGAGCCCGTCCAGCTACTCCACTGTGAATGTCTCCTGAAACAACAAGTCAGCTACCCAAAGAATAGATTTTTACTACGACAGGAAAGAAAGACAGACGATCACGAATGTCACTTCTCTGTGCAATGGGCACCTCTTCTGCCTCGAGTGGACCCACGAACCCTCTAACCTTCTCATTTGGAGGGTTTTCATGCTCTCGATGTCGCTTTGAGGAAGCTCGGCTCACCTCGAGCTCACGGAATCCCGACTGACGAGAACAAAAAGCTGCTTTTCTTAGTTCCTGAATAGTTAGGAAGATATTTCGCTCACGAGCGAATTACGAGAAGTTGTTTCGCAATTAGTTCTAATGGCGTCCTGAGGGGCAGCGGCTGAGCGGTAATTGTGCCTCTGCTGGATCTTTTTTAATTTAGCTCTTCTGCAGAATACGTCAGTTGCAAAGAGCGTTTTTTTTTTCTTCTTCTGTAGTTTCTACCTCGCGCACAGAATGAAAAATATTGTCGTTTTTTGGGCCGCAGGTCCTGCAGCTGAGAAACGTCTCGTCCGTTTGTCTCGTGTTCGTGTTTTACTCAGCCTTACTTGTGAAATGGGGAAACGCCTCTTCTCTCTCTCCTCCTCCATCGTCTGGCTTCTTCACACCTCCTTTAGAACGAGGAAGCAACCTGAGAGATGCCGAGGTGAGGAAATCTTATATTTAGCTCTTATTGGAGGGAGAAAGCTGTCTTGCTCGTGTGAATTATGTCATTTTTTCCCTTTCTTTTTGCCATTTTGCCTCATCTGGTGCCTGCTCGTGCTACATTATGAAAAGTGTAACTTGTTCGTGAGTTGAAACGGGTCTTCGATGTGAGGTTATTGATGTTCGTGGTGTTTTGCTTTCACCGTATCTCCAGTGTGATGACGTCATTGTATTGACGCCGTCTGGTTTGGGTCTCACTGGCTCCACGTGCAGGTGTTTTTCATGCAAAATGTCCATTATTTAACAAACAATAAACATTGGGGAAAAAAGACTACATCTTGATGTTATGTGCGAGAGCGAGAGAGAGTGAGGGAGAATGTGTGATTACTTAAATAAATATATTTTCTGGATATAAAACCTGCGAGTTGAGGCAGCTAGAGTTTTAACAGGCGTTCACATCTGAGGCCGAGGAGGCTGGGATGTATACACACGTATTCAGGAGACAGATGAATAATAATATAAACAATGGCACGTCAGCCTCCACGGAAAATACTTCAAAAATCTAATCAAAGTCCTCGGTGGTCTAACTAGTGTTTCATCCAGGAATCATCGCCATAGCAACGTGGGCAACTTTAAAAGTAAAAAAAAAAAAGAGCCGGAGAAAATACTTTGTCTTCTCGAGCTCTCCTTCAGAGACGAGGATCTCAAAAACAGAAACACATTTGAGTCTTTTTTGTTTTTTTCCAATCAGGCGCTGCAGAAGCCCACGAGGCGGTTTAAATATTTATCACAGTGCCAATGTTCCGTGAATATTATTGGTAGCAATCATGTTTACAGTTGTAATGGATGCTCTGATACACTGTAGAATGGGAAATTATAAAATCAGATCTATTGATGTTTGTTTACGTTTAAAAAATAAAAATAAAAAAAAGTTTCGAAAATGTAGTTTCTCCAGAATTCCTTCATAAAATTCTTATAAAATGAAAATCAATAATCCAAAAAAATCAAAAGGAAAGGAAACCAGGACATCTGCAGAGGAATATAGCACAAAAGAAGCTTTTTACTCATTCTAATAAGATGGTATGAAAAGCTGCTATAATCAATATGTACGTGTTAATAACGTGTTTTGATGAACACACGGAGGGATCACACACGTCTGTCACGTTTTGGGCGACACACGATAAAAAAACTTTACATTTGAGGACCAACAAGTGAAACCACCTCATTTTTTCTCAGTGGTACACTGGCGACGTAATCCTAACGGGGTCCAGTACTCCGGTATTCAACACCTTTCGGCTGCAGGAGCCCCACGCTGGGCCCGTGCTGCATCACGTGTGCCATTACCTCGCCGAATGCAACGCCGTTTGTCATGCTGCCTTCCACCGCAGGGTTCAGTCATGGACGTCAACAGCGGAGCGTCAGGGAAATGGACACCACTTCTCTGGTGCACTACAGACAGCTCATTTGTCTTCTTTGAGACCCTATTCCAGGTATTCCTAATGGCCCATCTCCGCCTCCAGTACATTTCTGTTCACTCCCTCGCCTTTCTTTCTCGTGACCGGGAGGTTTTAAACACAGCAACTGCCGTGAACCTCCCTGTGTTTTAATTCCTTTAAACCGCCTGAGGGAATACAAATAATGTATCGTACGGTAAATCCGTGTGTTGTTATGGCCGCCGCTGCGTCGCTGATTCAATGCTGCACACGGGCTCGGAGCATCTGGAGGCTTAAAGGCCATGAATTATTATTATTATTATTATTATTATGATATCTTCATCGCAATTCACACAGCTGCCAGAACATGGCAACGATGAATGGTCGCCGTGCAGCTCACTGTGTCCCGAAACGGATGGTTCAGAAATAATAAGAGGTTTTCAATTTAGAGCGATATAGATGGAAAGCAGAGGGATGCCCTGGTGAAGGTCACCTTTAAGGGGCGAGAGAAAGGAGAGCGAGATCGAATTTGGATGAAACCTCCAACCCAGAAATGTGAAAGAGCTAAATATTTCTTTCTTTCTCTGGAGCTCATTGTGTGTTTGTCCTTGGATGAAAGAGAACGTCACGACACACTAGTTTCACAAATGTTGTTTATTTATCGGAAAAAGAAAAGAAAGAAAAACAGATTTTTTAAAGTCAATTCTTGGGCCTTTTAGTTCACAACCTCGATCCCATTGTGATATATATACACATACACACTCACACATTACAGTACCTGGTGGTGTTCCCTGGGTATATTTGGAGTTTTTTCGGAGCACTTTCCAGAACAAATTGCTGATTACACATCCAATTAACGAATAAATACCATTCCTCCAAATGTCAAAACGTTTTAGATACCAAATCACAGCCGGTGTCTCGGCTGTTCCTAAAGCTCTTTGCGTGTTGATGTGTTTTTTTGGAGGGATCTTTTTAATCCTTTTTTATAAATGTCATCAATCAACAAAAACGTATGAGACATAATGAGGTTCTATATTATATTATATTATACTTTTGCATGGTATTCTCATTAATTTATACATTATTTCTTTTATTCACGATTAGAGCAGATTGACACACTGAGCTGCGTCTCAAATTTATCTCCAGGTTCCCGCTTTTCGGATGTTGTAAACCACTTCTACGTTGAAAGTACAGTTGCCCCCCCCCCTGAGAAGTGGTCCATGTGGGTTGACCTTCCTGACAGCAGGTCAAGCCGTCAGTGACTCTCAGCTTGACGCATTCGAAGATGCCGAAGTTAAGCTCCGGCAAACCCAGACGCCAATGCGGCCTTTAGACTTGGACGTCTGTAATGACTCCCATGACTAAGGAACGAGGGCCGTCACTCCGACATTGAGTTTTGTTTGTCACAACAATCGCTCTGATGTCCTGAGCGTTCATGATTCTAGTTTTTCCCTGCGCGGTACGTCGTGTCGTTGCTAAGTAACTGAACAGAACAGAACAGTTGTCACGGTGCAAAATGTGACATATTCCTTCATATTCCCTAAAAATTTGAAATAAACACATGGGCTTGGAGGTCTGATGGAGGGAGCGGGGGGGGGGGGGGGGGTCAGTTACATTTAGGGTTAAATATGGCTGAGAGTGCATGGGAATGAAACCTTCCATGAGTTGTATCTATATGGAGAAAATCTATTTCTGTGATTCATGCTTCGTCGTTTTATGGTGAATGTGATGACATTTTCTCCATCGTTCCCCCTTGAAGTTTCGACCTCCAAATTCGCCCCCAAGACGGAACAAATCACAACGCCTCATCAGAAAGCGTATGTGCTTTACTGAAAATAAGTTGCGTCGAACCAATCGGGCGTGTTTCTCACGACCCGGTATCAAACGACTGCGTGTTTCTCACGACCCAACCGTCGCGGGGACCAGGAGGAAACATCTCGCCGCGCTGTGAACGGCCCTGCAGGAAACATTCACAAGCGCTGACACGTGAATCAATACTCGTGGGCCGTTGCAGAAATGAGCTCGTTCGGGGACTGTTCTCTCAATAAGCGATGGTGAGCGTCATCGCCGGGGCCTTCATTAACGGGATCATTTCAGAACCGATAACCGTTACGCTGGCAACACCGGGGCCTCACGTGCAAAATGGGGGTTCGACGAATTCTCAGTGGAAGTGACGACCAAATAAAACGTGTTTACAGCGCGGTGCGTGAAACCCAAGTTAATTTCATCTCCATCCTGCCAGGATGATTTTCTAATTAGGAATACCCGGCTGGGTGAAATAATTGCCGAACACGGCTGCACACACACACACACACACACACACACACACACACACACACACACACACTCTGCCTGAGAGACCGCGGGCGCATTCGGCCTTTTTTTTTGCGCACCTCCTGATAATTGGTCGGTAATTGGATCAAGCCTCTCCTCGTTTTGATGAAGCGCAACGAAAGCGAAGGCGCCATTTACGTGGCCGTGTAAACACCGCCGTCTCCCTCGTACTCGTTTTAATGATGGTGCGTGTCGACCCGCACGGAGAGGTGGTGTCTGATTAGTCGAGAGTCTTTCAACTGAGGCCCAATGTTTATGAAATGATTTGTCACTTGCAATTCTCTCTTAAAATGTGTTTGAATTGCTTACAGGCCACGATGTCCAGCAGCAGTCATGATTACATTCATCCTAAGAGAGCTCGACTTCACTTCTGTTTGTGGACCAAAATTATTCTTTAACGAGAAGGGGCGGAGCCAAGCTCCATGTGTTGCGTTCAAGGACAGGCAACCTCCCGTTCCAAAAGGTGACCTCCCGCTCCACGAGGCGACCTCTCGCTCCATCAGGTGACCTCCCGCTCCATCAGGCGACCTCCCGCTCCGCGAGGTGACCTCCCGCTCCATCAGGTGACTTCCCGCTCCACGAGGCGACCTCCTGCTCCGTCAGGCGACCTACTGGCGCACCCCACCTCCAGTTTGCGGAGCTCTGTGTGTGCAACATGCACCGTGTAATGGCGAACGTGTCACGATCCAAACAAAAGCCTTAGGAGGAAGGTAGCAATGACACAACTTGGTTTAATGCACATTGTGCATTGCATATGATATTACTGGCCCCAGTAACTAAACAACCAGAATGTAATATCAGGCTGTCGATCAAAGCCGATGACTCAGTGGGAACCAAAGAAATATCTGGCAGTAATATCTCACCCACACTGCCAGCTCTCAGATTTCCTTCTGGCCCTGAGTCTGTGCATCTCGGAGTCCAAAACTGCGACCGGCATCATCCGTCATCCTCGTTGACACCTCGTTATGTTAACGCTCTCCGAGGCAACCCGCCACATGGACCGCTGGCTCCAGCTCTCTGAGAGAGTCAGGAAGGGGGGGGGGGCGTGCCGGGAAGAGGAAGCTGCTGCTTTCGCCTTGGCGACGTGAGCGTTTATGTGTGTGTGGTGACACGAGAAGTGAAGAACATACTTTTGGACCATAAATCAGACTCAACCGACATCGGCTGCTGCAGCACTCAGAGGCTGGGAAAAATGTTGCGCATGCCTCACAGCTGCCAGAGGATTTTTTAAATCACAAAGTGCAACATGGATGCTTAGGGTTGAGACATGCCCCCCTGTTCGCTGAGATGAGCATGCACTTCAGTGGGACTTCAAAGCTGCAGGATTAGTTGCCGATTAAGCCCGGCTGCATGAACAGAGGATGGGGGGGTTCATCGCTGAGCACAGACTTTTTGCATTGCAATCAATATTGTTGATAAAGTTATAGAGTATGTAGGAGGAAATAAATCTATACATTTATAATAGATGTGTAACCTCTGTCAACTAAAGCCACGCAAACAGAGGCGGCAGCACGTTAATGCATTCCTTATTGAAGGATCTTTTGAGGCTTCCCTTTTCATTATTTTGCGATCACAAGTCAATATTGTCAGACAGTCAAACAGTCATACAGCAGGTGGAGATGAGCGGAGGAAGAGAACACTCACAACATTTATTTTTTTGGCAGCAGGTGTCCAGGATGCTGTTGTATATGGGCATGTTATGGGCATGAGAGTTTAGTATAAATAGAACTGAAAATGTAAGTTGCTTGCTGCAGTTATGACTTTTCCAATAGCTCGGTATGGTAACCATTTTCCTCGCTAAATGCTGATAAAATATGAAATTGTATATATATATATATATATATATGGTCACTTTTCTTTTGAGTGGCACATGAATAGGGAATGAAATTGAACTCCCTGGGGAGACCCATCAATCAGTGAGCGGAGGGGTATTGACTTTAGGTGCTCGTAGGGCTGCTGTCAATCATCCTGACAGGCACCGGGCTCGAAGGGACCGACGGTGAGGAGTCGCATGAGTAGTTTCGCTGCATCCGTATAAAGGAGAGGCTGAAGATGAAGGTGTAGCGCACAGTTACATAACCCCAAAACTCAACGCACGGTATCCCTGTAGCCCCGTGTTTGTTCTCACCATTAAAATAATGGTTCAGTGTCCGCCCACGCCTCGAGAGTGGGTGAAGAACGACAGAGGGGTTTCATCTTCTGCTGTCAGTGAGCTTAGGTCAGCTCACACAACAAACATCCACTGGTAAACACAAGGTCCAAGAAATAGTCAAGCAAACAATCCTATCTGGACCCTTTTATTGTGAAACCAAGACGGACAATTGTGCCTCTGTGTCGATAGGAATAGAGGTGCAACTCGACCCGTTTCGCACAACTCGATCGGTCGATGCCTTTCTTTTTTCCCGCCTTTTTCCGCCCTGTAATGTTTGTGAGCGTTTCCCGGTTGTGGAAAAGAAGGTGGAGGCTTCTCCCTGTTGTCCGTTGCGAGCGTCTCCCGGTTTGTGAGCGTCTCTCGAGTTGTGAGCATCTCCCGGTTGTGAGCATCTCCCGGTTGCGAGCGTCTCCCGGTTTGTGAGCGTCTCTCGAGTTGTGAGCATCTCCCGGTTGTGAGCATCTCCCGGTTGCGAGCGTCTCCCGGTTTGTGAGCGTCTCCCGGTTTGTGAGCGTCTCCCGGTTGCGAGCGTCTCCCGGTTTGTGAGCCTCTCTCGAGTTGTGAGCGTCTCCCGGTTTGTGAGCGTCTCCCGGTTGCGAGCGTCTCCCGGTTTGTGAGCGTCTCCCGGGTTGCGAGCGTCTCCCTCTGAACCGCCGATGGAACATCTCCAGCAGAGTTGGCTTTCGACACCGGGCATGTCACGCGCTCACGCTCTCATCTCACTGTGCAAATGTCTCTTTACCTTCAAGGAGTATCCTGCTAAAGGACATCTGAGCCAACAGACATCCGTATTCAGCATTTAAATATGTTAAGTCAACAAGCCTGGTTTGCTTGGAGGTTTTTCTCTCACCTTACTTGCACTTGTCTAATGTGTTTTTTGTTTTTCAAAAACAGGGCATGGCTACAACAGCAGTCCACACTTCACCAAAAACACTTCGGGAGAAGCAAGAGAGAGAGAAGAGGTCTCTGCTTCCTTTTAATTCTCATCTAATTAAAGATGAAACCACTTTTTGCAACAACAACAAAACTGTCCTTTGAACTGCGCCTTTTTCATTTCTGCCCAATTTGCATCGTACAAACTTTAAACTTGACGAGCTTAAACACGCGTCGCCTTCAGTTCTTTGGAAGTTGCTTGGGCAAAAGGTCTCCGGTGTCGTGGATGAAAACAGGCCTGCGCTTCATAATTAGCTTTTTGAGCAGATCCGGATGAATAAGTGGTAACAAAACATGAAATAAGGACTTTACGATGCTTTTCTTTTTCTTGTGATACCTTCATCGGCGCCTCTCGGGATATGTTCACATGCTGAAAAAAAGACTATGTTCACCGTGTTTGTGTGGAAAGTGGGCCTTCAGTGGCAAAGAAACACAAGATGAAGGGGACAGAAAATAGCATTCAAATTGTACAAAGGAACATTTCTACATGTGCATGTGCAGGCTGTGCACAACAACAGCAGCGTCACTGAGAGTACGATGAGAAATATCAAGAAAGAAGAACCAAATGAAGGACAATATCGTTATTTAAGCATTTTTGGGATTCTTTGATTGAACATTTATTGCAAAATTACTTGGTTATTAGCTGTATTTGTTTTTCATATTAGTTAAGAATGAACCTCGCTACTGTATAACTTAGTTCCCTTCTTTGTATTACTTTATTACTTTTTAAATTGTTTATAATTTTTGTAACTTTATTAATTAATTTTTAACTTTTTTAAACTTTGTAATTGATTTTTTAACTTTTTTATAACTTTTTATGACTTTTTAGTACTTTGTTACTTTGTAAATTTTGAACACTTTTTAATTACTTTTTAAAGAAATTATAACTTTTTAGTACTTTTTTACTTTTTAATAATTTTTTATAACTTTTAAACTTTTTAATAACTTTTTAATAATTTTTTATAACTTTAAATTTGTTATGACTTTTTAGTACTTTTAAAATGTATTAAACTTGTATTTAATTTTTGTAAACGTTTCATTACTTTTTCATTACATTTGTACTTTATATTACTTTTGTACTTTTTCATTACTTTAGTACTTTTTATTACTTTTGTACTTTATTATTACTTTTGTACTTTTTATTACTTTTGTACTTTTTCATTACTTTTGTACTTTTTATTACTTTATTACTTTTTTATTACTTTTGTACTTTTTATTACATTTTTATTACTTTTGTACTTTTAATTACGTTTTAATTTTTTTTCTTTTATTATTTTTCATAACTTTATTTATTTTTATTACTTTACAGTGATATTGATATAAAACAGTTCTATTTTTCCAGTTACAGCACTCAAAGAACGATTCAAGCCCTGCTGAGAGATGACACATTTAAATATGGTTTGATACATTTATTTAAATTAATTACACAAATGAACATATTTATATTTAATGGGTGTAACACAAAATGGAGGGATTCTTTCTATTATTAGATTGTTTTAGGTTAGATGGGTGGGGTTGCACAGTGGTGTAGTGGCGAGCACTGCCGCCTCACAGCAAGAGGGCCGTGGGTTCCTTCTGTGTGGAGTTTGCATGTTCTCCCCTTGGCAGCGTCGGTTCCCTCTCCAGCTTCCTCCCACAGTCCAAAGACATGCTCATGTTAATTGATCTCTAAATTGCCCATATGTGTGAATGTGAGTGTGAGTGTTTTTTAATACTTTATTACATTTTTAATACTTTTTAACTTTTAACTTTTTTATAACTTTTCATTACTTTTGAACTACTTTTTATCTTTTTCATTACGATTTAACTTTTCTATATTGAGGTTAGTTTTTTAGGTTAGATGTGTGTCTATGATTTTTATTTTGACATATTTTGGCATACTATACTATTGTAAAGAATATATATTATAGCTTAGCATAGCCTAGTAGTGTATTGTGCATAAATGTTATGTGTAAAGTGGAAAAACACTGGACGAGAGTTAGAAACATCAGCAGGGCATTCCGGCGCCTGAACTGATCAAAGAAGATAACAGTGACACACGAAAGAACTTTATGCACCAACGCTCACCCTAGATTTGAATAGAACAAAGCAACACTCATGAACAGGAGAGCCACGGAGACAACTACTGAGCGCAGATAAGATAAGGAAAGGTCCAGCTTTGACAATTAATATCCGGATTCAACCACAGCCCTCTCTCACACACACACACACACACACACACACACACACACACCTACACTGGCCCTTTGTAAATATCCTGGGAACGACCTTCTCGCCACAGCGCATCCCACCTAGGAAGAGATAAGACTATCTTAGAAAACTCCCCAGCTCAGTCAAGGAAGCTACATGTGAATTCCATTTTCTTCCCACACTCTTTTTCACAACATATGCACTCATTGGCAGACGAGAAGAACCAATGAAGGAGCGACAACGGCGGAAGCAGAGAAACAAGAGCCAATGAGAAAACCCCACCCCCTTATCTCCTGACCAATCAGAACTGGTCCTTTCGGCTATTTAAAATGGCTGCACACTCTGAACCGTCGTCTTCTCTCCAGCGCTGGGGCCACGGGTCCCAGCTGAGGAGGGGGGTCCATGCATGATGTCTACTTGTATCCTGAATTCTGAATAAAACGCTAACAAATGTAACGTAGAAGTCTACCGCTCTATGTTTTTCCCAGTGAGTACCGTCCAGGTGGTGTGTCGCTGTCCAACTCCAACAAATGGTAGCAGAGGATGGTTGTGAAAGCCGGTCCAGAGACCTGAGGAGGACAGCACCTGAGACCCCCGGACGGACCACTGCTTTCAAGGCCCACTCCAAGAAACTGATCGAACACCGGTGTCAACAAAAGGTAAGACTGAACCTGTTATTTTCAAATCAGTCAAATTGAACACTCTAAATTTGATCAGGAGTATTGGAAGTGAGTATTGAAACTGCCAAATTTTTGACTTGATTTAAATAAATAGAATAAAGCGTAAAAAGGGAATCACGATACAGTTTGACACAAAAGCCCTCTAACATAAGTGAGGCCAGCTAAAAAGCTGGAAGGTAGACCTCTAAGGAAACTGAGGCCGCATTTAGTCAAGCCCTCTAACATAAGTGAGGCCAGCTAAAAAGCTGGAAGGTAGACCTCTAAGGAAACTGAGGCCGCATTTAGTCAAGCCCTCTAACATAAGTGAGGCCAGCGATTAACGCTGGAAGGTAGACCTCTAAGGAAACTGAGGCCGCATTTAGTCAAGCCCTCTAACATAAGTGAGGCCAGCTAAAAAGCTGGAAGGTAGACCTCTAAGGAAACTGAGGCCGCATTTAGTCAAGCCCTCTAACATAAGTGAGGCCAGCTAAAAAGCTGGAAGGTAGACCTCTAAGAAAACTGAGGCCGCATAGAAATTAAACACATGTGTATGCATAAAACTGTGAATGAATGTTGAATACCGGTGGTGAATAAATGTTGTCAAGGTGAATAAATGTTGTCAAAGTGGAATCAACAGAGCAAAGTCGAAACCTCACGGTGACAACGAAAGCTCTGGTCTGTTGAATTGCACGAGTGATAAATAAGGATTTAGTGTTCCGAAAGACACGTTGTCAAGTAAAGAACACATTGTATGGCAATTATATAATATGTTTAAGAGCAGTTACGAGTTTGAGATTGAGGAGGATACTGAGAAACAATGAGGTAACTCAGCTTAACACGGCAATAATACAAGAGCAGAAAGGAGGGGGAGACAAGCAGAGACCGGCTGCTGCGAGGCTCCGCTGAGGGCACGCGCCTTCACACAACAGAGTAGCCCCCCTTCCCCATTTGGCTGCGCGCGCCGTTCTTCACCCTGCAGCCACTCAGAGCGAGACAATAACAGAGCAGGACAGAGCAAGAACAGTGACGGAAGAATTCCTTTTGAAGATAACTATGAATTAGTAGAGTGTGCGACCATCTTTTACTTTTTGAAATGATGCTTTAAAGAAATGCATTGTTTAACCAAATTTTTAATTTTTCTTTAAATTAACTGATCAATTGCCTGGCTTGCTCAGTCGGTAGAGAATGAGACTTCTAATTCAAAGGTTGTAGGTTATTCAGTTTTAAATTGATCCTCTTTATTATTTTATTATATAGTCTATTTTATATTTTTATTATAATTTTTCCTCATTCTCTCTTAAAGATTTGACCCCTTTCAAGCATAACTGCAGTTTTTCCAGCCACAAGGCACCTCTCTTAGCAGTTCAGATAAAAAGAAAAACTAAGAAAAAGGTTGATGTTTCTAAGATAATGATGATGCCACCATTGGATGGTGAGGGAGGAGCAGCCTATTTAGATAAAATCAGAGAGTTGTAGAACGACAAACTAGGGGAAGATTTCCTTGAAGATAGCATGACTGAACAGTTTTTAGGTTATCAATAGAATCATCTGTGACTGTGACCAAACAGACTGAACTGAAAGGGATAGTAGGACTAAAGTACATGAACTTCTATGACTTGGAAGCTCAGGTCAGACGCCATATAGATACAAATAAACAAGAGCAGGGAAAAGATGACTTGACCAAAGCAGAAGTAAATGGCACAAGCCACAGTGCAGCAGACTGCAGCACAACTACATGGACCTTGAGTCCTGTATAGTCCGTATCCAGCCCCTCCTCCAAATCCATAAGCACTGATCTATCAACAGCCACAGCAAGCCACGTTTGCACCGCTTCAAGCTTAGTTCCCTCAAACCTTATGTCCTGCAACAGGTGGGTCAGCAGCCCATAAATAGGGCCCCACAACAGAGAGATAATATGCATAAAAGAAGCCCGTTCAGGAGTAAGAAGAGAAACAACTGGGGCAACGGAGGCTTTAGACGATTATTAATAACTGTTTTAATTATAGTCAGGCTGGACATTGGGATAATTTTTGTCCTTATCCACCACAGAGTTAGCAGTCTCAGTCAGGACCGCTTCAGTACTCCCATAATGTCTACCCCGCCATAACAAGCACCCAACACATAGCCACAGCCACAAGGCAATAGCGATCCACGGCACCAGGCCCGGACCAGAGACACAGAATTAGGCGTGCCCAGATCCAACAGCTGACAGCGAACTGTACCCACTAAACAGAAATGTGCCACACCCACTAGTCACCCAATGATTCAACTGGAGACTAAAGAGACACTGAACAGGAAGCAAAGGGTCTGGTGAGACAGAGTAGATGATGATGACACCACACCTCTGCATGACAACATCCAGCAGTGGAGACTTTGGTTCAAAGTCCTGCATCCCTACTCGCCACCAGGGGACCAAAGACATTGTGCCCTTAACTACACCTTGATACAAGATGAGATCTGAGATCCTGAGGGACTGCCTGCAACACGAGATTGAGGTTCGTGAAGACCCAGCTGAGGAGGCTCGGAGATCTGTGCAAAGAAGCAAGGAGTAGCAGCGGCTGTTGAATGAACACCAGAGTTGCAGATTGTATGCAGTCGTTGACACTGCAGCTCCACATCACAGTGTTTGTCCAGAGTGGAGGCACAGAGAAGAACAATGGTGAAAGCAGAGGTTGAAGCTACGGACTGGGTGCACACACAATTAAACACTTGCATTACTCCACATTTGAGAACATGTAAAGAACTGCACACACATCGGAGGTCCAGTTAATATTAGAGACACATGCTAAGACACATGCTTAGACACACACATAGTAGAGAGAACACTGATCATGGGGACACTGACAACATGCTAAACTTATTTCCAGACACCTTTAGGACTGAAGGGTGAACTGATGTGTGACTGATTCCGATAGCTCCCATAGAGATAGAGTTAAAACCGCATATGATTCCAATTTAATCGTCACCGGCATCCCTTAAGGATGGAACAAACTGTAGATATATATTTTTTAAACCATAGAATGGTTGTTATAGGCAGGTGTACTGGAGAGGACGAGGGCTCCCTGGAATACATTAATTAATTAATTTCCTAAACTTGGAAAATGGGCCTTGATTTGGGGCCAATAAATAAATTTGTAACCTGTTCTTTACTAATTAGGCCGACTTATTATGACATTCCTTACCCAAACACAATGATGACGCTGTGAGTTCAGACAAGACATGGTTCTCCTGCATTGATTTGACAGACGCATGCATTTTTAATTTTATTTCTCTTTTCTTCGAGAGGTTGACTGTTTATTAAGATTATTATTATTGAAAAGGACGGATTTGGGAATTCCATCCTATTTCAAAAGAGGGATAGAAGCACACAACAATCTATGTTGAGGACAGACTATTAAGAGGAGGGCCAGACAATTACAGACTAATAGATCAGATATCAGTAGGTTTAGAATCAGTGACCCCAGAGAATCATAAAAAATAATTTTTTGAAATCATAAATATGCTTGATAAATGAAAAGATGTAATCTTATTTGTGTTCCTTCCATAGTTGTGGTGATAGTAGATGGGGTTCAACGTCGACGGATTCGAAGAAGAGCCGCCACTCCTGTACACATAACTTGCGAGTGTTTGACCACATCCCATATAGTGCACACATGCACACACTTAAGGTATAGATTTACAAGACGCATCAGGTCCGACAACGGAACACATTTTAACAACAAACTGCTGGGGAAAGTTGATATGCACTGGGCATAACCCACAAGTTTGGGTCCATATATCACCCTCAGTCTCAAGGATTGGTCGAGAGAGCCAATCAAATAATTAAGAGGATAATGTGCGAAGGCGCTTCCACTAGGTACTGATGACCATGAGATCATTACCAGGGGGGAAAATGTCACCAAGTGAGTTGTTAACAGGAAGAAGTATGCCAGAGCCACCCAGAGATGGAGGTCATATGCCACCTCTGGATGTCTGCAAAATTGAAATTTCAGAATACATAAAAGCTCTAATTTCTCTCTCACCAAAGCTCTCTCAAACCAGGTTGTTCGAGCCCAGACGAGCGATCAGGAGGCAGCAGAGCAACCAAAGTAAAAGTAGGTGACTGGGTCAGGGTCAGGGTTCACAAGAGGAAGTGGACTGAGCCTAGGTGGACTGGTCTGTACGAAGTGGAGGAGGTTACTTCACACATGGTCCAGGTCAAGGGTAAGGCAGAGGCACCTTGACACCACCTGACACATTGTGCCCCAGCTACCTGTCCAACAAGGACATTGACAGAAACACAATCAGATCTAAAGATGTTGATGCCACAGAGGTCGTTCCGTAGGTGTTTCGGGGAGCCTGATAGCCCAGCTAGAAGGTCCCCCCCGCAAACCACTATAGGAACAGCTGAAAGTCAGACAAACTGTTCTAATGGTCATGGGACTGACTCTTGCCATTATCGTAGGATTACTCATGTGAGGTTTAGAGAAGAACCTGCCAAAAAAGACATTATAATAGAAAAGATTAGGGAGAACATTGTTTTTAATGTATGTTGCATGAGAGTGACTGCATGTTAATATTATAGATTGACGAAGCCAGTTGAATTACGTGAAGTGACTTAGAATAACAAAGACAGGACTTTTATGATGAAAATGATTTTAATGCGGATAATAACAAGGACAGGACTTTTATTGTGAAAATGATTTTAATGCGGACAATAACAAAGACGAGACTCTTATTTTGAAAATACTTGGTTAGCGACTTGACCGGAAGTGACGTTTTGACCGTGGGTTAGTGACATTTGACCCCTCCATTGTTCTAGCGGAACTTTGAACTAATCACTAGATGTTAAAGGCTGGACCCACCTTTGGGTGAGGATTGGCTGATTTTGAGTCTAAGACTCTGGGGATTAGAGATAGCGGGGTCTCATCAACAGATATCTCGACGCCGGAAGGCTGAGGAAGCAGAGGACCAGGAGCCAATGAAGAGCACGATCTACCACCCACGATGCTGCACATGGGAGTCATGTCGTATCCAGGGCCCATGCGACACCAGTGGAAGAAGAACAACAAGCCTGACCAGGACGATCCAGACGAAATCAAGTTCGAGACCACCGGATAAGGACCAGAGGACCAGAGGACCAGAGGACCAGAGGACCAGAGGACCAGAGGACCAGAGGACCAGAGGGACGAAGCAGACCAGACAGGGTTGAAGCAGATGGATTGCAGCGGGGACCGGATCGTCAACTGGTTATCAGGATGCCAACCTGCTACTCACCAGCCGCTAGGATACAAGACCCAGGCCTGCCTGACCACTCTCAATTTCACCTCTTTCCTTCTACACCTGCATATTACAGATTTAACGCACACACACCTACTGACTTCCCTAGGATGGAAGATCTAAGAGGGTGGATCGGGGTACCACATGACAGAAACCACGCCCCTATTTCCATCCCTAACAGAGAGAGACTCTCTCCCCGAGAAATAGGTATCTTACAGGTCTTATGGGACCTTAATCTAGGCAACGAGAGATCATATTTCAGGAGACGCATTCACGTCAAGTGGCAGAGCTAAGACAGGACGAGGAGACCAGGACACATAGCCACTTAGGGAGGCCAGGCCATGACAAAATCTGGCATAAAGAGGGAAATAAATATTCCCGGAGTAAGGGTTCACATCCAGCGGATGTGAAAAGAGGGATTTGTAAAGAATATATATTATAGCTTAGCATAGCCTAGTAGTGTATTGTGCATAAATGTTATGTGTAAAGTGGAAAAACACTGGACGAGAGTTAGAAACATCAGCAGGGCATTCCGGCGCCTGAACTGATCAAAGAAGATAACAGTGACACACGAAAGAACTTTATGCACCAACGCTCACCCTAGATTTGAATAGAACAAAGCAACACTCATGAACAGGAGAGCCACGGAGACATTTACTGAGCGCAGATAAGATAAGGAAAGGTCCAGCTTTGACAATTAATATCCGGATTCAACCACAGCCCTCTCTCACACACACACACACACACACACACACCTACACTGGCCCTGTGTAAATATCCTGGGAACGACCTTCTCGCCACAGCGCATCCCACCTAGGAAGAGATAAGACTATCTTAGAAAACTCCCCAGCTCAGTCAAGGAAGCTACATGTGAATTCCATTTTCTTCCCACACTCTTTTTCACAACATATGCACTCATTGGCAGACGAGAAGAACCAATGAAGGAGCGACAACGGCGGAAGCAGAGAAACAAGAGCCAATGAGAAAACCCCACCCCCTTATCTCCTGACCAATCAGAACTGGTCCTTTCGGCTATTTAAAATGGCTGCACACTCTGAACCGTCGTCTTCTCTCCAGCGCTGGGGCCACGGGTCCCAGCTGAGGAGGGGGGTCCATGCATGATGTCTACTTGTATCCTGAATTCTGAATAAAACGCTAACAAATGTAACGTAGAAGTCTACCGCTCTATGTTTTTCCCAGTGAGTACCGTCCAGGTGGTGTGTCGCTGTCCAACTCCAACACTATGACCTTTATTTTGACATATTTTGGCATACTATGACTTTTATCTTCACATATTTTGGCATACTATACTATGACTTTTATTTTGGCATATTTTGGCATACTATACTATGACTTTTATTTTGGCATACTATACTATGACTTTTATTTTGACATATTTTGGCATACTATACTATGACTTTTATTTTGACATATTTTGGCATACTATAGAGCGTATTCACTCACGTGACCACAACAAACTCTGGCGGCCGTCTTGGGGTCCCACCACGGCATTGTTTTGATTGTTTGTATGCCGCTCTTCCCTGAGAAATGACTATTATATCCTGAAAGAGACACGATTTCAGTTCAAAGCGGTGTGCCTTGTGATTATACTGTGCCTCATTGTTGGATGTGGGACTAATGATTCAGAATATGGGTTTATCAGCTCAACAAGAGGCTATTACTTCAACTTGTCATGCATCTACTTCGGCTTCACTCGGCGTATGAGCGTTAGGACTGTTCTCATATGTTTCTGTTGATGCATCGGGTTGTGGGCACGTTTCCATTGACACACTCGTCAATAATCTCTTTTTGCTTTTTGCGCCGAGCGAAAATCAATGTCTTTCACTTGCGCAAAAGGAACTGTGGATGGAAACTTGGGAGGAAGCCATGAACATGGCAACTCCGTCGGGCGATGTCTGCCTTTACTCTGTGATTCATTTCAAGGTAAAATAAAACACTGGCTCCATGGGAACAGCATCAGCACGGCCAGCCAAACAGTCACTGCTGGTCCTGAAGGAGCTGGAAGCGGCTTCATCAGACACTCGTCCTGGAGGCGGAGCTGTGCGACTACGGATCATATATAACCAGACACGGGGAGCTTGATGTTCCGACATTTGTGGTATTTCCACAACAAGTATAACGCAGAAATAGTTGTTAATGTCCCATGGTCGATAGCGGAAATGAAAACCGTTTTACAGGAATGTGACCGGGCTATGTGCTGGTAACTAGCGAATTAACCACAAAGTGTTGAACCAGTAAAATCAGGTAAAAAAGCGTTGCAAATATACTATGACTTTTATTTGGGCATATTTTGGCATACTATACTATGACTTTTATTTGGGCATATTTTGGCATACTATACTATGACTTTTATTTTGGCATATTGCATACTATACTATGACTTTTATTTTGGCATACTATACTATGACTTTTATTTTGACATATTTTGGCATACTATACTATGACTTTTATTTTGGCATATTTTGGCATACTATACTATGACTTTTATCTTCACATGTTTTGGCATACTATACTATGACTTTTATTTTGACATACTATACTATGACTTTTATTTTGACATATTTTGGCATACTATACTATGACTTTTATTTTGGCATATTTTGGCATACTATACTATGACTTTTATTTTGGCATACTATACTATGACTTTTATTTTCACATATTTTGGCATACTATACTATGACTTTTATTTTGGCATACTATACTATGACTTTTATTTTGACATATTTTGGCATACTATACTATGACTTTTATCTTCACATATTTTGGCATACTATACTATGACTTTTATTTTGGCATATTTTGGCATACTATACTATGACTTTTATCTTCACATATTTTGGCATACTATACTATGACTTTTATTTTGACATATTTTGGCATACTATACTATGACTTTTATCTTTATTTTGGCATACTATACTATGACTTTTATTTTGGCATATTTTGGCATACTATACTATGACTTTTATTTTCACATATTTTGGCATACTATACTATGACTTTTATTTTGACATATTTTGGCATACTATACTATGACTTTTATTTTGGCATACTATACTATGACTTTTATTTTGACATATTTTGGCATACTATACTATGACTTTTATTTTCACATATTTTGGCATACAATACTATGACTTTTATTTTGACATATTTTGGCATACTATACTATGACTTTTATTTTCACATATTTCGGCATACTATTCTATGACTTTTATTTTGACATATTTCGGCATACTATACTATGACTTTTATTTTGACATTTTGGCATATTTTGGCATACGATACTATGACTTTTATTGTCACATTTTGGCATACTATACTATGACTTTTATTTTGGCATATTATACTTTGACTTTTATCTTCACATATTTTGGCATACTATACTATGACTTTTATTTTGACATATTTTGGCATACTATACTATGACTTTTATTTTCACATATTTTGGCATACAATACTATAACTTTTATTTTCACATATTTTGGCATATTTTGGCATACTATACTATGACTTTAATTTTGACATATTTTGGCATACGATACTATGACTTTTATTTTGACATATTTTGGCATACTATACTATGACTTTTATTTTGACATATTTTGGCATACTATACTATGACTTTTATTTTGACATATTTTGGCATACTAGACTGACTTTTATTTTGACATATTTTGGCATACTATACTATGACTTTTATTTTGACATATTTTGGCATATTTTGGCATACTATACTATGACTTTTATTTTGACATATTTTGGCATACTATACTATGACTTTTATTTTGACATATTTTGGCATACTATACTATGACTTTTATTTTGACATATTTTGGCATACTATACTATGACTTTAATTTTTACATACTATACTATGACTTTTATTTGGGCATATTTTGGCATACTATACTATGACTTTTATTTTGACATATTTTGGCATATTTTGGCATACTATACTATGACTTTTATTTTGACATATTTTGGCATACTATACTATGACTTTTATTTTGACATATTTTGGCATACTATACTATGACTTTTATTTTCACATATTTTGGCATATTTTAGCATACGATACTATGACCTTTATTTTCACATATTTTGGCATACTATACTATGACTTTTATTTTCACATATTTTGGCATACAATACTATGACTTTTATTTTTGACATATTCTGATTTAAAATGGGGAAATGCTTTTGTCAAATGGTCTACTATACGCACAATACTCCACGTGGTTATTTCATGTCGACTTTACGTTGCGTGACCCACGTACTCTCTTGTCTCTCGTGCTTTTCACCTCGGGTTGTTTATTGTCATTTTTAGAATAGCCAAGAATTGTTTATCGAGACCGAGTTCTGCCCACAACTTCTTGAATATGAGGATTTCTGCCTTTTTACTTCACCTCTCTTGTAAATGTAATCTCTTGTGTTTCAGACTGTTACAAAGACGCTTCTTTAAGCTCTGGGAAAAGTGAGATGGGCGTCTTTGATTGACATCTAACTTTGTTAAGTTGCAGCCGGTTAAGAATAAACTATAAGGCCGGGTTTGTTGCTTCTATCTATACCTTTTCAGTCTTTCTCTTTTGTATATTATATAGAATAATATTGTATTGTATTTGATTGACTGAATAAAATACACAAACAAAATACACAAACAAAATGTTAATGCACATTATACACACACACACACATAGTTTAACCACTTTAACACAAGAAGCTTACAATGAATGTGTTTTAAATGTTTATTTGTTGTGACTCCACTAGCAGTGTATCAAATAAACATTAAGGTTATATAGTTAACCTTGAATTGGTATACATTGTTAAATTCTTGCCCTGAAAAAGTTGATAATCTGGAAGATCCATTCCAGGGGTTTGAAGTAGTTTTGGTCAGGGTTTGTGTCGGGATACCCGATAAGGAGTGAAAAATCAGTTTTATTTTCCTTTGTTGCTCCTCCACCATGGTTCTACTGGTCTCCACCTGCTCCCTCACAAACATTGAGCTCTTTTTATACCCCTGGTGACTAATTGGACCGAACCAATACCATCTATAGAGGTCAGTTTATCCATCGCAAAATGTACGCTAATATATTTACACGCTTTTACTAACCTCCAAAATATCTATATTAATTTACAGCCACATTTAGACTTCCTATAACTCAAGTAAATAATAAATCCATTGTTTTACTTTTATAAACACAGCAACACATGGCTTCACTTCCCTCTACCGATTCCTTCAGTTGGTATTTCCGGACCTATAAATCGGCGGTCATGGACCTTGGGAACTATTTTGCCAGATCACCATAGAGAGAGGAGGCAGGTTCCAGAGATCCCTGGGAGGAAGACACCAGTAACAGGTAGGTTGTGCATTACATACACCCGCACCACACACTCACTGTATGTCTGCAGCCACATGGCTATGTTTTACGCAGTAACAATAATGGGACACTCCTGCTTTTCTTGACTTTTAGCAGGGAGATCAATGGACCACTTTGTGTTGGTGTAGCCATGTGCTCAGACATGCATTCTACAACACATCCATACACGTGTGTGAGAGGTGGGGTTCCTTTACCCCACTTCTCACACACCATCTCTATTCTAGGTCCCTGGACGGTGTGCAGCTGTTGGTCTGTAACTCGCCAATGGACATCGAGCTGACCCCCAACGTGGCGGTGAGAGGCCGGAGGATCCGCTGCAGAAGGAGGCCGCTGCAGGAGGCCGGAGGAGTGGGTCGAGTTTCTGCTGCTCGTGGGCGCCCTCTGCGGGACAGAAAGAATACTGCATCTGCCTTTTGGGTATATTTACAAGGCCTACTATTTTTAACCTCAATGTGTTTCTGCAATTATGTTCAACTTCCCCGCTGCTCATCCTGTTGAACTCTGTATCATCTGGTCAGATACCAAAGGCCTCATAGTGTATAATCAATGCTCTGATGGCTCCATGTAGTTTCATTCATATCTGGCTGTGGGCTAATACTAATATTACTGCCATTTGTTAAGTGTTGAAAAAGTTGGTAAAAAGTGAACCATACAGATGTTTTATTTATTACTATTATAGATAAATATACCAGCCTCGTATTTATGGTATGTTATGGAATTCTGGTATCATGATATTTATGGCAGGTATCGTATAGAAGTCAGGGCTGGAGATTGCTAAAGGCCAGGGGTCGGGAACCTATGGCTCTTCCGGTGGCAGTATGCGTGCGTGCGGGTTATTTGCACAAGTCAAAAATTATTAAACCGAATAGTATGAAATTTGGTGAGATGATTGGTTATTATCCGGGGACCATTTGATTAGATTTTGGGATCGAGGTCATAGCGCGGTCAATTTGTATCCAATTGGCATGCAACTAATGCCAAAATGTTCATAATTCAATCCCCAATCTTGTGATATGCGAAGGTATGCGCTCTACCCAGTGCCCATTCTAGTTTCTAAAATGTATTTCTGTTCTGTGATGTGTGTTCTCCCCTCCCCCCTTGTGTTCTCTTCAGGTGGCATCAATCACCACCTCAACAGGCCAATCTGACTGCACCTGGGTGCAAGAAGGCGAGCTGGCCAATCGGCTGAGAGGGCCCTGTTTAAAAGAGAGAAGATGGAAGAGGTTGGTGGTCTTTGAGTGTGTTAATGTGGACACTGCCACTGAGTGAGGTGAAGGTTTGTGGTGAGAGGTTGTAAGGACTAGAACCGGCCCCGATAGAAGTTATAATGTTAGTATCGTGACAAACAGGTAGAGACAGAACAGACTCAAGGAAAAGTCCTTGAGGACTGTTCAGGCCAACAAAAAAAAGGAATGGAACGATGAGGCATTTTTTTAATTTTTCTAATTCACCAAAGTCCTTGCACAATAAGTGTTTGTTCTTCAGAGGAACCTTCCTTTGTCATTTCAGGGGATGCGAGGTCAGCTCCTGTTGAAGAGCAGGATGGACAGCCTCTCGTTGCCAGCTCTCGTCGACATGCGCGTCTCCCCCTTCAAGCCGTGTTTGCCCAGTAGGCGGATGTGGGTACGTCTGTCTAACTCACAGATAGAGAGTGGAAGGGCCGACCACCGACGGCAGGAAAGCGGACACCACTCCAGAGCCGCTGCCCACCTCCAGACACACGTGTGGGCTACACAATGGCCACAGTTAAAACAGTTGTATTTGTGTACATACAATTATTTTTCTTGAACAATGTAAATAAAGGTTTATATTATCTGAAGTGTTATAACTTTATTTTAGGCAGGAAAAGACTAGGTATTTTTATTCGCTATGTATACGCATACATGGAGGTGCAGACCCTCGAATTTATTCCTTCATGAATGAAGGAATACATTCATGTATACATTCATGAATGAAGGAATACATTCATGTATGAATACATTTATGTATACATTCATGAAGGAATACATTCATGTATGAATGAAGGAATTCATTCATGTATACATTCATGTATGAAGGAATTCATTCATGTATGAATGAAGGCATACCTTCATGAATGAAGGATGACATTCATGTATACATTCATGAATGAAGGAATACATTCATGAAGGAATACCTTCATGTATGAAGGTATACATTCATGGATGAAGGATGAAGGAATTCCTTCATGAATGAAGGAATACATTCATGAATGAAGGAATACATTCATGTATGAATGAAGGCATACCTTCATGAATGAAGGAATTCATTCATGTATACATTCATGAATGAATGAAGGAATACATTCATGTATACATTCATGAATGAAGGAAGGAAGGAATACATTCATGTATACATTCATGTATGAAGGAATTCCTTCATTCATGTATATATATACATGAATGTACACCACATGTATATATATCCATGTATATACATACATGAATGTATACATATGTGAATATACACACATGTATATATACATACATGAATGTATTCATACATACACACGCATGCATGTATGCATATATGTATACATACATGTATTTATACACGGCTGTTACCTCATGTGCTGCAGCAGCTCTGCATCCTTCTCCAGGGCGTCGATCAAGAGGAAGGAGTCTTCCGCCGGCTCGTAAACATCGCGGAAGTCTCCCCGTCCCGCGTGGGGAACCCGGATGACATGCTCGCGTCACCGTTCACGGCCACGCAACCACTTGGTGAGTGTCTCCGCTATGTGTTCATCAAAGTTGAGGCGCACGCTGAAATGTGTTGGCGAGCGGGTTCACGTTCCACTTCCTTGTTTACGACCTACGTCACACTACCCCAACGTCCTCTCAGCCAATCACAACGCTCCTTCTGTTCCAACGCGAGCAGGACGAGTTCACAGACGGTGGGCCATGACAGGCACCGCAAACAAAAAGAACAATAAAACCAAGGCAGCGAACCACTAAATAGAAAATAAATGAAACGAAAAGAGAATTAATCATAAATAGCTGCCAACAGAGAAAAGATAAACCTCAAAAGCAGTGAGCAACCCAGCAGATACAGAAAATATCCCGATTTCCCAGCACGGAAAATCACCTAATCAGGGCCAGTGCAACCTGCTTACTGGTCCGGAGGACCCAATCGCTTCTTCCTGTCAGTTCCACTTCGTTACATCCACCCGTTTAAATCACTGATGACTTATGTCCCCTCCAGATGACACATCATCGTCCCCAAATGCTTAAAAAACTGTTTTAGCACTATTACCTTTGACGCTTATCGCAACAATCGTCCGTAAATCAGCTTAGAAACTCAAAATCTCGCCTTATAACATCACCACTTTTAGGATTTCATACGTTTTTAAAGTAAACCAGGCGTCCATAAGTACGTTGCGTTCAGGAACCACCTACAGATAATTCGGCATATTTAAGGGTGGCAATTTAGGCCAACATAAACTTGGTTTTAGCGCAGAGCTAACTCAGTCACGTGACAGCATTACACTTCCGGTTTCCATCCCTCAAAGTCCATAGAACCGCATAGTCCAGGGGTGGGCAAACTTTTTGACTTGCGGGCCACAATCGGTTCTAAAATCTGACAGAGGGGCCGGGCCAGGAGCTGTTGGACACGCAATGTAATTTATTAAACCTGGAGATTGCGTCTGATTTTTATACATTTCAATTAAAGGTGCAAAGTTAAAGAAATCAACATTTACTGGAAAAAGATCAATGGAATCACTTTCAACATTCAAAACATATTATTACCCAACGAAATAATCAAGCTCAATAATTTCTAATTGTTTTAAACAAATAATGGACGTATTGTCTCAGCTCTCTATATAATGAGGCACAATTGTCCTCAGGTACAAGTGGAAAGAGAAAATATTCTTCATATCACTTCTGAAAACACACCTTTACTCATGTGGACGAACTGTTTTTGTTTTTGAAATTGGTTTACCAAAAGGTCATAGGTTCACAAAAGCAGTGAAATATCTGAATACAATGCTATAATAGACAAGACCTACTAGAAATCGGATTACGCAGCAAAAGCACCGTCACAGCCGAGTTTATCCACGGAAATAACATCCCGGTAGACATCGCCATGAGACCCGGTACCTGTGGTTCAACATACCGGAACCGTACCGCAGACGCGGAGCGTAACTCCATCAGAAAAGGGTTTCCACCACATCGGGACCAACGGAGCACGGAACACGGCGACGCACCTCTGCCCTGTCTCACCTGGATTAACACCATCCTTCCTGACAGACTGGTGACAAAACTGTCAGACCTCACCGCCGCCACCCCAGCAACTCCATCATACCTGCAGCTGAACAAGATTCATTCTGGTTTTTATATTGTCTTTTTATATTGTTGTTCCTTTGCACAATGACAAATAAAGATCATTCATTCATTCATTCATAAATGTGGAAAACTACATTTTGTATTATCGTTTTTTTGAGTAGAAATGATGTGGTCTGTCATACATTCACCAAAAATGGGACTGACAAATTACTTCATATTGCAGATAAAGCTTCATGAAGTGTGCAAATAAAAAATGACCATAATTTTTTAAAATTCAAATAAATATGTATTGTACATAAATAAAATTGAAAAAATCTACATTATATACATGTTGAGAAATAGAAAACAGAACACAACTATTGACACAGAATATTTACAATATGGCTTCACTATAATAACATCATGTCATCGTGTCACGAGACCTCCTTGCTGGCCGGGCAGGTGGGGCTGCAGGCGCTGGTGAATCCTCTCTGTAAAATACAAGACTAGTCAGCACCGTGCACACGTAACGGACACCGTGACGTTTAGTAGAGAAACTTACCCGGGTCCAAGTGGATCTCTTCTGGCTGCGTGTTCCTCCTCGTGACTCTGCAGCTCCTCCGGAGGCTCCGCGCTGCTCGCCAAAATCACTACGGCTGTTTCTAAATGAGCCTCACCTGTGTGGTGGGAGGTCCCTTGTGATTTACTGAGTGTTCATTAGTTGTTTTTTTTCGCAAAATGTTGACAGACAAACGGATTGACAAATCATGGTGAAGGGTTTCGTGTGATGAGTACTTTCCGCGCAAACGCACACCGAAAGTAAACAAAGCTGCGATTTGGACAAATTCAGCGGGCCGGATTAAAAAGCCAAACGGGCCGTAGTTTGCCCATGTCTGCTCTATACACAAGTGCTTTTATGGATACGCTCAAAAGTAGGAGTAACGTGGTCAAATAATATTCATTTATAAGACAAAAGACAAAGGTTCAATGACGTGGGAGAGATCGGGACAGTTGCGGTTGTGCCAAACAAATGAACTCAAGATAACAAAACTCAGTGGCAGTGTCCACATTAACAAACTCAAAGACCACCAAACTCTTCCGTCTTCTCTCTTTTAAACAGGGCCCTCTCAGCCGATTGGCCAGCTCGCCTTCTTGCACCCAGGTGCAGTCAGATTGGCCTGTTGAGGTGGTGATTGATGCCACCTGAAGAGAACACAAGGGGGGAGGGGAGAACACACAAGCATCACAGAAATACATTTTAGAAACTAGAATGGGCACTCGGTAGAGCGCATACCTTCGCATATCACAAGATTGGGCATTGAATTATGAACATTTTGGCATTAGTTGCATGCCAATTGGATAAAAATTGACCGCGCTATGACCTCGATCCCAAAATCTAATCAAATGGTCCCCGGATAATAACCAATCATCTCACCAAATTTCATACGATTCGGTTTAATAATTTTTGACTTGTGCGAATAACCCGCACGCATAGTGCCACCGGAAGAGCCATAGGTTCCCGACCCCTGGCCTTTAGCAATCTCCAGCCCTGACTTCTATACGATACCTGCCATAAATATCATGATACCCGATACCAGAATTCCATAACATACCATAAATACGAGGCTGGTATATTTATCTATAATAGTAATAAATAAAACATCTGTATGGTTCACTTTTTACCAACTTTTTCAACACTTAACAAATGGCAGTAATATTAGTATTAGCCCACAGCCAGATATGAATGAAACTACATGGAGCCATCAGAGCATTGATTATACACTATGAGGCCTTTAGTATCTGACCAGATGATACAGAGTTCAACAGGATGAGCAGCGGGGAAGTTGAACATAATTGCAGAAACACATTGAGGTTAAAAAAAGTAGGCCTTATAAATATACCCAAAAGGCAGCTGGAGTATTCTTTCTGTCCCGCAGGGGGCGCCCACGAGCAGCAGAGTCTCGACGCACTCCTCCGGCCTCCTGCAGCGGCCTCCTTCTGCAGCGGCTCCTCCGGCCTCTCACCGCCACGTTGGGGGTCAGCTCGATGTCCATTGGCGAGTTACAGACCAACAGCTGCACACCGTCCAGGGACCTAGAATAGAGATGGTGTGTGAGAAGTGGGGTAAAGGAACCCCACCTCTCACACACGTGTATGGATGTATGTTGTAGAATGCATGTCTGAGCACATGGCTACACCAACACAAAGTGGTCCATTGATCTCCCTGCTAAAAGTCAGGAAAAGCAGGGAGTGTCCCATTTGTTACTGCGTAAAACATAGCCATGTGGCTGCAGACATACAGTGAGTGTGTGGTGCGTGTGTATGTAATGCACAACCTACCTGTTACTGGTCTCTTCCTCCCAGGGATCTCTGGAACCTGCCTCCTCTCTCCATGGTGATCTGGCAAAATAGTTCCCAAGGTCCATGACCGCCGATTTATAGGTCCGGGAGATACCAACTGGAGGAAGTGGTAGGGGGGGGGAAGTAAAGCCACGTGTTGCTGTTTATTGAAGTAAAACTATGGATTTATAATTTACTTTGGTTGTAGGAAGTATTGTTCGTCCTAAATTCTGGTTCATGTGTTTTCAAGACTTTACACAATTATGTTGAACTTATTTATTAATTCTAATGTTCATTTACCTTTTCATTGGAAATAGTTGAACAGGGGGAGTAGAATAATTCACATTCACATTTTTTACTTTATTTTACTTAAAGTGTGTGTGTGTGTGTGTGTATATATATACATATATAAACGTACCTGTGTGTATATGTATATATACATATACACATACATCTCTATACATCTCCTTTGCGGTAACATCAAACATTTCAGTTCTTAACCCTCCTGTTATATTTTACCCTTTTTGACCACAGCAATTAAAACCTCCAGAAAATTATTAGAATTAATATTGTTTCCTATGTTAAAGTGTGAGGTACTTTATGTTTGTTTGTTGACTACCTAAATAGCCCTTTAAATAAATATAAATGTTGATATTTCTTATATATTTTACACAGTGAAAAACCGCCTGGGGTCAAATTGACCGATGCGTACAAGTTGTGTTCAGGACATTGAAAACATATATTTTATGTTTTCCCAGTTGTCCCCAATAAATTAGGAAAAGTCATGAAATATGAAGCAAAAAACATGTCAATAATTTTTTTGAGACGTTAAACATTGAATGGGGTCAAATTGACCCCAAAGGTAATAGGAGGGTTCAATGAGGTAGAAACAGGAGTAATGTGTGTTTTAATTAAGAATACACTGAGTATTTGTTGTGATATCAGACCCCTCCACCGAGGCGGCATCCTCTCCTCTCCCGCTGCGTAGTAAACCCTCTATGACCACGACGTCGGGGGGGGCTGATGGCACATGATCATCCAGTATTATGGGATGTAACGCCAGCACTGTGGTTGGTGAAGCGGGGTCAAATCGGCATGCTTCGCACAGAAAAATAAATACTGATGTTTTTGAACATGCATGAACAATACAGAGAGAACTTTTCGGAGGTATGAGTTTCTTTTTCTTTTCCATATTTCTCCGTTAAGGCATGAAATAACGAGGCCACGGACACACATACAATAAATAAAACACAAAATGCCTCATTGTATTCACGCAAACAAGTTTAATTACATTTCACAGACATTCAAAAATACATAATTCAATATCTGGACCACATTAAAAGCTACCATTGGAATGTAAGTTTCAAGTAAGAGCTTTTTCAACGCAAACTGTAAGCGTCTCACGATCCAGAGCCAACTCAACATGTTAGAACAGTCCAGAGGGAATATCGGCCCTATGGGGGTGAGGAAGGGGACCGTGGTTGACGTAAAGCTGGACGCGTGGTTTCTAACTCGGGGAACTGGACGTCCACGTGACGCGGCCGTCCTCCTCGAGCCGCACCGCGCCGCTGGCCACCAGCTCCAGGGCGGCGGGGAAGGCTCGGTGCTCCGCCTCCCGGATCCGGTCGGACAGGCTGTCCTCCGTGTCGCCGACCAGCACGGGCACGGCCTCCTGCACCACGATGGCGCCTGCATCCACCTCCTCCTAAACACACCGACAAAAACACGGAGCGGTAATAGAAAAATAAAAGATACAAAGCTCTTTATTTGATATGACAGTATTTTACACTATGGAATCTTAAAGTTTGGTTTTTTTGGGGGGATTTTGTTGTTGTTGACAAACTACTATGGCCTTTATTTTTGACATATTTCGGCATACTATACTATGACTTTAATTTTGACATATTTTGGCATACTATACTCTGACTTTTATTTGGGCATATTTTGGCATACTATACTATGACTTTTATTTTCACATATTTTGGCATACTATTCTATGACTTTTATTTTGACATATTTTGCATATACTATGACTTTTATTTTGACATATTTTGGCATACTATACTATGACCTTTATTTTGACATATTTTGGCATACGATACTATGACTTTTATTTTTACATATTTTGGGATACTATACTATGACTTTTATTTTGACATATTTTGGCATACGATACTATGACTTTTATTTTTGACATATTTTGGCATACTATACTTTGACTTTAATTTGTACATATTTTGGCATACGATACTATGACCTTTATTTTTTATATATGTTAGCATACTATACTATGACTTTTATTTTTGACATATTTTCGCATACTATACTATGACTTATTTTTGACATATTTTGGCATACTATACTATGACTTTTATTTTGACATATTTTGGCATCCTATACTATGACCTTTATTTTTACATATTTTGGCATACGATACTATGACTTTTATTTTTACATATTTTGGCATACGATACTATTACTTTTATTTTGACATATGTTAGCATACTATACAGTGTCTCTGCATTGCACTGTTTACCTTCTTCTTCTTCTTCTTCTTCTTCGTCCCTGTGTGTGGTCAACCGGTCTACTGGCGCCACCTTGTGGCCACATTGAGGTACTGGAGTCTTTTTGTCTCAATCTGCATTAGTCATACTGATTACTCTCCTTTAGTTATGTGGCTCCTCTCAAAGAGAACAAGCTTTCTGCCTTCTTTATGTTTACCAGCTTGCAACCTGCTTCTTCTTAGAATTGTGTCTTCTTCATTTTCTTTAGGTTGCCTTTAAAAAGTGTTTGTATTTCTAAACCTTTCTTTTAAATGTTCCGCAGTAACAGACTAATAATATTCTAATTTTAATTAAACTTTTTAAAGGCACTATGTGGATACTTTGCTTTAGTTCGGTATGAAAAGTTAAAAATAATAACGCATTAGTACAAACTGACGTAGACTAACATGCTGCCATCATCACTTTACCAACTAGTGTGTAGTACATTGGTCCTACACTGCCCCCTGCTGGTGAAGACGAATACCACGATTATACTCTATATGTCTGCAGGTCCCTGGATGTGTTCAATTATATAAATAATAAAAACAACGATTATAATATAAATGAATCTAATAATATATATTTTTTAATATCTTAAAGGAACAATAATAGTATTATATCATAATAAGAGCGTTTGGGCTTTTCTCCAGCCAATCAAACCCGTCTGATACGTCATCTGAGTGTTTCCTTACTGACTCAGGAGGACTTTGTGGATCCTTTGGGTGCCAGGCGTTGAGCATGCAGGAGCACGTGATTGGCTAAAAAAGGAGAGAGGGCAACCTTCATGAAAAGTGACATTATGAAAAAGAAGGAAACAAAGAAGTAGTGTGGCATTTGGAATTAACGGCAGGCTTTTGAAAAGGGCCATGAACTACAATAAAAATAGATAATCATTCTATAAAATCCTGAAAATGACATAACATTTCACATAAATGACTTGTTTTAATAGCCTCTTCAGTTATTTCACAAATTGTTGAATAATTTCTATATTTTACTGAGTTTATCCTCATTATTATGTATTTCATAATGTTTCATAATGAACACTTTGGGACACTCGCAGTGGGAAAAAAGTACAAACACCAGTAATGTTTAACATAATTTATATTTATTTTCTTTTGAACAAAATGTTAATAAATGTATTTGCTTTACGTCCATAAAAGATCATGACTCGTGGGACGCATTTTTATAAATAATTTCATCCAAGTCTTTTGTAGAAAAAAAAGAAAGTAAATTCGCAAACTAAAGCATCTCTAGTATGACAATATGACAACTTTATCATAATTTTTTTTCTCTATATTTGAACCCTTTTCTCAATTCAAGCTTCCTTATAATTCTTTTCTTCTTTTTTTTTGTAGATTTCTCTCAAGACCTCTTCGTCGCGTCTTTTCAACATCCAACTTAGTCCTACTCATCAACTGACACCACTGCTTTAGACAACAGAAAATAATTCGGCAAAAAATGGACGAGGAAACCAAGGAGGCGAACAGAAAACACAGTGAGATTCCAACGGTGGGGGGCGTGGAGGGTGGAGGGGTACATATTTACAACAGAAAGGACAAGGTGTGGTGTGGTGGTGGTGGTGGGGGTTAGTTTGGGGTTCATCTGCATAGATCCACCGGACACGGAGGGACGGAGCGCTAAAGTCGTAGACCGAGTACATCCGCTGCTGTCTGGAGGGGGGGGGGGGGAGGGGGCGTGCTCGTGGTCACAGTTTTGAGCAGAGGGGGCGGGGCTAAAGTCTGCAATGACGGGGAACCCCAAAAACTGACGCGAGGTCACGGGTTAATGGAGGTGGGGGACTGAGAGTATGCTCTCACAGCCAAGAACAACTTGGAGGTGGAACTCCAATCTGATCATTAAGTGTGTGTGTGTGTGTGTGTGTGCTTGTGTGTGTGTGTGACTTATTTTTGGCATATTGCTTGTCGGCGTCGTATTTTTTTAATATTCTTGGCTAATCTCTCGTTTCCCGTCCCGATCCGGTTCCTCTCGCTGAAGTGTTTTTTGATCCCCGGTGTGCCGCCGCCCTCGTGTCCACGGGAACTTAGAAGAAAGAACCCGCGCAAACAAACAAATAAACAAACAATCAAACAAAACGGAACTAAACTGGATGGATCAGCCCTTTGAAAAGTCCTCGCACGCCGGCGCCAACGCAGCCCTTTGCTCTGGAGCTCGTCTCAGGGTGTTGAAGAGTCGACGGACTGATTGATTGATTGATCGATCGATTGATGATTAGCTGGTCGCCTCCTCTGTGATACAGACGAGGTGACAGCCGTGGACCGTCTCTTCTTCGCTGCCAGCATCGGCCTCACTGGACTCAGAGATCAAAGACACTTCTGAACGCCGCGGGCCTCGTTCACCGGCGCCCCCCCCCCCGAGTTTGACCACCGAAAGCCGGAGAGGCGGTTTGCTTTATTGTTTTATTGTTTTATCCCTGCCGATACGAAGGAATATACGCGATAGAAAACACGCTCCTCCCTCTTTTCCCAGATGTCGGACGTTTCAACATCTCGTGATGACGTTCCCTACTTTTCCCTTTCTGAGGGCGCGTGTGTCTGAGGCGTGTTTTAGTCATTTAACCCAAACCCTCCCGTGGAGGAGCGCTGGGGGGGAAGGGGGAGGGGCCAACAGTCCGGATGCTACGTGTCGCCGCTGAGCTACGTCCTCGTCCCGCGGGTCCGACTCCGCCTGTCAGCTCCCGACGCTCTGACTTGTGTCTTTACCTTCGCTTGATGAACGCGGCCCCGCCGCCTCCCGTACACGACGACTCTGACTGATCTCTGCGCCGCCGTACGAGGGGGGGGGGGCACTCCCGAGACCAGAGGACGCCCGCTTCCTGTCCGCCGCGCCGCCCCCAGAAGCGAGCCGGTCTCAGAGCACTTACGGTCCTTAAACGCGGAGGATGCTGAACGTGAAGGACGTAGAGGAACCACACACATACACACACACACTCCTGTTGGCAGAGAAACAAGACCCACATGATGGAAGGATGACCCCCCCCCCCCCCCCTCCAGCGGCACCGCACACAGGTTGTCGAGAAGACGCCGCCGAGCAGGACGTTGAACACAGTTGATATGTTAAAATGTTAAAAATGAAACTTTCTGGCACCTGAAAGAAATGCAGCAATAAAGAAATAAAAGGTAAGCAACACTTCACCGATGTCCGTTTGTCTCCTTCGACGTGCCGTCCATGCACACGGGGAACGCCGGGGGGGGGAGGACAATCTGCTAGAAAACATTTGGGTGGGATAGAAACAATGAGCAGGTTTCAAGTGGCGAGAGGTCAGTCCTTTAGGGGGCGGGGCTCCAAACACCTCGGCTCGGACGTCCAATCAACGGCTCCCTCGGCTCCGGTCAGCCTCCCTCTCCCCCGTGGCCGCCGGGCGAAATCGTAGCGGCATTTTTGCCGCCCCACCCCCCCACCCCCCCAAAAAGAAACAAATAAAACCCGGCGTCACTCCACCGCAAGCACCGGATTCAACCCCGAACGGTTCACTCCTCGGTAGAGGCGCTCTCCTCTGGCGAGAAAATGGCCGCCACGCCCACCAGCGTGGAGTTGTGGGAGGCCGAGATGATGATGACAGTGTGTAGGAGGACGAGGGCCAGCAGGCAGATCTTCAGCCGCCCGCTGCACAGTCTCGAGGTGGCGGCGGAGGTGACCGAGGCCCCCTGGGGCTGGCAGGCGGAGGCAGTCCTTTTGAGGGTCCCGCCTGAGTGCCGGTCCATTTTGGGGTCCCAAAGGTAGTCGCAGCACTCCGTCTCGTCCGATACGTGATCTTTCAGGAGCCCTGAGAGAGAGAGAGAGACTCAATTTGACTGGGACATGATTACAACATGTCCATTTTTATATTTTCTCATGTGAATGTTTTTCCATAAAAACAATTCAGAGCAAGAGAAACGTTCAAATCAAAGAATCAGACGCCGACAACCTGAGCGCCACTGGAGTGGATTAAGGGCACTAAGGGCGTTAAGGGCAGCGCTAATATGGTTTCAATATTGTAATCTAACCTTTCTATTTATAATAATTCATGCGGCAAACATGAAATAATGAATAATCCGGCTCCTCTGTTTCATAATAAAGAGAAAAAGAAGATGGAAAAGTTTAAATACTACGGAGGAAAATGATACTTTTGAAGTGAAAGGAAGTGAACAAACCCACATTAAGTCAATCTCAAATATAATACAGGACTCTCAGAAAATTAGAATATTGTGATGAAGTTCTTTATTTTCTGTAATGCAATTAAAAAAACAAAAATGTCATTTTCTGATTTCATTACATCAACTGAAAATATTTTGCCCTTTTTTTCTTTTTTTAATATTGCTGATTATGACACAGCTTAGAAAACTCAAATATCCTATCTCTAAATATTAGAATATCATGAAAAGTATACTAGTAGGGTATTAAACAAATCACTTGAATTGTCTAATTAACTCAAAACACCTGCAAGGGTTCTGAGCCCTTGACAAACACTCAGCTGTTATAAATCTTTTTTTCTTTTACTTGGTGAGGAAATATTAAAATTTTATGAGATAGGATTTTAGAGTTCTTAGCTGTAAGCATAATCAGCAATATATAAGAATAAAAAAAGCAATAAAATTTTTGAGTTGATTTGTAATGAATCCAGAATGCATTTTTTTTTTTTTTTTTATTTGCAAATAAAGAAATAAAGACAATTATCACAATATTCTAATTTTCTATATATATATATGATCATTCTCCTGGCCCCTGAGCTCAGTGGGGGCCACATCCCTCCACTGCGTTGTTACCCCGGTGGCCACTAGGTGTCATCAGAACGCCTTCAGAGACTCGGCTGCTGCTTCCTGGAGCAACAACTGTTTGATAACAGCTCACCAGCCTATATTTAAACACACACACACACACACACACACACGGTTGGTTCTCACCTGTGCAGATGAAGCTGGGGCTGCCGCCGTAGACCATGTCGTCGTTGTCGGGCAGGATGAAGGGGCAGCTCTGCTGGACCTCCAGGCAGTACTCGTAGCATGGGACCTTCCTCTGACAGGACAGCTGGGAGGTGGGGAAGTACTGAGCGCACAGCCAGGGCTTATAGGCCTCCTGGAGGGGGGGAGGAGTCATGAGCTGCTGGTCCTCCACATCCAAAACACATCGGCTGAACGAGTCACCGCGTTTATATTTAAAATCCTCGGATACAAACTTCCAAAATGGAAACCCGGCACTTCATGCATTAATGAAAGCTCAGGAGTTATGAGCCCAGGCTGCCAGCAAAGCCTTCTGGGATGGAGAATAAATCTTCCTGCGGAGCATTAGCTCAACGGAAGTAAAGCACGCCAAATACAGAGTGATCATTTAGAACCTGATGTAGAACCGTGTTATAATAAAGGCACTTTAACACCACGCTGAGACTAACTTTCTTTCCCTCTCAATTAATTCATTCCCACAGGCCAAGGGGATGTCTTTTGTGGTGTGTGTGTGTGTGTGTGACCGATGGTTACAAACCCAAATACATTCTCAAAATGAGACACGCAGACACCGATTGGTTGGTGGAAACCCTTCATGAAAAGCCTCCTTTGATTTGGCGCTTCCTGGTTTGCGTCCTCGCTCCGAGGAAACAGGAAGTGGAGAACGCACGGCCGTATGCGCGCGAGGAGGCAGATGGCGACACGGAAGAGCCAAAGCCTCGGAGACGCCGAGCAGAACGAGATGAACCGAGGGCAGACCGCAGTCTGGATCCATTCTCATTTTTAGCCATCGCGTCGTGTGCTTTTCACGAGGATTAACAGCAGGAGAAGCAGAATAACACCAACAACAACAACAAAAAGCACAGCTCGTCCACGGTGCGGCTGAGGAGACCGCCAGGGCAGCGTGAGCCTTAAATGAAGTTTGGTTATTAAGTTATCAAAGAAAATAATAAAAACTTTGATGTGCCATTGTTGTTATTAAAAAGTACGTCGTGGGACATTGGGACGTTTCACCGCTGAAAGAAACAACAACTTGTGACATCAACTTTTAAATGAATCACCAGCCAGCAACCGAAACGAAATAATACAACAATAACACACTTTATGAACAATGAAAACTATTAAAAATGGAGCCTGAACTATAATAAACTCCGAAACTGTGAGTTCTGTGTGAAGCTCGCTGGGATATGAGGATTACCTGAACCATCAGAGTCCACATGCAGAAACCAGGGAGGAGGGGTGTGTGTGTGTGTGTGGGGGGGGGTGGGAATGGTAATGACGAGAACAGCGTGGACCCGAATGCTTCCGTCAAATGTGTTCCGGGACACGTACGACTTCTCGTACCGTGGGGGTTAAATCCTTCCAGGAAATACATTCATCTTTCAACGAAAACAACAACACGCTCCGTCTCCGTCTGAACCCCGTGCTGCCGGAGACTGGATCTTCTGTCCCAATAAACACGGCGGATTACACTTCTTCATATGTTAGAGGGTGGCGGGGAGAAGTCACCAACTGGCTCCAGGCCACGATGACAACCACCCAGATCGCTGAGTTTCTTTAATTCGGTATTCTGATGAGGGTTCAATCCGTGACTGGTTTAGTTTTTCCTCAAATGGGTGTGGTTTAATTCACGATGATTTGGCACAAATTCTTCCCAGCTGTGAGATAATCCGTCTGGGGATGCTGACGCCGTCAAAAGGGGAACCAAAACAATGCGAGCGCAGCCAGACGGGGAAATCTGGGTCCTCCCGAAGCTGTGCGCTGGCAGTTGCCACGGTAACGGCTTTTTCTGCTTTTCATTAGAGCTCAATGGGTACTGCCCCGCTCTCTGTTGGTTTTTCTGTTTGTGTGCACATGTTTTAAGCGCACGAACCGGTGTGTGCATGTGCGTGTGTGTGTGGCTCAGCGTGAAAAGGGAAGCGTATGAGAGCAAATTGAGTTAGTCAGGAAGCAGGCCTGCAGTCTGATTTGATCAGTGTAATGTGTGATCAGTGTGAATGAGAACCTGGCACTCAAAAAGCTTCTGTCGCCACGCAGCTCAGTCTGCTTCAAACAATGCTGCGGAGCCCGGGACGCCGGCAGGTAAAGACACCGAGCTGGCGACCATTTCCGCCACGGAGGCCGTGTTTTTTGGGTTTTTTCAGCGGCCGCTTCCAATCGTCCAATCAGAAGGGGAAATCAAGGTGATTCTGAGGTGTTGGACGTTCACGTTGAACGCAGAGATGTGAAATGCGCCAGTGAGACGCTCTCTGCCAGTGCTTGCATGCACAAAAAAATTGAAAGCCTAAAAATAACGTTAAAAAATGCACAAATTAAGATTCAAACGCTGACGCTTTGGCAGATAAGTGTCAGCAGCGCTGGCTTCTGAATCTCACCACTGATTATTACTATTATGTAAGAAGCAGACTGTAGAACAAGTCGTGGACGGCTTCTTATTTGCATTATGCACGCAGTACACTCACCAGCCAGAACAAACTGCTCAGAACTTAAAGAAATATATGTGCAGTACACTTAAAACTTTGTGTTTTATGTTTAGTTAATTACCTTCAACTACGAAACATGGGACTTTCCTCCAGAGTCCACCCTAAACTAGACAAAAGGCATCAGGTAGTCCAAGATACGATTAAAGTAAATATTACATTTTAAGTTTATCGGAAATGAACTACAGTACGAGACGGCAGCTTTTGGATAATAATAAAAATACAAATCATACTTATTTTTTGTGAAGCAGCATCCTGGTTTTAAGTAGAAAGTGACAGCTAATTGACACTGCCGCCGCGAGGAAAATGTCACGCTGAAACGACTACGGAAAAAAAGGCAACAGCTGCAGCATTAAAACCACAGGAGAAGTATATATCTAGAGTACACACACACACACACACCGATACGCACACGTAGACTCTCTATCACACACACACACAATGAAGTGGAATGACAGAGCTATAAAAGGCACATGAGTCGGCTGCAGAGTGAGAGCCCAGCTATGAGCTGAATGACACAGATCATTGACACCAACACAAATCGCAGCCGCAGCAGAACAGGAAGTGGCTCTCACAGCACCTGGGATGTTTTTATTTTATTTTTTATATCGCGCCATTATAAGTACCATTATTATCCTGAGTGTGCAAAAAAAAAAGAAGTATTCCTGATGAATTGGATGGGGGTCATCTGGCTTATTGCACGAGTCATTTTCAAAAAGGAGTATGTTTTATGCACACACACACATGCACGTACACACGCACACATGAAAGGTCCTGACAAAGTGTTGTTGACGGGGCTTTGATGCGCTCACGTTCACGCAACCCTGGGATAATCCGGCAGGACGGGGATGTACAGGGGCGTCTGTTCTCCTGCATTGATGTCCGTGCTGATTACATCCCATCCTCCGGTGATGTAACAAATCAAGGCGCTGGCTGTGTGGCTGTGTGTGTGTGTGTGTGTGTGTCTGTGAAATGACACGCCGAGGCAGAGAGCGTTTTTCATCGAATTAGGTGGTTTGCAATCTCGGTGCAACCCTTTGTACGTCCGCCGTGTCATCTTCCAGAAACAAGGGCCCTTCAGGGGGGAGCAGAGGGGCAGAGAGGGTTCTGAGGACGGAGGACGACGAGTTAGACCGAGCCTCAGAGTGGTTTCTTTTCTGAGGTTTGAGAGACTGAAAGGGGGAAGTATAATACTAATCAAGATGTATTCAAATGTCATCGTGTAGAATGGAGTTATTGCAAATAAACGGGAATAAATCCAGTTGTATCAAAACTATCGATGACAAGATGTTCTGTTTAATTAAATTACAATTTTCAATTCAATTCAGTGTATTTGTATAGCCCATTTTCACAAATTATAAATTCCCCTCAGAGTGCTTTGCAATCTGTACATATAGACATCCCTGACCTTTGACCTCACATCGGATCAGGAACAACTCTCAAACAACCCTTCACAAGGAAAAAAGGGAAGAACCCTTCAGGAGAGCAACAGAGGAGGATCCCTCTCCAGGATGGACAGAACAATAGATGTAATGTGTACAGAAGGAATCATTATACACAAATTAAAACACAGTAACAACACAATCAATGAATCTGACAGTATGAATAGTTGGTAGTCGGCAAATTCCACGATCGAGACCTCCACGATCCAAAATACAATGATGTATGTCATTTGAACTGTGTGGTTCTTGTTTTTGGCAGTTGAAAACAAAATTAGAAAAAAGTAATCAAGAACCTTGCTGTCTTACAGATCTTTAAAAAATGAAATTGGAATTTGACGGATGAGACTTTAAAAAAAGAAAATACAGAATCGGACAACAGGTAGAAATATTCAACAGTCTAAAAATATGGAATATATGAGAAAATAACCCAAAAAAAGGGGGCGAGAGAACACACAATGTGTAATAAATGCGTTGCAACAGCCTCGTCCGGGGCCCAGTGGGCACACGAACTCTTTAATTTGCACCTTCGTGCAAACGGCTATAAATACATCGTCCGCAGCAGCGAACGGAAACACGAAACGAGGAGCCGCGCCGGATTCTCAGAAGTGCGTCGGTGGCGGTAAACAGAGGCCTTGATTACCGATCAATAAGCCGTATCGACGGGCCTCCGGATCTTCAGCTCTTGATGTTTCAGCTTCCACTGCGAGGCGGGGACGTCCCCAAACTGCGGCAGCATTTCAATGCGTTTTGCAATTTCGTAGATAATGCGCCTTTAAAATAAGACTTTGAAACGTTCAGATATTTAAACGTTCTCTCTTTTGGGGTTGTACGGCTTCAGCGATTGGTCCGTCTCGATCGTATCGACGGGGCCCCCGGAGGCTTCCAGAAACCCTGGACCCTTTAACTGGAAATGCCCTGTTGAGCTGGACGGCGGAGCACAGGCCGGTCAGACGGGTTCTGAGAAGCGGCGTGGTCATGAATGTGTGTGGCAGATGAATCCCGTTAGCTTTCACCACAGGTGGGTTTGATGTAAAGAAGGGAACGAAGCTGGGAAGGGACAGCGAAGGGAAGGAGAAGGAATGACAGGCCGGGGGGGGGGGGTCTGTGAGCAATCAGCATATAGATTTATTGGCCCTGAGGGAAGAGAAAAATGTGAAAGCTCCTCGTGTGAGTGATGGAGAGCTGTGGTCAAGAGGGCGGGCCTTATGCAACACGGTTAGTGTGAACATGGATCTGCCACCGCCCAAGAACAGGGGGGGGGGGGGGGTGTAGTAAGAGACAGGAAGAAGCTCAAACTAAGCAGTGTTCACTTGCCAAGCAGACAGCTGTAGCATAACGAGAACTCTCTGCGACGCCAGTCTGGCATCTCACACGTCAGGAGATGGAAATGAGAAGCTCTCCAGGAATGAATCATGAAGACACGAGGACAACGTGAGGGGGAAGCAGCCGAGAGGCCGAGGTCCCCCCCCCCCCTCACCTCGCTCGCATCTCTCCGGGGCGTTTTAGAGGCCGGAGTCGGAGAGGGTCCCTCCCCGTCTACCTTCTCCTGTTATTGAAGGGTGGACGTTCCCACAGCGGCATCCAGACGGGATGACGGCCGCTCGAGAGCGACAGGTGTGTGGTGTTATGAGCCGCCGGTGTTCTGGGCTGTGTTGAGACTGTGTGTCATCACTTGCGTCCTTTCAGTGAAGATGAAAAAAACATTCAGAGAAAGTCACGTTGCAGTTTAAATCTGCCAAAATGTCATGTTTTTAGTCAAATTGTCATAATCAGCATTCTAGCTTATCGAGTTGTGGCCTAAATACATGTTTCCTGAGGTCAAAGTGACTGTGACCTTTGACCTAATTATTTGTATGTATTTTTTTCTTTTTCTAATTTGTCGATGACCAGTTTTCTTTTTATTACTAGAACCACAGCTGAAAAAAACAGTTGAAAAATGTAGAATATTACTGTATAAATTGCATATCCTGGATTTTTTTTAAAACAGACAAATGTTTTTGTTTATGATGGACTTCCTCGGCAGACTCGCCTTCTGCGCCGCCAACTGTTGCCTTTGTGTCGAGTGTCTTCGTTGTTTACGCAGCCTCAGCATCAGGTAAACAACCCCACTGGCAGACATGGGAGGAAGGAAAGCTCTCCGCCACTGAAATCGGTGCCACGTGTTTTTGGGATTGGACCGGCCTCCTGGGGATTTCTTCAGATGGAACAAACTTGGAATTCAAGATCGAACCCGATTGGATTTTGGATGTCAATATGCTAATTATGACAATTCAAGACTCAAACTAACGTCGGATAGGATGAAATGATGCAGTGATGTCATCGTGGTTGTGAACTGGGACTTTTTTCAAAAAGAGGGGGGCACACAGAGAGAGAGACAGAGGTGCCGTACCGGGGAAGTCGGATAATCCCATTAGTGCCAAGTGGTGCGGGGATTTAGATGTGATCATGTGGAGGCGCCCCGCAGGATATCAGAGTCATCGCTTTTCACATCCGACACCGCCAGCTGTGGACAACGCTTCTGCCCCGACGAGGACAGCAGACCTCCACCCTGCATGTTCTACGTCAGTGAAGCACAGCACACGGCGTGTTCGGGCTTATGTCCCTGTAACAATAAATAATCCACTCAACGACGCAGACAATATGACTGTTAGACTAATTGATGTCATGCCTGTCAATGTATGAAGGTATTAGTCTGAACCCTAGGTGTTTCACAGAGGGGGGCGGGGGCAACATCTTCATTTCCTCACAATTATGAAGCCAAAGTAATGAATGTTTTTACTATAATTAAATTGTGGTTGTGCAACTAAGAGTGACTCATCTGAAGGGAAGATTTATATTTTTAAGAATGCATTTTTAATATGTCTGTGTTTTCTTCGGGGCTACAAACGCCTTTTTATTTTACCCATTAAACGCAACACAATAAAATAAAAATAAAAGGTAAACACTGAGGTGCATTGTGGGAAAAGGTCGCTCGTGGGCCACAGCTGCTTCAAGTTGGGCCAAATGTATTGAAGTGCACAGACCGCCGCAGCGACCCCTTCAGATGTACGGCCATGCCCTTTCTCTTTTTGTGAAATACGTTACAGATATAAATTAAATAAAAACAAATATTTTTGAATTTAATTTGTTACAGAGAAGAAGAAAAAAAGAGAAGAGAAAAAAAAGAAAGTTGCCATGATGGAAATGCCACAGAGGTTAAATGAGGCCTATTAATTGGGTAACCCGCTTTAACCCCCTCCTCCACACACACACACACACACGGTGCGGTTCCCCCTCCCTCCGCCAGCCCTGCTGCCATGCACTGCAGCAGCCCCCCCCCCCTCCCTCCCTCTCTCTCCTCCCCAGCTCATTGGGATGCCGCTCAGGGACCTGCCCATTCATAAAAAATAAAAATAAAAAAGGGACCAGGAATCTCCAGGGGACGAATCCCTCTCCAAGGTCAGCGTTCACATCCGGCCCGCGGCTTCCGGGTGCAACCGGAAACAATCCGTCGCTCATTAATGCGAGGCGGATAAATATGAACGAATAAAAGGCTCCCAGGACAGTTGATGCAGACGAGACGAATTACTAATCACAAATCTACTCTACGGGCTTTTACAATCTGTACACATACGACGTCCTCCGTCCCGGGAGCTCGGCTGAGACGAGGACTCGCTCAACATCGTCGTCACGGTGATGTCCCCCACTGCTTTGTGGACTGGCATTATGAAGTCGATGCCGATTTTTGAGGCCGTCATTTTGGATTACGGCCAACACCATGTTGTTGTTGTTGTTTTTTTGCGACAAATGAAGAGAAGTGACCATATTTTGAATACGAAGGAGAGCCGGAGTGACGCCGCTAACACCTCTGTTAATCACAGTAATCCCGCCCTCAAGCACATCCCCCGCTTTATGGTCTGTTTGACTCTAAATGGACCATAAAGGACGAAATGAACTTCATGCTGCGTTAGAGAAGACTTCAAACTGGAGATTAAAACCAGAAACTCGTGTTTACAATGTTTACGGGGAGAATAAATCAAGTGAGGAGTCATCTTCTCAAAAGACTTCTGTACAACCGAAAGGAGTCGCCTCCCCTGCTGGTCAGGAGAGATAATGCACATTTGAAAGAAACTTTACTTCACTCGGTAGAACCGGAGGTTCTGAATGAAGATGTTGACCAGGTGATGAAGAGGGGGAGCGCACGACTTCACGAGAACCTCGCCGTTGCACGTGATTGGCTGCTGAATGGCAGAACTGTCCACTGTTCTAGGTCGGGAGGCAACGGGTGAGGAGAATGCAGGAGTGGCTCGGCGGCGCCGATCGATCGGGATCAAGTGTTGCCGCCACCGGTCGGTCCCTTCGGCTCAAGGGGAGCTCGGATCGATGCAGATGTGTGCGTCTGACAAGGATTTAAAAAGAGAGGGGGACGCTGTCCTCCTTTTACCGCCACGGCTAAGATTAGACATCCAATTGGACCCCGAGTGCCTGTGTGTGATTGGTCTGAAATCATTTGACAACACAGCGGCTGCAGCGAGAGAGAGAGGCTGGCTGGGGGGCTTCCAGAGACTCATTGTGTTTAGTTTATGCTAACTTGATTAATTGACTTGCATTAAAAGCACAAATCAAACTGAAAGGAGTAAAAGTGATCCGACCGCACAACGCAGCAGCTTCTCCAAATGCGTGCGTGCAAAAGAATGCGTGTTGCATGATGCACAGTGTTGCGGTCGCACTGGAAAAAATACAAAAAACAGAAGTCAATAACGCCAACCAAAGACCCAAGAATCGGTTGTCAGCGTCTCAAAATGGTTGCCAGTGGCAACCTGACAATAGAGCCCCCCCCCCCCCGACGTGACGTCTCCTTCCCGAACTTATCCGTGTTCAACCGCTCGGAGAGGAAAACTGAAGATGAACCGAGAACCAAAACAACAACAAAGTGTCGTGTTTTTAGGCCTTAAAAGTGGGAATTTGTCCCACTTCAGCCACTTTTATGGTTATTATCATTGATTATTACAGATGCGTCACACATGACGGGTAAACACACACAAATCTAAAGGCCTTCTCACCTGTGGGCTCAGTCAGATATTCCTCGTGAGTTTCGTGGGGCGCGTTCGGGTTGATGCCTCGAGGCAGCTTCAGGCTTCACCGACGCGCCATACGTCAAATGGCCTCAGTGTGACGAGTGTTGTGGTGATTCACGGGAAACCGCAGCGCCGGGCCGTGGGTGGTCATTTTGTCTGCCGTCGATTCATCCGACAACCGTTTAATCCGTTAATCCTCCCCCCCCCCCCCCAAAAAGTCCCCAGTACCCAAAGCGATGTCTTCGAACACCTTGTTTTGTTGTGGACAAAGCAAGTCCAACTGTTGCGGGTTTACGTTTATTTTTTTTGGGACAAAGATGATCAGAAGATCTAAACTGCTGCTAATAGACTGAAGAAGATTGGATTCATCATCATATGGGGCGAGTGATGGCGGTCCGTACCATACAGACCTGCGAGCACAGGATACATGAAAGTGCTCCTTCGTGTGTGCACAAAGAGAGAGAGTGTGTGTGTGTGTGTGTTTACATTAATGAGAAAAACATCTGACATTTGTATGAATGTTGGGATTATCTGTTCTTACTGTGAAATTTTGCCGGGATTAAGACTTCCAACAGAGAATATAAAAGAAACACACACACACAGAAGCTAGCTTTGCAGTGCAGGCCTCCGTCTACATCAGCAGGCAGATGGCCTTATTAGAATCGCGTTTTGTCGCTTATATGCGGTGTCTCTGCAACCGGTTGGGTGAATGGAGGCCATCTGGGATTGGCCAGGGCTTCTGTGAATGGAGCCCGGGAGGAGGGGTGTGTGTGTGTGTGTGCGTGTGTGGACGCCGTTCAGCACCGCGGACAGCTCCGGTTCTCTCTCCGCGGTGCTGAACGCGGAAGCCCACTTCGACCCCGCTGCATGCGCCGGTGTGATCAAACAGGGAGCCGCGAGCCGCCCCCCCCCCCGGCTACGGCACAAGGCCAGCGCCTGTTAATGGGCAAACAGAAGACGCGCGGAAGAAAGCCTTCCACCACATTAGGCCCGGGAAACCACCTCTTGACTTTAATGAAAGCTCTCGATATGGAGTGGCCTTGATGAACACCTGGCGGACTGCAACACACACACACACACACACACACACGCACAGAGACACACACACACACGCGCGCTCTCTCTCTGGAGTTGTTGCATAGGCCAACAGATTCCTTCCTGCTCATCAAATCATCCTAAACGCCGCGGCTATTAAAAAAAAAAGAAGAAGACGACGAAAAAACTCGCGCAACAGTCTAACAACCCACATCCGGGTTCCCGACGGCTGATCGGTGAGGAACAGGAGGCGCAGGAGGCGCCGGGCGGTCAACGGTGTCACAGACCGGAGTAGAGGAGCAAGAGGAGGAGGAGGAGGGGGGGGGGGGGGTACCAAATACAAAATAAAAACACGAGGACGGGCCTTTAGCATGGGGCCTAAACGCAACGAGGAGATGAATGAACATGAGGCCCGGAGTCTCCTTGAATCTGTCATCCGTCTCCATGGCGACAGGAGGAGGCGGGGCGGAGGAGGAGGACCAAAACTGGCATCTACCCGGGCCCAAATCAACAGATGGCCACCACATCCAAAGCCCCCCCACCCCCCCTGTTTCTCTCTCTTCAGCCTACCTTGCACTGCTCAATGCACGTCCTCACCGAATATGCCCCCGGGTCGTATTTGTCGGTCAGCAGCTCGAAGTCCTCGTACTTCTCCTGCGCGTGCTGGTCGTAGCGCTGGTACGCCTCCACGCACAGGCTGCAGCGGGTCGCGTCGCCCAGCACGTCGAGGCTGCAGTTCAAATTGTCCGGACTCGTCGACCCGTAGAGCAAATCCAGCAGAGAGTAGGAGTTACAAAAGGAGAGGTACAAATCGCTCATATTTACAGCCGGCGTGCCCTCGGTGTCGCGGAGGCCCTCGCACAAGTGGTCGGCGTCTGCGAAAGTGAAGCAGTTCCGAGAGAAACTATCCCGGCGGCAACTTTCAAGACGCCACACTTGTTTGACAGAGTTTCCTATAAAAATATCATCTGGGGTTCCTCTGAGGCTGCTGTGTGCTGAGTGGGTCTGGGGGGAGAGGAGGTGGGAGGACGCCAACTTGACCCGGGTCCGGGCCAGCTTGGCCCCGGCGCAGAACCACAGGTGATCGGAGAGGAGGATGGTGAGGAACAAGAGGGACGCCAAGGACAGTCGCCATCTCTGCGCCCTCTCGGAGTCGGTGAATGGCTTTTGGTTGTCGCGGGGGGGCTCGAGCCAGATTTGGAAGCCGTCGTCATCTTCTTGCTGCCGACACGTCCCAGCACCCCTGGTCATATTTTGGGAACCGGCCGACTCCACCGTGGGGGCTCCTCTGCCGCAACAGTCATTGACGTGGGGGGTCCGCTTCGCGTTTTCCTCCCCCTCGGAACGTCAGTCGGTGGGTTGTCCCGGCTGGCCTTCGCGTTCAACGGTAATTCCCATGAAAATGAGCGTGGGCCGGATGGGAAATTAGACGCTGGCGACCACGGGCCGCATCCCCCATGGCTGACCGGTGAAGCCGCTGTCCTCCCGCCCGCCCCGAGCTCCGCGCCTCGCCGCTCCGCTCCTCTGCGTAGCCCCCGACTCCGTTTTTAGAAACACTCACCGACGCGTTTTTACGTTTTCCCGGGCCTCGGTCGCGCAGGGACGAGGGCGCTATCCGCTTCCAACATGGCGAAGCTGGTCTGCCTTTGTGTCGGCGGATGGGCCTTCAGCCTGGTACGGACACCTCGTTTCTTTTTCAAGCCCTCGCCGTCTTCATCTCGCTGCCGTTGTCAAGTTGCCGCCATGTTCGCCAGGAGACGGTGTGTGTTTGCAGGAAGCCGCGTTAAGTCAGCGTTTCCAGGTACGACCTTCAGAATAAAGGTCGTGTTTATTTCGTGCCATGTTTCCCCAACCTCTGTTCACGAATAATTTGTCACGTGACCCATCAAACAGAATTCTACTAACAGAGTGACACATGTTCTTCTGTATCTCTCTCACACTCTTATGACCCTTCAGATCGTGAGACCCTGACCCCCTAGTGTAGGAACCACTCATCTAGACGATGAAGTTCACGTGTGTGAGTTGTTTTACTGTCATATTAAAGATTAAGAAGAAGAAAAACGTGGTCTGAAGCTGGTCCATTTACACATTTTAAATAATAATGTATACATAACTTGTAATCACTACACAAGTATAATTAATATACATGAAGAAGAAAAAATCATGTTATGTTTTAGATACATATCATATTTTAATTTGAAGATTCAATGACCCAACTTCCGGTATCGTGCTGCTTAATCTTGCCAGCTTGATAAACTTCTCCGCCTCTGACGTTATGCGCGCGCATCGCAGCCGCCGCATCCCTCGGCACCAAGGTGCGTCAAGTCGGAGAGAGCCCGCTGAAGTGACACCAGGAATGTCGTGATTGTGACTTCAAAATGAAAGATTTCAAAGACGAAGTCATGCCTCTAAAATTAGTACTATCTTAACTATTTGAGTGTGTAGTAGAAAATAAAACGGAAAGGAAAAGCACGCAGCCCTACTGACGGCACGGAGCAGCACAACGAGCAGCTAAAGGTAGTTTGTGACAACTGTGGTGATTTTATTTTGAAATCTCCCACAAACAGACTGGTCGGAGCCTGTATTGTGGTTGTCTTGACAGTGTACCAGCCCGACAGGTTGGTCCTCACCTGGTTTGATGCTGCCATCAAACGAAAAGAGCTTTTCCCCCTCTTTTTAAAAAGGACAATACTGATGCGTATGTGTTTTATCCCACTTAAAATTCATGTGTACCTTATAATTTAAAGCCAGGGCAGCGTTTTAGGGACCCGTAAATCTAAAAAGTATTGCCAGTATATGCTAAACAAAAGTATGGTCCTTTAAATTAGTTTGGATCTGCTGCTCTTACAGGGAAGGTACCAATAGTTTTAACAGAGGAAAACAATGTTTAGCTTGGTTCCCCCTACCTGAGGGTCAGGGGCCCACAAGATAAACCCGAGGGGTTGCGAGATGAGTAAAACCAGAGAAACAGACACAACTACACAAACATCTGGTGTGTTTATTCAGACCGTTCTCCGGATGACTCCAGATGTGAGGCGAGAGCTCGGAGACACTTAGCTTAGCATAAGCTAAAGACTGGAAACAGGGGGGGCAGTTAACCCGGCTCCGGCTAAAGGAAACACCTACGAGAACCTTCCAAACATTTGTTTCCTCGCTCACCGGATACCATCTCTAAAAAAACAAACAGCCCAATTAGGGTATTGAGGGGGGGGGGGCTCCATGGGTTCTCAGGGGTGCTGATCCGCTCCTGACGAGGACCACGCAGTTCAAACTTTTGAAAAAAGGACCAACAGTTGTGGTGCGAGGCCGCCGGTTGAGTCGCGCTAATGAAGGCCTGTCAGTCCAACGCTCACGCCGCGTCGCCTGGAAATAGTCCAGAGTGGGCGGCGGGTTCCAGGAGGGCTCCGAGGCACGAGGTCTTCGTGTTGAATCATGTGCTTTCACTAGATTATCGAAAAGGTAGACTTTTAATTAATTTGGTGGTTAAGAACGACGAAACCCGTACGCCGGCATACGGTGGAGAGCGGGTAGCTCAAATGTATTCATGCGGCATTTACGCACAACAACGCCCAGGAGACCCCGGGCAGCCAGCGGCCCCCGAGAGGCCGCGCTGATGAAGGTTAGAACAAATAATGAGTCCCAGGGCCGATCGGTGACATTCTTGAAGACGACGGTAACATCTTTTCCGGAGGGGGAGGGGGGCTCGAGCTGAACCGGTTTTAACAAACCCCTGTGGTGGCCATCCCTCCCTCCCTCCCTCTTTCTGCCGAGCGCACGCCGACGAGTCGAGGCAAAGGCCGTCGTTTCACACAGTTCTCGAGTTTTAAGTTAATTAGCAGTTGTTGTGGTTTTTTTCAAAAGTAGAAAAACACACACCCAGTCAGGTTTGAAACCTACTTTCAATTCAGTTTCAATTCAGTTTATTTGTATAGCCCAATTTCACAAATTACAAATTTGTCTCGGAGTGCTTTACAATCTGTACACAATACATCCTGCCCCAAAAAAACCTCATAGGACCAAAAAACTCCTCCAACCCTTCAGGGGAAAAAAAAAAGGAAAAAAGGAGAGAGGAGAGAGAGGAGAGGATCTCCTCTAGATGGAGATGAGATGATGTGTGATGTATAGACAAGGACACATTTAGAGTTAAAATACATTCAATGAATATGACATGATGAGTGTATGAATAGTTAGTAGGCATATTATTCCATGGAGACCTCCCCATCCATCAGGCGGATGGCGGGTGGGAGGAGGGGCGGAGTCTCAACAGGACAGACAGTGGCGTAGTCATGACAGGAATTCCCAGCAGATCATCAGGCAGATAGATGTCTAGATCTGTCTCTCATGGTCCGTCCGATGATAAAGTCGAAGTCAAGGACTTCGGAGAGAAAGCAGAGTTAGTAACGTGTACTTAAAGTTATTTATTAGAGTTGTGCTTCACGATTGGACAGAAATAAAAAGAAAAAAGCACAGAAAGACAAAAAGAGAGCGGCGTGTTCGAGGCCGCGGTTAAAGACGAACGTGGAAAACCTGGTTCCCTTAAAATGTGTTCGCAACCGCTCGGCTAAAAGCGTAAAGGTGGTGGGGTTTAAAAATATATATAATTCGCAATTCAACCCCATCTTTTAAAACTTAAAAATACAAATCTCCGCCTGCTGACCTTTACAGTGGCGTATTCATTAAAACGAACAAGCGATCGCTCATTGAGAACACTACAATAAAAACGAGCACGGACCCCCTGAGGAGTGCCGCTCGCTCGCTTTGAAAACCGTGATTTATTTGTCAACCTGCCGATAGTAAATTAATTAAAAACCCGAGCGCCGAGTTCTCCTCACACCAGGTAGTCGGTGTCGTTCATCAGGTGGCCCGCGCCGATTGAATCAGTCACCCATGAGTCGCGGACGATCTTAAATTTCTCCCTGAAGCTGCGCCTCAGAGTCCGGAAGCGGAGCAGCCTGGCCTCCTCCGAGACGACGACGTGAGAGACTCCCTCCTCCGGCGCCGGCGCCACCGTACCTCCGTGGTAACGGAACTCCAGGGCCCGGATGTCCAGACCGGTGGCGGCGATGGCGGTTCCGGGGTCTCCGATGTCGGCGTAGCCGTCCATGTAGACCCGGAAGGGTCTGAACATGCTGGTGGGGACGTCCTCCCAGCCGTACTTCTGCTCCAGCTGGCCGGCGTTCGCCGCGGACGCGTCGGCGCCGCTCATCCGCCCGAACACCTCCCGCAGCCGCCGCTCGTCCGTGTCCGCGAAGTAGCTGTCGCCGAAGCCGTCGTACTCCTCGGCGAAGCGCTCCCGGGTGGAGGGCGACATGTGGATCATGTGGCGCGGTTGCCACGGCAACACCTCCTTCCGGTCCAGGCAGTCCAGCAGCCAGGAGGCCCGCACCACGTCGTGCCGGTCGGACGCCACCAGGTTCTTCACGCGCATGTTCTCCGCGCCGGCGATCACGCAGTAGGTGTCCGGCCCCGGGTTCTGGACCAAGACGCCGCCGCACCTGATGGGAAGAAACGGCGTTCATCATTTCATCACGCGGGACTCACACGGTTGTTTCAGTCGGACCCAAAAAAAAGGCTTTTTTCACACTACCTGGCCACGCCCTTTTCCAGCTCCGCCTTGGGCCGCTCCGCCGTGCCGTTCAGGATGCAGAACTCCACGTCCTCGAACATATCCGTCTCCTTGGCGACCCCGGAGAGGTCCTGGGGCTTGGAGTGCTCGATGACGCCAACGACCTTCCTGGGTCTCGCCGGCGCCTTGCGCTTCTTCTTCTGCGGCTCGTCGCCGTCGAGGCGGAGGTGCCGCGAGGCGAGCTTCCCGGACGCCCTGCCGCGCAGCCGATCCAGCTCCGCCAGAGTCATGCACTGGTGCCACTCCTTGTCCTCGCGGATCTTCTCGATGCGGGGGAAGCGCAGCGTGCAGTTGGTCCTGTACATGTCGCTGCCGACGATTTCCGCCGCCCGGACCTGGACGATGACCGAGTCGCGGGGCTCGATGAAGACCTCCGGCTTCTCCGTCGCGCACAGGATGGAGGCCGGCGGGTCGCTCTTCCGGTAGACCTTCCAGTGCTGGGCCAGCTTCAGGCCGAGGTCGTACAGCTCCTTCATGGTGTAGCCGGAGCCGATGCGGCAGAGCGTGTGGAAGACGGACGGCTTCTCGCCGGGCTTCGGAGCCTCGGCGACGGCGCACAAGAAGTGCGACATCATGCCGCCGCGCTTCCCTTTGCCCCAGTAGCCGCCGACGATCAGCACGTCCAGCTCGTCCATCAAGCCGTCCACGTACTCGGGCTTTATCTTCAGCCACCCCTCCCCCCGCTTGTCCGGCTTGTAGACGGACACGGGGTCCTTCACCATGATGCCCTCCTCTCGGCCGTCGATGGCGTCGTTCAGGGCGTCCACCACCTCCTGCACCGTCCGGGCGTCGACTTTCGGCACCAGGTGCATCCGCCCCTTGACCGGCGTGAAGACAGTGCCGAGGGTCTCGAGGCGCTTCTTCAGCGGCTCCCGGCCGAGCTTCTGGCCGTTGACCAGCAGCACGTCGAACACGCAGAAGCACGTCTGCAGCTCGGAGTCGTCGGCGAGCCTCTTGATGTCGAACTTGCTCCCTTTCTGCACGAAGGCCTCCGTGGTCGCGTCGTACGCCATCATCTCCCCGTCGAGGATGCAGCTCACCACTTTGAAGGCGCCGTGGACGTACGGCGTCAGGGAGCCCCGCAGCGGCGACGCCCCGAACTGCTGCGTGTAGTCAAAGGCGTTGCGGGTGAAGTACTTGTACACGTCGCCGTCTTTGTGCAGCTGCATGCGCTCACCGTCCAGCTTGGTCTGGATGTAGAAGACGCCGTTGCCCATCTGCTTCTCCACGTTGCGGATGTTGGCCACGCCCGCCAGCATCGGCTTGAAGGCGGAGAAGAGCTCGACGGAGACGTCGCTCAAGGACACGGCGGGGCTGTGGAGCTGCCGGCACACCTTGCCCAGGTCCGTGTTGACGTTGTAGAGCTCGGCCGCGTCCGGGTGGAACGCCCGGAGGACCGTCTCTTTGCTGACGCCGAGCTTCATGTCCTTCAGGATCATCCGAATCAGCCACTTCTGCTCGAGCGCCGAGCTCCGGGTGATGAGGTGCAGCAGGCTCTTCTTCACGAGGTCCTTCTTCTTGCCCGCGTTGTCGACGGCCACCGAGTCCAGGAAGTCGTTGACTTCTCGTATGCTGAGGGTTCCTTGGGCGTGGCACCGTTTTTTCAGCACGTAGTACGCCATGCCGGCGAAGTCTCCGGCGTCTCCTTGCGATGCGGTCGGAGCGCGGTAGTTCAACAGCTTGTTCGCTTCCGATCCGTTCCTCGGGAGGCCCAGCACGTCGATGTAGAGCTTCGCCAACATGCTCTCTTTGATGCCGTACGCCATTCGCTCGCGTTCGCAGGAGGGGACGATGAGGCGCATGGAAGGGTAGAAGGAGTCGGGTGTGTCGGGGTCGTCTTGGTGCAGGGCAGAGTGGAACTTCCTCCACGACTCGATGAAATCCCCGAGGATCTTGGATTTATCGGGTCGGAGTTTAGACTTCTGGATCTTCTCTAAGGTGGTACAGAGGTGAAGGAAAGGAACCTGATCGGCCACAAAGGGCTGACCTGCAGCATCGCTGCTGGTCGCCCCCTCCATGGGGAGATCTGAAATAAATGATATGTTGTTTTAAATCAGCCACGTTGTGGTGGTTTACCAATTACATCACTGAATCAACGGGTATTTGGGATTTTTATAGACCAAACGATCGATCTCATGGTTGATAAACTAATCAGCAGCTCAATCAATAATACAAATAATCGTTAGTTGCAGCTCTAATTATTTGTTTACAAAAGAACATTTTAGTGTCCCATCTTGAATTTCATTTGTTTTAATGAAAATCATACAATTTAAATATTTGAATATCAGCTATTTGTAGCTTCAATGTGAAAATATCATTGTCATGTTTGTAATAGTTGCTTGTTAATTAAGCTAATTTACCAACAACTACAAAAGAGCCTTTTGATTACGAATACAGGCTATGACGTCATGTGGTCGAACCCAACAGCTGACAAAGTGTTGGTGGTGGCCTAAATTAAATGTGTTGAATATTATATTATTAGTATTATCATGTGTCCACTTACTAGTTATTTGCAGATTCGTGGCCCACACAAGTCAAACTTAAACATGTTCAGGACATGTCTCAATATGACAGCAGGCGGATGTAAACAAACAGGAAACATAACTAGATTAAAACCACAAGTTTACCTAAAGATGGAGGAAGGTATGAAATCTAATACTGCGTTAAACATGCGATGTCATGCGAAGTACAGCGTCTCCTATGAGCTTCTAATAAATGTCTAAACGGAGTTACATTTGAGATGTTTTCCAAAGCTACCGTCAACTCCAGTTGGGATATTTTCAAAATAAAAGCATACGTTGTCGAATGACGTCTGTGTTGATTCGGCGAATCTGTCGCGAAAAGTTACAGGTCGACAATTTAGCTGATATTTAAGTAATTTAGGGTTGTTAGAGGGTAAACGCAACATTAAGTTCACACACACGACGAAACGTGAAGGAATTAATCGTTAAGCGTTTCACGCGCTTTCATTTTGAAAGCAGAGCGTCGCGCCGAGGTGTTGTTCTTAACTTCGTTTTTTAGAAACGGAGACGATACACGCTCACTAAATAAAGAAGTGTGTCAGATGGTAGAGTTACCTTTCTTGTGTTTATCCTCCAAAGAAGAGGTCGCGTATGGCAGGCTCCCCCCCGCGAGCTACAGGCTGGGCACTTCCTCGTTTACTGACGGTGCGGTCCTGCGAGGAAAACGTTCCCCGGAAACAAAAGCGGAACCGTTGTCGCCCTACAATTAAGATCACAAATACGATTCGCGATATAAAAACATAAATACGAAAGAACTAAATTGTAGACTCGTGATGCTCAAATCTTCCAGTTTGAAGGCGTCACTTTAAATATATTTAATCTGAAATGTCCTATTATTTACGTATTTGTATTCATAAATTGAACTTATGTTGTAACGTTTTAAGCTACGCCTGTTTCACACCCATTGTGCTGCATTCATTTATTTATTTGTATGATGTTTATAATGAACGTAATAATGAAAAACGGGTGCATTTCCCAGCAGACGTAACGTTGTCGCTCTCACTCTTCGCCAGCAGAGGGCGCTACTGAAACGCCACAGTGCTGAGGAGCTGCAGCCCGTGAGGTTGTTTCCCATCTCGGGTGAGCCAGTAGTACGCTGGTAGGAAAATATAGGAAAGCGCACTTGTTGACCTCAAGAAGGCGGTTCCCTTCACGACAATGATGATGTGGACATATTTGGTGCAGAGTCCTCTGGTTGCAGGTGGTGCTTTTAACACTTAAGAGCTCCCTGGTTGGCCATAATTGCAGTCAGCTTATCTTCAGTGGAGATTGTGAAGCCAAATGGGCCTGGGATCCTTTTATGACCAACAAATACTGCTTGAAAAGAATAAGTATATTCCCTCCTGGTGTGGGGCCTTGGTCTAATAAAAAAAATATTAATGGGCTGATCAGCTGTTTTAGTGTGCACACAATATTAGTCGGATCTACAAATACTTGGTATATTTGGTGTTTGGATAACAGCGTCACAACTTTTAACCTCAAGCGTTTGACTATCACAGCGTCAGCATTGACTGGTGCAGGCCATGACTTGAAAAGTGGAAGCTGAATTGTGCCAGCAATGTCTTGTACCCAATCCAAAGTATCTGAGGCCGCAGAGCCCGACGTAGATTCCACAAATACCGATACGCAGGTTTTTAAAATAAAGGTTAGAGAGTCGAGTCATGTATTAATGGTTGGTTGGATTATTGGATGGCAGCGAAACAGCAACACTCTCTTCCAGGCCATGAGGTGTGGCGCTCAACCATAACCCTCACCTTTGACCTTTGTTTGTGTGTGTGTGAGGGAGGAGGGATTTCCCGACAGGGATCAATAAAGCATGCTACAGGTCTTTCTTTTATTTATTTTTAATGCTCAAATGGACACAGCACACAGCAGATAGGGAAATACGTGTTTTCATATATATATATATATATATATATATATAGTAATATCGTTATCTTTGTGGATAAAGGTGTCTTTATAGGAACGATGATAACACTATATGGATATGAATGTATACGAGGAACAAATAATCTGGTGTTGCTATATTTTACAGGGAGAGCTCACCCCAAAAATTCAAAAACATGCATATTTGTCCTGTACCTGCAGTGCTATACAAGGTACTGTCCCTTTAAGACGCCCTCTTTAGCATTGAGAGTCATTACATACACGTGATACATTATATTATTCGGAAGCATTGTATTTAATCATTTTTAAATCAGACCCAGTGATGCCCTCGTGAGACGAATAAACAAAGTGAGGCTCCTCCTCCAGCGGAAACCCAAATTTGGTCTCGCTCGTTGCTTCCGGCCGCCGCCAGGGGGCGACGCGCGTCTGCAGGGATCCCTGAGTCACACACACGCACATGCACCAGCAGGGGTTTGTTTACCTGTCAGCCGCTGCTGCAGTGGAGGATCCTGGGATACGTGCGTGTGTGCGCGCGGGTGCGTGCGTATGCCATCTACTATGTGCTGAGACAGCGTTTTCACTTCACACACACGATGCGGGGCAGCGGCGAGGAGCTCACGCGGTGTTAGTGCAGCACGTGCATGCTACACCCCCCGCCCCCCCCCACACACACACACACACACACTGCAGTCACCCTGCTGTCATGTTGCGGTGCAGCGGGGGTTACATAAGCCCTGCTGGACGTGCTGCTGCACTGCAACGAGCAGCGACCCACAAGACAGTAAACAAGTGACGTCACTGCTTCCGTGGCATGCATCAACTCCCACTGGGACTGAGCGAGGAGGAGGAGGAGGAGGAAGGATTTTGGTAGTGCGATTTTGCCCCCCCCATCCCCCCCCCTCCCCATCTCTCGACACGCCGATGAGTAAGCGGTGCGTCAGCCTCCGAGTTCGAGGGACTTGTTGGTGATGTGTTGCCTCGGAGACAGTGGCAAGCACTTCCTGTCCCCTGCTGGTTGCAGATAGATTGTGTGCGTCTGTCTGTCTGTGTGTCTGTCTGTGTGTGTGTGTGTGTGTCTGTGTGTTTGGCGCCGGCAGCTTGATTCTCACAAGGTCACGGGGGTCACGTGTGAAAATGGCGGCAGGGCGTATATATCACACTTCTTGTCAGGCCTCAGGTGATGCGGCCGGACCAATCGGATCGCTAGCTGGCTCCACAGAGCGGCGCTCCGGACGGCCATGGCGGCCCCTGAAGAGGTCAGCGTGGACGCGGCCAAAGCGCCAATGTTCCAATCGGAGTGGGGAGCTCTTCACATGGCAGGCCTTTCACCTAAAGGAATCAATTCACCGCCTCCTGGTCCTGGTCCCGGTGCAGTGGCCCTCAGGGGCCCTCAGGGGGGCGGCTGACTGACAATCCCATTGACACCATTTATTCCCCACTAATGAGATCGGGGCTGGTGGAGAGTTCCTACGGGGCGTATGGAGGCAGGTTCATTATCTCTCTCAGATAAACGGTGATGTAATGTGTGTTTTTCCCCCTTTTAGTGCTTTCTGGTTGTGTACATGTTTCCGTCCCACACACTTCCTGTCTGCCTGTCAGGGAGGGGGGACGCCGTATGATTCGATTTGCGTTGGGTTCCACGAATGGAAACCTCCGGGAAGGAAATATTGACCTAGTCCGGCACGTCACGACCACAACACACATCACGGAGACGCGTCAGCGCTGTGTGTTCAGCAAACATGAGGGGAAACTTTCCATGCACAGAGTCGGACTGGTTAACGACGCCTGAGGTGTGTGTGCGTGTGTGTGTGTGTGTTGAGGCGGCGTGTTCAAAGGGTTGTGTGTTTGAGCACAGTTCTGATATACCCCGTGCGACACGAGAGACACCCTATCATCAAGCTGTTTGTCGAGACTGTGCGTACACCCATGTGTGTGTGTGTGTTGCCCAGGTAACAGTGGGAACATGTACTCTGGATAGATTAAGCTTTACATAACTCCACATTCCACTCAGCAGGTAAACAAGCACCGGGACTAAAGTCGAGAGCAGCGCGGCACCGGCTGGACCGCGGGGGCCAGACGCCGGTGGGTCAGACCTGAGCCGCGGTGACCCACATCTCAGAAAGCTTAGAAAGCGGCGCCGGCGAGAACTGCAACGTCGAGAACAATGGAGGTCGAAGAACGATGGGAGAATTTTTCGGAAAACGGAAACATGCTGCACAACATGGCCAAATAAAAAAGAACACGTGGGGTTTCACTGAAGTTTAAATATCATGTATCTGGTCCTGTTTTCGGCCCCTGCGGATGACGTCGCTTTTTTAAGTTTAAGAAATAATCCTGTCAGCGTGTTATTCACGTTCCCATTCCTACCACATGGACGCATCTCTGTGACGTCGCCTATAAGTTGTCAGTAACTTGGACATTAGCTATCGAGACCAACACCGCCCTTTGTACGAGGCTGTAAACAGGTTTATTTATGCTGTAAAGTTGGGCTTTTTAACTTCTATGGGCCTCAAGTGGCGATTTGAGGAACTGCAATTTTGGCGCTTTCTTCGTGAGCATAATTTCCTTCAGCACCAGAAGCTGCCGTCTTTATTTACGATACTCGAAGGCCACCGTAGTTCTCCGACACGCGGTGAGGGGAATTCGTTTAATTGCAATCTGCAACCTCACCAGTAGATGCCGCTAAATCCTCCTTTGAACGTTTTGGTGAGTACAAACACTTTCATGCCGAGTTTGACGAGAAGATCAATACCACTCTCATTTCTTTGCATTGAGTATGGAGCCAGTTAGCTTAGCTTAGCACAAAGACTGGTAACCGGGCAAAGGAACACAACTGTAGTCCATCTGTGTGTGTTTCCATACGACTGCAGCAACGAAGGTTCTGCTGGAAATCCTGCCGCAGGTCCAGAAGTAGAAGGATTCAAATAGTTGTCCTCGTTCGGCAATGCAGCGAGGAGCAAAAGTTTAGAGCAAAGTTTGTCGAAAGCCAGGGTTTAAAAAGGAATTTGAAAGATTCACATAAATCCAGCCGGCGAACAGCAGTGAGCACGAAATCCCCCTCGTCTTCGTTCATTCAGAGGCCAAAGGCTCCGAGGCGAGAACGGTGAAGCTTCTACAGCGCTGCTCTGCAGGTGCCGGTACATGTGTGTATATATATATATATATATATGTATATATACATATCATATATACAGTATATATACATATATGTATATATACATATATATATATAAATATACATACACATATATATACACATATATAAACATATATACACATATATATGTATATATATTAATATATATATATACATACATACACATATATATATATATATACATATATATATAGACATAAACCTACATACATATATATATACACACATATAAATTATATATGCATGCTCCCCACCAATGCATTTGTTCTTCTGTTTAACTTCGTGGTCACAGCTCTTTCTGTCTTCGACTACTGTCTCATCATATGTTGCCTACTACAATAAAGAAAAAAAAGGAAATCCAGCAAAAGTAGTGTGAGCGAACTGTGTGTTTTTAGGTTTTAGGTCACCGGCAGTACCATCCCAAATCCAGGGAGTCAGATTGGTTGTGCGCTGAGGGGCCGTTAAACTGCCATGCTCCGCATTAGAAGCTTAAGATAATGCCTCATTAGCATCAGTGTCTCACTCACTGCGCTCTGAAAGCACCATCCTCCTCCACGCCGGAGAACCTGTTAACATCACTGCCAACCACGCAGAGCTGCAGCATGTGACGCACAAGAAAACGGAAAAACATCAAGTGACTGACTAGAAGAACTACAGTGCAGTTCAGAAATGTATATGAAGGTCAAGATCCCTCCAGATTACTGAAGCATTTTGAAGGTGGTTTAATTCCCATCAAGGAAGAAGAAGAAAAGTGAAAACATCATACATGGGGAAAAAACTACGTATTTATTAATTAATTATTCTGAAAGGCTCTGTGTGTTTCATGCTGTTTGCTCTCAGGCGGTAAAAGATCACACACACACACACACACAGATGGAAACGAGGATAAGCTGACTTCATGCGCATGTCTGTATTTGTGCACCAAAGTCACCATGACTCCTAATCTGGAGCGTGCGTGTTTTGGGTTTTTTGAGTGCGACAGACAATGCCGTGCTTAAAACTCCGATGTCACGCAGAAGGCTGCGTTTCCAGTGTGTGGGATCAGGGCGCCACACGTGTGTGTGGGGTGTTTAGCGTTTGTATGCCGCTTTCCCACAAATTGAAAGAGATTTGCGCGTAACGACAGGAAATAAAACGAGGAGTTGTGATTAATGATGGATTAAATGGCACGAAAACAAGAGTGGTCCTCAAGGCTTTAGCCACGCAAGGATTCAACGATCATTTGTTGTCATTATGCAACACAGGGATTCAACCATCTCTTTTTTCTGCGACCGGGCATCACACAGCCAGCGGCATGCTGGGTAGTGGAGCAGTTTCTATTTCTAAACCCCCTACCTGTCTCTTGGACCCCATCCCGAGGAGGCTGCCTAAAGATGTTTGGCACCTCTCTATTAGATATTATCAATGTGTACCACATGCCTTCAAAGCAGCTGTAGTTAAAACTCTTCTTAAGAAGGGATTTAGACAACACCACAGCACCGAGACAGCACTGGTGTAAACTACAAATGACCTCCTAATGGCAGCAGATAAAGGTCTCATCTCTGTACTGGTCTTGTTAGACCTTAGTGCTGCGTTCGACACTATTGACCATGACATCCTATTCCAGAGACGATGAAGCCTTGATGACCACCAAAGTTAGTCACGGAGTTCCACAAGGTTCTGTGCTAGGGCCAATTAGATTCACTTTATATATGCTACATATACTTTCATTGTTATGCAGATAATACTTACTTTTATCTATTGATCAAAACAAAACCAACCAATACGCTAAACTTCAAGCATGACATAACAACCTGGATGACCTGCAGTGACCTGATGCGGGGCTACTTGAGTCAGAAAAAGTCCGCTGGGAGCCAGAGCCTTCAGTTATCAAGCTCCTCTTCTGTATACTTTGTACTTGTGTCCATCGGGGGAAAGAGGTCCTCCTCTGTTGGTATAAAGGTATACGAGTCTCAGAATCATACGGCTATTTATCTTTCAGGAACATGCAAATGCAAGGCATTAGCCAAGGGAGGTAAAGTAAATGTCATCCCTTCAACATTTAAAAGTGATGCAAATTCAAACAGCAACATAAAGGTGTATGAGAAAGCATGTCTTTGTATGCAAACCCAATGTGTGGCCACATGTTCCGCCTGAGGCCAGCAGTGACTCATATAAGTTCAACCAGAGGATCTTTTTTCTCACCTCAAATACACCTCAAAAATATAATAGTAATAACATATCATAGAGCTTTTAAAATGAATTTAATGAACTGATCTGTTGACAGTAATCCGGCGTGTGTCTTACCGGGCAGGTCGAGACTTTCAGTTCACTTCCTATATTTCAAGGACATCTCTAGCTTTTGGCCTATTCCAGTCACACATATCACCATCACGAATTACAACCATTTGACTTGAATTACAAGTTAGCATGTTAGCTTAGCTTAACCAATAGAAATCAGTGGAGCCATGCTAGCTTTTAGCTTCCTGGACCTTTTCTATCACGTCCTTTAGTTGCTGAATCCCCTCCTACTTCTGATTTCTTATTTGTGGCTTCATGCTCAGAGGTTTAATTCAACTAATGAGTTGGGAAACAAAAATGTAAGCGCTTTCCACCAGTAGGACGTGATCGGGTTACAGGTCATGTTTTGCCATAAACAGAAGCGAGGGAGCATGGCAGAAAACCCCTCCTGTAGACGGGGATCTGTTGAAGCTGACATACAACGCTGCTCCGCCCTCGAGCCATCACACCAGCTCATCAGGGGGGAACAAATATCATATATAATGCATATCGACTTATGCTCGGCTCTTTTTACGACAGCCTTCTTTCTCCCAGAGTGTTTCCTTTTGCAAAACATGTTTACGAGTGTCGGCTGATAAGGCGGCGTGTGGACCGCGCAGGCTGGAGACTTCCACTCCACTGCCAGCGTCGTAAACAGCAGCAGGAGTGCTTGTGAGCAGTGGGCGGGACATGCTGTCCAAACACGTGGCGTCTGAATGCCACGAACCAAGAGACACAGAGACTTTCCATTGGCACACACACACACACACACACACACAGTCACATGCATGTCCAGGCTCCCTCACGGACGGAAAAATGTATCCGCCAAACTTCCTGGTTGAAACCTTTTCCCGTATTAAGAATCCTATGAGAACCAAATAATGCCAGGTCAGTTATTAAATCCATACCACTTTGAACCATCTGGGCTCGAGTCAAACAGAGCCAGCTCAAGACAATCGCGGTCCGTGAGGTTCTCAAGCATGATATCTCGACCCAGAAACCTCCACTGGCGGTGCAGCAAGAATCCAAAAAGGGACAGAAACGCCCATTCTTCACACACTAAGCCACGCATCCAGACTTTTGTATTCGCCTCGAGGTAGCTCTCTGTCTGGGCAAGCATGCAGAAGTGATAGCTACGAAAAAGCCAAAAGAGGTTGAGAGAGAATGCAGCGGGGGCTGATTGACCTGTTGACGTTCATGTGGCGTAGAGTGCTGTTGTGGCTCCAGGAGAAGGAGGTCAAAGAGAGGCTGGTAACGCATCAAGATTAGCTATGGCGACGTAGCGCCCGTGAATCTCGCTACATTCGCGTCTTTATTTGTTTCGTTGTTTTTTGCGTTCATCCTTAATGGCAGACTACGTCAATCAACATGTGACATAGAAGTGTGGGGGTGAAGTGCAGCCAGCGAAACCTGCCGGACCAAACACCACCGGACTGCCCCAGGGGAGGAAGGCCGAGATGTGAGCTAAGCTAACTCGGCTAGGTCGCCGAAAAACAAGATGGATGAACGCGGGCGGGAAGTCTACGAACAAATCTCTTGATTTATTCCCTCAGTGATGTTCATTCACTCATTCAGTCAAATATTCCTCTATTGCCATCGTCGAATGATTGTAAATTTCCCCAGTGCTTTGTTTTATACCTCCAGCTGAAGTTCTCCTCGCGGACAGAACAACACTACGAGTCCCTTAAATGACAAACGTTGCTCAAGGCATATTTCAAATTTGGAAAAAGAGGCAATTTATTTGATTTTTTTGCATCGTTTTTGAAAATATAAGTCAGTGTGTTACGTTTCCATGTGGGCTCCCTGGGCCTCTCTTTCCTGCTGGGAGTCAGCGCTGGTTTCCAGTAAGTGGGTCACAGCTCCGCCCTGCTGCCGCCGCTCGGTGAAGTTCAGTGAGCCCCGGCTGAAAACCGATTCAGGGAGAAACAATGGGGCCAGCGACTCTCTTTTTCCTCCATGTTTTTCCTCTCTTTACACGGTCCCCCCTTTTTTTTGAAAAGGAACACACTTATTTTCGCTGGAAGACGTCTGGATCTCCAAAGATCTTCTGGGAAGTCAAGAGTCCGCCACAAGTTGGACGACGATGACGTGGATTCTGTCTGCGTGTGTGTACGAGCATGCGATTGTGAATGGGATTCTAAATTTGGGAATAATTGAGGGCATCCAGGAATAGATCGGATAGACACACACACACATACACTACATTACTTCAAAGCAGCATCCGGTAAACTGTATTTTAGGAACCGTTAAACCACTTCCCTAATCTAGCGAGCTGTCCTTGATGTCGAGGAAGCAACAACCACCGTGCAACAAAGACTTCTGGTTTTTGTCTCCCTCTCATGCGGTTCTGCCTTCGGAGCACAAATGTGCTTCTTCTTTGTTCCAGTGCCGAGACGGGTGATGAACACCGCGTCCCTCCTGGCGGCGGTGGGGTTATTATGCAAGGCCGGTTTCCGCCTTGCAGCAGAGAAGAGCCCCACTGACACTGTCCCACTGCTAATGAATACACACACCCGCCAGAGGCGTGCCTTCAGTGATTGTGTGTGTGTGTGTTGATTGTGTGTGTCTGTACTGGAGATACTTGATGCCCCTGAAGAAGAAGAATAAAGCAACCGCATCATAATCACATTGTGAGTGTTGGATATGTTTCATAATCAGAGGGTTTCTTAAGGGGGCAAAACTTGCAGTTTTGGGAATGTCCGTTTTGGTGCCGCTAGGTGAATTCCCCTCCCTTCCAGACACTTTAAAATAGGCTAATCCCACCTTAGTTTTCCCCACAGACATTATCGGGGTATTAGGATTAACTCGCAGTAATGTAAACTATTTATTTTTGAATATCACAATTCCTTTTTGTCACTGAGAGCAAAGTCTTGAAAAAATTTCGAAGAAAATAAGTGAATTGAAGCTTTGAATCAATCTTGTCAGTAGAAAATATTCCCATATTTTACAATGGACACGTGTAAAAAAAGATAGCGGCATTGCAAAAAGAACGACCTCCAGACTCTGACACGCAGTCCATTCCGGAGACGCGTGGCTCGGCAGGAAGTCATTGGCTCAGTATGAGCGTCACGCCTCGGCCTGAAATGAAAACACTTACGGAGAGAGTCATCCGGAGAGTTCAGGGGGCACAGCAGGATATCCGCCTCTCTTTGACAGTCAGGAAGCCATTAGACTTTTTTTGCTAAATACGTGACGTTGCAGTGAGGGAGAAGAAGAGGTGCAGGATGGGATTTGGAGAATTGTGAGGTTCATAATTAGTTGTATAGAGGAAGATTATATAATTCAAAATCTGTTTGCCCAAACTTTTCGTCTGACAAAGTTGTTTATTAAGACCATAAAGGCATTATAAAAGGATCTTATTAAATCAATTTATATCAGTCGAGGAGAAAAATATTTCACTCTGACACTATGTAACGTCTGCAAAACAAAATCAAACTTTCTTGTTGTTTCAAATTAAAAGAGGAATTGATGCGCAATAAACACATTTAATGAAATAGACTCAGTGGCCTTGCTGCTACAGCCTCACTTAGCTCACGGTAGCTAATTTTAGCACGTTAGATAACTTTAGATGGATGGTGCTGTATTGCTGACTCCCTTTACTTGGGACATTATTCAATGATTGTTTTATTTCTATGTTACGATGGATGTATTATATACAATTGTGTAAAATATTTAGCAAAAGTGACAGTCCTGCTTTTAAACATTGTAGAACTACAAATTATATTTGTAAATCCAAAATGCATCTCCTGTATATATATATATATATATATATAAACACACTACTTTTTTATAGTAATTTCATCGCATTTAAAATGTCTTAAAATGACACCGCAGTGATACTCTGTCGTTTAGGTTGCACGACATATCATTTGTGAAAATATAAAATGGAGACAAAGTGGTAACTCTTTAAATAAATTCATTTATTTCTGTAGGTTGCTATCCATAATCAATACAGACAAAAGCAATACTCGACTACCAGAATTTATAAATCATTATAATCATCTCTTGTGAGCATCACAAACAGTATATTAAATTATGTACAATGGAAGACAACGACGCATCCAGACTGAGTCAATCCAACACCGGTCTGTCGGTCCATGGACACAGAAATGGGTAAAGAGCTCTGAGACGTGTCAAGAACAAAGATCCCAACGACAGAAAAACAAAAACACTTGGCAGAAAGAGAAATGTACAAGGAGCGAAACAGCTTGTGCTCGCCACAAGAAGGAAATTAATAATCAATGCAATGTTACATTTGGTTCCACGGTTGTAAACTAGATTGTATTCATTTCACTATTGCATATGCCATTAAGTAAAGTCTGTCAACAAGGCAAAGAGATCTCCATAATAAAATAGACAGAATATAATTTTTCATGTAGTCCAAGACTGTGAGGGGGGAAAGCATAAGATATCCTGTAGCCTACACCCCTAAAGCAAAAGCCCATCCCCTTTTGAACAACTTTACACAGGAATATCCGTGCAACATAAGTCAAATCTGTATTTTCAATAGATTGTTTTTAGTTAAACTCTTTCTATGTACACAATATACACATTCAAGACTCTGTAGATAAATAGATATCACAACTTAACGTGGTACAGCTCCAATATTATTCAACTGTTAAAACCGTTAACCACGTTATGTTTATGTGGTGTTCCTACCAGCTCAGCGATACATTCAGACATGGTTAAAAGTTTGACTATCGACTGTCCACTAAAGGGGGTTGCGAGCCTGTTGGAGTTGGCACAGTGGACGACTCATGGACCAAACAGTCGGGACTTTAAAGACGGCTTTCAGATGATGTTAACGGACCAGTTGGCAGCCATTTTGAAAGGTCAAAGCTTCAGTTTTAGTTTCCGAGAGTTTGTAACTTTTGAAAGAAATAAGACATTCTTCTAACTATTCAAACGTTAATCAGCAATGAAACCCACGCTTATGGTAGCCTAGCTCATGTTAGTTAACGCTAGCAGTCAGTTAGCCTTTATCATTATCCTGAAATGGCTCGTTACGTGTGGCTGCTGTTCAGCAAAAGTTACAACGGCTCACTTCAAACAGAGGCTATGTGTTTTCTAAAAGAAGAAATAATAGCAACTTTCCAACTTCATAAACAGTAAAACTCTGTTTTTCAACTCATTACACTCGAGAGTTTTGCTGCTACCTTACGATATGTTGACTTGTAGCTACTGTTAGCTGATGGTAGCCAGTAACTAATGTCAGCTGATGGTAGTCAGTAACTTATGTTAGCTGATGGTAGCCAGTAGCTACTGTTAGCTGATGGTAGCCAGTAACTTATGTTAGCTGATGGTAGCCAGTAGCTACTGTTAGCTGATGGTAGCCAGTAACTAATGTCAGCTGATGGTAGCCAGTAGCTACTGTTGGCTGATGGTAGCCAGTAACTTATGTTAGCTGATGGTAGCCAGTAGCTACTGTTAGCTGATGGTAGCCAGTAACTAATGTCAGCTGATGGTAGCCAGTAGCTACTGTTGGCTGATGGTAGCCAGTAGCTACTGTTAGCTAATGGTAGCCAGTAGCTACTGTTAGCTGAAGTCAGCCAGTAGCTGTTCGCTGATATTTCCCAGTAGCTAATGTTAGCCGATGGTAGCCAGTAACAGATTGTGGTGAATGTTAGCAAATTTAAGATAAACTGACTTTGTCTATGTGATCTAATTATAATATTGTTTTAGCATTATCTTATAATTACAAAGATAGTGATTGTTACATTGTTTTGCTTTAATACATCATTCTCTTCAGCCAGATGAAAGATGTATGCGGCCTGCAATAAAGCTATTTATTCGAGTGAACCTCCATCATGGTGCCACATGTGTTGCAGTTAGCCGGTTTACTTCTACTTTTTAAGCGATTGACCAGAAACCGCCTCCACTGTGCCCCAACCGGGTCCATTTTTCATTGGCTCCACACCTCCGTCATCACCTCAACTATACAGCTTGTACCCTCCAATAATATCACAGCAGATCGGCCTGCATGGAGCTCAGCGGCAGGCCGTGTAGGTTTGAAGGTAGGAGTGTGTGAGGTCGTAGGGGCTCAAGTGACTGCGGAGCCGCGGGAGGTACAGTGCATTCAGATGCATGGTGTCGTGGGGTCTGAGCTGAGTTATAAAGACATGCATAACTCTTAACGACATTTAGAAATATAATTCTTTAAGTCCAGCGCCTGATTGGACGAAAAATAAACTAGGTTAGAATAAATAGGAAATTAGTAATTAAGAAAATACTTTAATATCAATACGATAAATCAGATCTCAATCAGCCCCACTGGACCATATATTTCTGAACTAATATCTTTACGAGTAAGCATTTTAAGTTCCACAACAGAATAATAATATAGAGATGTAGGTCCAAACACACATATTGTAATAGAATATTTCTCTTTCATTTCATAGAAAACATAAGGACAGTATAGACATTAAGGCATCGGTAGGTCCTATCAGACATTCATCTTCCAAAAATAAATAACATATTAATCTAAATATAGTTATATACTCCGTGTACCTTGGTATCCTCGCTCTCTCGGCCATTTGTAGGGTAAGTTTCTTTGTTCACCACCGTACCAGTTAGTTGTACTTTGTCTCAGAAACGCACTCACACCGGCAGTCTTAACAACCGCCCTCAGGTAAATAAATAGTATCTGGGTTCCATTAAGAGTCGTGTTACTCTCTGACTATCTTTGTAACTGTGCTTGTGCAAAAATGTGGGTCACAGGTGAGATGGCCTCTAAAAGCACAGGAAACATGACGAAAACAATCCACCCACTCACACAAAAACACACCCGTCCTGCCTTCAGCGAAAATTCATGACATGCATGGACAGTGACCTGCTTGTTTCCTAAGTGTGTGTGTGTGTGTGTGTGTTAGTGTCTCCGGGTCCAGACAGTCTTCTAGGGCCACAGAGCCCAGTGGAAGTTAAAGTGGTGTCTTTTTTTTCTTCTGAGCAGCAAGATGGTGAAGACGCCAATTTAAAGGGTGGTGGAGTCCTTCAGTCTGAGAGAGAGAAAGAGGTCGTTAGTGGAAATATCAGTTCAACACACTTTGGTTTTCACTTCTGTGAACATTTGTAGCCATTTGCATCCAACTGTCACGCAAATATTACAGATGCTTTGGACGTATGACAATAAAAATATACATTTGGACCAATAGTAATTAAATATACATGGAGACTTAAAGTTGCAAATTCCTCTTTAAATTCAGTGTTTTTCACTCATTGTCTGAGCGTTTTCAGCCCAATTTCTTCCTCATAAAACATTTGAGAAATTATTAAAATCCTGCACAGTTTACAAACTTTGTGAGCTCTTCTTCTTTCTTGCCATGGTTGGCATATTAATATCCCCCCCCCCTTCTACCACAAAACAACAAAGCGGGTACCCACTGATGAAAACATTGCTCTGTAGCGCTACTAGTGGTCAAGATCACCACAGGGTGCCTTTTAGATGTATACATGATGTTGACATGGGACTGCAGTAAATTTAGATTTTTCAAATATCTTCTATTTTTTTAAAGCAAACTCCAGTTTGTTCATTTTCCCACGGACAACACCAGGGCCAACAACACAGACCCTTCAGGGACTGCAGACCTGAGAGGCTGGTCGGCAGCGGCCGTTATTACATAATCAGGGATAGAGGAATGGGGGGGGGGGGGGGGGTCTCTCGTCATGCTGCCGTGTTGCTATGGACAACCGCTGAGCGGAGAAGAACCAGCTACCAGTACAGTAGCTGCTACACAGAGAGAAACTAACCAACACTGTTGACAGTCTGCATGTGTGCGTGCGTGTGTGTGTAGAAGGATGAGGGGTCTGGGGCATCGCAAGCAGAGGGAAGGAGGGGTTTATTTACTTGAAGTCAGAGTGGAGGTCAGGGGGTGAGGGACACTGGGTCAACTTTAAGCCTGAGAGCATGGCAATTTTTTCAATTCTATTTTTAAAACGATGAAATGATAACCAGAGAAGACGAAGGATAGCTGAGGACACGGGATGGCAAGTCAATAAAATCCCCCACATCTTACGTCATTCACTCCTCTGAACACTTCACCGAAAACCTACAAAAAAAGAAAAACCTGTCGGGCTATTTGGCAATCATGATCGTTTTGGAGTTATGGAGCCATCGGCCGTCGAGATGTCGTCTTAGAGATATTGGGGCTGTATGGCGATCTCTTTTGGGGTGAACTGTCCCTTTAAGTCATCCTTGTTGGGCTGATGTTATCGTTTCAGATTCAATCCAGACGAACGTATCGTTGGATTGACGCTCGATTGCCGCGATCGGGGACGTGGACAGAAGCAACATGCCCCCCCCCCTGCGGTCCGAGAGAGTATCCGCCGGCCCTCGCTGATCCACCGCCGGCCGTCTAATCTCGCCTGCAGAGGTCGTAATCTCATCTGGAGCCGTGGACGGCTAAATGTGTGGAGCGCTGGCCACGCAGTTATCTAGCAGCTAGCGCTTCTGTCTGGAACATCCCGGCCTACTTTACCCCCCCCCGCCTCCTCTCTGTTCCATGACACACACACACACACACTGCCTGGAAACTCTGACACAAGAGCCCGCGGTGTTACTTGTGCATGTTTGTTCTCCATATATCAAGTAATATGACATTTCTGGACTTCCTGGTTTGGCTGTTCACACAACTTTGTTATGTTTGCAGTCTCAGCTTCAGCAAGGATGAAAATAAACTATTCAATATATATATATTGAATAGTTGTGTGTGTGTTGGGGAGGTGGCAATATAAACGGCAATATAAAGTGTGACGTGGAAAATCAAAAACAAGCCACACGGGCGCCACAAAATTCATGACGTTGGCCAAAATTCCAGCAGTGGAAAAAGTGCATGAATGCAGCCTTTATGCAAAATGTTTAAGTGTCAGCGTGTGCGAGCAGCACATGACGTCGAGAACGATCTTGAAAATCGAAGCAAAAACAATAACAAAAAAAGGCCCAGGATTATGTAATCTAATGAGCATGTTCGGAGCGAGTCAGGCATCCATGGCCGTGCAGGCTAGACCCCCCTTCGCGCCTCTCGACATCGCAAAGCACCCAACGCAGGAAGTGCTCGCAGCAACGGCGTACACGCAACAGGCTTTGAGGATGCATTGATCTGCCGCGATCTGGCCGCGCAATACTCCAGAGTGAATGGCGTTTGAGTGGAAGCGGGCTTTGAGCCGATGGACACGAAGGCCTCCAATCTGGCCGACGTATTACACACACACACGTGCTGATGGTTGTGCTCTCTGCATCCTGGTTGGGGGAGGATGGGGAGTGGGCGGCAGATGGCGGGCTGTCATTAGCGGAGCGGATAGCGAGTGGCTTGGGCTGAGTGTGCCTGTGAGGCAGAGGCATGGTATGGATGAGTCTACGTGCTGGTGTGGTCAAGGGAATGGGAAATGAGAGTGTTTGCATGTGAAGACAAGGCACAGTGGCAGGTGTTCAACCCCCCCCCCCTCCAAACACATGCAGAAACCGTCGTCACATAAAAGGTGTTCGCCCCGTGCCAAATAAAGTTACGAGACAGAAGGAAATGGAGACGGACTACTCGGCTAATCTGGGTCTGGTACATCCACATGAGCTGCGGCTCGGGAGAGCACAGGTAAGCGCCGCCGAGAGGTAAACAAACACTTTGACCCACGTGCCAAGCGCCGGGACATCTAAGCCGACACGAGGCGGAGCGGCGAAAGAACATGGCCAGCCGTCAAAAAAAAGCTTACGACCTCTGGGCCGTCCCAAAGCACGGAGTGGGGGCCCGGCACAGACTACTACAACAACGCACTTTGACTCGCCCCACAGAGCAGCGGGGCCCCCGAGCATTCGGTAAACAAGTCATGGGGTGGGTGCGTGGCCAACGCTTCCCAGGATGCACCTCGGTCAAAAGGGGGCCTCCACACAGAAGAGTTTATTATGAGTCTCTTTGAAAAGCAGCCCCCCCCCCTCTTTCTACTGAGCATAGCAGGCTGTGCCCCCCCCCTCCTCTGTGTGTCTTACTTCAGCTAAGTGAACAGCCTAATGAGGCAGAAGTGCAGTGGTGTGCACGTGCCATCCCTCTCCATTATGTACGCATTCGTTGGCTCCCCTACAAACAGTGAGGCCCTGGAAACCAAAACAGGCCTCGCTCCCTCTCTCTCTCTCCCCCCCCCCCTCTCTCTCTCTCTCTGCCAAGTGTTTTCATTCACGTAGGCACACTACGCAACTGGAAAAAAAGGAGAGAAAAGGTTCCCGGGGAGAACAGAGCCACGACTGCACTGCATGCGTACGTGCTAAAGTTCGACTGTGGCCCCGCCCCCTTCCTGCTCAATTACAGTCATGTTTTTATCAGCGCAATAAAAAAAGAAATAATAATAATTGTACTCCATCCAAAACGCACAGAACACGTGCGACCCGACGCAGCTCGGAGGAAAAACAAATGCTGGGGAGCGCGTGTTATCGAGGACGTTAAACCCCCGTCATGAAAACAGCCATTTGACTATTTGAGTCGTCCAAAGCGTGCCTGAACGAAATCAATCGATTTCCCGGCTGTGCAAATAACAACTTTGTTTTCCTTGCGTTCTAAATAAAAACACAACCCCTCTCTCTCTCTCTACGGGGGGGGGGGGGGGGGGGGAGGGGCTGGATGGCATGTGGTGACATAAGCCACTTTCTATTCAAATGGTCCCGGAGCCGGGACAAAAAAGCCCGACAGGGCTAGGAATGTGGACCGTGACATCCAGTTACCTGATGGCAGCATAACAACTCGCCTACAAGGACACAAACACACGTCCTATTGTGCCGGGAGCCTCCTCACGTGTCTCCCCACCTCCTCCTCCAGACTTTCCATGTGCTCACAAACACATGTGAGCTCACTGTGTCACATGACAGTGAGGAGAGGGTGTGTGGGGGGGGGGGGGGGGTGTCTCTTAATGTCAACATTCTGCTGCTCCTGGTTTACACCGCGTGTGATATCCCACGCAACACTGCTTTATTTGGATCAGAGATATATTTGCGGGATGTGTGTATTGATTATGTAATAGAAGAGGTCATCAGGTCACATCCTCGAGCCTAGATTACTAAAAAAACAAAAAATGCCCGAGGCCCCGTGAGCCTAACAATACTGTGTAATAGAGACGTCATGTTTTTATGAATCTCTAGCGTCTAATTGTTTTTCTTCTTTTGCACACACAACCGTCATTCATAATAAGCATCGGTGGAATTTTAATATCTACTTCTTTTCCCCCTTTTTTTTTGTCTCTGCAGCCTCCACCAGCAGCAGCAGAGAGGCGTCCTGCTGCTTGTTTACTTCAAAGCTCAGAGCTTGGTCACGTTTCATGTGGTGGGGAATAACAAGAAATACGAGGAAGCCGGAGCTTTAAGAGCGGCACCTGAAGGCGGCATCAGCACCACCTACATATGTACTTTGAGATCCACAGAGAGCTCATTTGAAGTGGAGCCTTCCTCCTCGTATCTCCTTCTCCTCTATTGGTCTGATCCTGTTCTTTCAAAGTAAAACACTGCCGTCACTTGTTTACAAAAATAAATAAAAAAGGCTGCCGGACTTAAAGCTGAAAGTTCAGATGCATTGTTCAGCAGTGACACGACAGGGCCCCCTCTCACCTTTGGCAGTGGTTGCAGTCTCCTTGAAGCCCAAGCAGACATACGGGGAGCCGTGTAATCCACTGAGGCCCCCTTTGCAGCTGCTGGTGGGTTTGAAGCCGGCCAGGTCTTCGCATTTCTCCACATCCCTGTTGTCCAGCAGGTTCAAGGCAATGTAGTTCAGCCCGCCCGGGTACGCGGCGGCGGCGCCCTGCCGGTTCTCGGGGCTGCCGTACTCCTCGTCGGAGCCCTCGCTGCTCCGGGACGAGATGTTCTCCACCGAGCTGTGCCGCTTCATCGCGTCGCCGCGGGCGAACGAGGGGAAGACCGGCGTCACCGTGGCGGTGGAGGAGAAGGTCTCGGAGCTGTGGCGCCGGCGTCCCTGCGGGTTGGCCCGGATCACCTTGGCGGAGCAGTCGGGGTCCACGGGGGAGGAAGGGGTGGCCTCGAGCAGGAAGACCCCGATGCCTTCTGGCACTCCCTGGTCTCCCATAGAGAGCCTGCTCTGGCAGCTGGGGAGCAGTTCAAATTATGACCAATAAATAAATAAAAACACTCAAACGTTTGAAATAAAGTGAGTTGGTTTTCATTCATTCTCTCCCACACATACCTTGCTGCGTTCTGAGGAACAAGCTGTGGAGGAAAGCTGGTCATCCCAAATGTCATCTCAGTGTAGTCATTCTTCCCCTCGGCGCCGAGGCCCTGAGACCCTCTCTCACCACCCAGATGGCACGCGCCGTCCTCCTCCGAGCACATGGAAAGCTCTGGGAGCGCGTCCAGGCGTTGGGCGGGGGCGTCGGCCTCCTTGGATGAGCGCGAGCCCAGCTCCAAGTTCATGTAGTCTCCCAGGGAGGACCTCCCCCCCGGGACCCGACCGCCGGAGGCCTGCGATGAAGGAGAAGACTGGCGCTCTGCGGACGGGGAGAGTCTGGCGCCGCCGAACTCGATGTGGATGTATTCTCCGGAGTTCCGGGGTTCTCCGGGCAGAGGGTGCTCGTTCATGCTGGGCAGGGTCCTCAGGGTGTCGAGGGACAGCCGGTTCGGCCTGCCGAGCCTCCCTCTGTAGGCCAGGTTCTCCGCTCGGCCGTGTCCGACCGGCGAGGGCACCGAGGGACTCGCCGGGGAGGGATCGGCTGCACTGGGCTGCATCACCGAGTAATAGTCAGACTCCCCCGCCCTCGGCCTCGAACTCTGAGGGCTCATCAACACGTACTGGCTGCTTTCCTCATTCTTGGAGGCCTGAAGTTTAGCAGGGAGCGCCAGGTACACCGACCTCAGATCCCCCGCCGGCAGACCCAAGTAGTAATCGGGGGGCGTCTGGAGCGGAGGCGGGTTCCCAGGCGACATGTTCATGTATTCGCCGTGCCGGTCCGGGCTCTCCATGGAGGACTTGGAGCCACACCACATCCTCATGTAGCCGCTGTCCTCCATCGAGCTGCTGCAGGGAGAGTCGGTCTGATGCCCCCGAGGGTTCACGATCTGCTTCGGCGCCGAGACGCACATCGGGCTCATGGACACGTAGTTGTCCACTTTGCCCGACTGGGCCGCCACGCCCGGCGTCATCGGCATGTAGCCGTCGTCGGCGAGGTTACTGCTGGAGCTCCTGGACGAGCCGATTTCGACGTCTCCGTAATCCTCGGGGTAACACACTTTGGGCGAGGCGGAGTGAGAGTTCTGTCCGTGGACCATCCTCATGAGCGTGTACTCGTCCAGGGAGGCGGACGACAGCGGCGCCGCCACCGGCTGTTGGCGCGGCGTGGTGAGGGAGCGCGTCCGCTTCCTGTAAGCCTCGTCGCCCCCGCCGACGACTCCGCCGGCCCGGTTGCCGTTCGCCCCCTCCATGATCATGTAGCCGCACGGGTCGTTGCCGTCACGGGACGGCGGCGTGCTGGACAGCGAGTCCGGAGTGTTGCTGCGGGTCAGGGGGACGAACCGGAGTTCACCCGGGCTGGAGCTGAAGTCCTCGCAGAGCATGAAGCCATTGTCACCGAGGGAGCCGGAGGCGCTGCAGCTGAAAGGCCGCCTGGCTTTGTCCGGAGTGGGGATGCGGGGCCCCCCCCTAGGAGACATGCCGACGGGGCCGGTGCCCGGCGGGGAGTTGGGCACCGGCATGGAGCGGCTGTGGTGCAGGTTTGAGGAGGAGTCGATCATCCTGCAGGTGCGCCCGCTGCTGAGGGTGTGGGACCGGATGAGGTGATTGCCAGCTTTTGGACTGGTGGGACTCCCGTGCACGGACACGGACAGGGTCACGCTCCCGTCGCCCTCGCTCGCCGTTCTAATCCGACAGGACGTGAACTTCCTTCCGGGGGAGGTCGTCGCCGCCATGCTGTCCGTCCTCGTCCTCGACCTCCTCACCAGGCCCGTCTGGCTGGGGGGGAGGTTGTTGAGGTTGCGCCGCGTGGGCACAGAGATGGGGTTGGTGCTGGCCGACTGGCTCTTGCTGCGCGGCCGGAACTCGGACAGCTCCTTCATGGCCTTCATGGCCTCTAGGATCGTCTCGTGGATGTTCTGCGCCACCACAGAGTCCTCCGCCTGCATCCAGAACTCCCCGGGCCCGGTGACCGCCGAGCGGCCCACCTCGATGAAGAAGAAGCTGTCCGAGTGGCCGCATCGCCGGATGTTCATGAGCTGCAGGCAGACGGCGGCGGTGTCAGAGTTCAGCTTGACGAAGCTGATGCTCCTGCTGGACAAGCACAGCCGGTACACCCCGGTGAGGTTCTTGATCTGACCCAGGCCTTTGGATTTCAAGTTGATCTGCCACACCTCCTTATAGGCAGCTGTTGCAGGAGCAATAAGCCCGTAGTTGGCTTCCTCAAAGCCCACTAAAGAGGAGGTGGAGGCGGGGCTGTCGTACAACTTCCCCTCGGCTATGAGATCGGTCAGAACCGTGAACCAGCTCTCCTGCTCCTGCTCGCTGTCCGCCGCCACCGCGAAGTACTCGTCCTTGGTGTAGAGGGCGATGAGGTGCTTGTGTTTGGCGTCGGCCCGCATGTTTACGCACAGGCACGAGTCCAAAGTTATGAGGCGTTTGGCGGCGGACTTGTTCCTCCATTTCTTCTCGCTCTCGTAGTACTCCAGGCGCGCGGGGCAGCGCTCCGTGGGCTCGCGCAGCACGAAGAAGCGCCGGTGTCCGTGCTTCTGCTTGCGCAGGTACCCGCACTTCTTCACGCCGCTCGTGCCGCTCGGTAACAGGTGTCCTCCCGTCGCCGGAGGACTTGCCATTTCTTCTTGTTCCGTTTAAAAAAAGAATAGTTTTTACCTGCAGCAGCAACAAAAAAGACACTTCTTCAAAATGCCGTTTTTTAAGTAGAAGAAAACAACAAAAATGTCTAATGCATGGCAGAAAGCTGCGTCCGCTCTCCGCCGCGGTAGAAGCAACAGTGCACCGGGGGAGAGACTGCTCCGATGCTGGAGAAAAACAACACGTGACTCCGCTGCTCTAAAAACAGAATAAAACACCGAGTCATAGGGGGGCGGGGCCTGCTGCAGGGGCCGTGCCTGTCCGTCGCGGGGCTGCGGCGCTCCCCATTGGCTGCTCGAATAATTCAAAACTAGCAGACCACGCCCCCTCTTTTCTTTTTTCTTTTTTCCGCCAACGCTCCTCCAGCAGCCCTCCCGCGGAGAAGCAGAAATCACGAGCACGTTGAATAACAGCAATTCCGGGGAACTGTAGAAAGCAAGTGGGGGCTAAAACACACACACACACACACACACAGACACGATACTACGTCTGATGCCTCCTGGTTGTTGTTGTTGTTGTTGTTGTGTTGCAGTGTAATTGACAAGCCAATTTGGATTAACGAGGATTTTAAATGTGTAACATAATGCTGAGGCGGTAAGAGTGTAAACAACCCTCTTGTTATGCAACGTTGTGTCTATATTTAACTCTGGGGGGGGGGGTGTCGCTCTCCAGCTGGAGCCTCCGGGTTCATATTTAAACAGCGTGTATTCTCTATACTCCAGCAATGTGCACATTTGGTAAATTACATGTAATAATTATGCACATTAAGTGTAAATAATTTATATGTCTCCATGTAAAATACAAATACAAACAGTTGAGGAAGAGGGGGGGGGGGGCTTGTGTTTTTCTGTGTTTCTTTAATATTCCTTGGTGGTGGTGTACTTTGCTGCACATACTATATATAAATGTTATTGTTGAATGAAAGAGAGGGGGGGGGGGCGAATGCGTCAGAGGACCTTGTGTCATAACACGGTGCAGGAATGCCGCCATCATCTGGCCTCTCGTGCTGCTGCACAACCCGCCCCCCCCCCCCACGCATGATTACGAAACACAACAACAACTCTGTTTTTCTTTTCCTTTTCCGCTTGGATCTCAATTTACAGCCAAGAAAAAAGAAGAAGAAAAAAGAACAGGAACCGAAAGGTCGTGTCGAATAACCGGCTGCGAAGGAGCCTCGCGGGCATCTGCTTCGTCAGATCATCTCGGCAATCATGCCCGTAATTCTCCCTGTGATCTTCGGGATCATTAGTCATGTCCAACCCCCCAAAACACAAACACAAACGCACACGTTTTATAATCCCCCCCACCCCCCTACAAGCAGATTACACTCAATGGAGGTGTCAGTGGGCATTAGATGCTCTGGATGATGGGGGGCCCCTTAACAAACACATACCTACTCCAGATTGAGGGTAATCCCCTCCACTAATCACCAGTGTGCTTATTATTGATATTTTTAATGTGTGTGTGTGTGTGTGCTCACTGTTTTTCTGCACACCGTTCATTTGTGGTGTGTTTTTAGCTTTGGCCTCGTCACTTATAATCTGAGAATAACATCAACACCTCCAGCAGGATTTAGAGCCTCGGAGGTAAACAGGCCACAGGCGATCAGGAACAAAGAGCCGCTTGTCACACCTAAGCGGCACGGACGCACAATAACTTGGCAACAACACCGAGGGGGGTGCACCTGGGTGTTGTTGCAGCCGGTGATGGGAGGTGGAGCGCGGACACGTTCCCACAGGGAGTCCTCGGTCTGTCCCCGGGACCAGTCAGGGAGTCCTCTGTCTGTCCCCGGGACCAGTCAGGGAGTCCTCGGTCCACCGCTCCTCACCTGAGCTCATGCCGATGACTCTGTTTGACTCTCAGTGAGTTCAGTGGGTTTATCAGCAGCTCTTCTACTCGGCGGATGTTCTGGGGTTCTTTCCATTCTCAGCTCCTCAGGGCGCCGCGTAGCAGCAGCATCACATGTGTTATGATAAAGCTGTAGATACAGCGGTAATGAAACAGGAGCTCATGTAACTACACCTGATAAGATGAGGAACTCGGTCTCTAGGACTAGATCTAGGTTAAGGTCTAGGTCTGTGTCTAGGACTAGGTCTAGGTCTGTGTCTAGGTCTGTGTCTAGGTCTAGGTCTGTGTCTAGGTCTGTGTCTAGGTCTAGGTCTAGGTCTGTGTCTAGGTCTAGGTCTGTGTCTAGGTCTAGGTTCAGGTCTGTGTCTAGGTCTAGGTCTGTGTCTAGGTCTCGGTTCAGGACGAGGTCTAGGTCACGTTGGATCACGTTGGTCCCGTAAACAATACGTCGTTCAAAAGGCAGATGTGCTTTTTTTTTTTACGTGATGGTTGTTTGTTTTCTAACTGACAGACGTGGAGAATCTTGATTTGTCAACTTGCTATTAAAAGGAAATTAATGACACATTTATACATACTCCTCCTCCTCCTCCTCTTCATCTCTTGCATCATGATGAGCTCCTTGAAGTCTCTGCTTTGTCGTTAGACCACAGGTGAGCGGGTGGAGCTAGATGTGTGGTCAGCGTGACCTCAGAGAGGAAAACCAGTTGAGATGACCTACTTTTTACAATCAGGAAAAAGGTGCAGCCAACTTCACATTTTAAATGTGTGCACGGTGTGTCAACTGAATAATTCAGTTTAGTGTATTTTATGTAGCCCAATATCAGAAATTAAGAATTTGAATTGGGTTTTACAATCTGTAGACATACGACATCCCTGACCTTTGACCTCACATCAGATCAGGAACAACTCCCAAGAAAAAAACTAAATAATATATTTTTTTAAATAGAAACGTGAAATCCTCGACTTTGTTTCTAAAAATGTAATAAACAAGACAAAAAGTATATTTAAAAAACCACTTGGTCCCAGTTTAGTGTTCAGATAACATTCGCTAACGAGAAAATTTAATTTCTGCTGAAAATGAGTTGGAACGCTGAAAGCTGGAATATATGAGAAACCGAAAAAAGAAATGCAGAAAATAGTTGAAAATGGCTTTTTTTAAATTGCATAATCTAAAGACTCCAAGAGCTAAATTACAATCCAGGAAAAGCTGGAAGCTAAACGAGTGTACTGTCACAGTAGTAGTAGTAGTAGAAGTAGTAGTAGTAGAATATATTATATTTTTTAGTAGAAATACCAGTGAGTGGAAGAAGTAGTCGCAGCACTTAGATAGATAGATATATACATTATTAATCCCCAAGGGGAAATTTGTCAAAATTTAACCACAGAAGCTACAGCTGAGGATCATGGGAATTGTAGTTCTGCAGGTATTTGCTCACAAACCAGAGAGCTGAACGACATTATCATCCTTAAAGAGAGTAAAATATAACTCTGGCACGAGGTAACTTCTTATTACCCCAACAGGACCAATACAAAATAAAGTGTTGACAGAGTGACATTATCAAAGTGGAATATGTACCAAAACACTTGAGGAAGCTTTGTTCCCAAAGGGTTCATTCAGTCTATTTGAAGAGGTGCGATGGTTATTGATGTTGTTCAATGTGAGAACCCAGCTGGTACCCGAAGGCACAGCAGCTTCATGCGAACACCGTGAGTCTGACCCGTCAGAGGAGACTCGTTTGTAGATGGTACAGCACTGCCCTCTAGTGGCAGAGGAACAACACTGCATGATCTGATGAGTCTAATGAACATCATAATAGAAGAAGACTTGAAACTAGAGATTCAGACTAAAAACTCAAGTTTACAATGTGAGGGAATCAATCACAAGAGATGTAGTCCTTTTCTCATAGACTTCTACACAAGCAGACTTCTGCCATTATATATATATATATATATATATATATATATATATATATATATATATATATATATACAATGCATCCGGAAAGTATTCACAGCGCTTCACTTTTTCCACATTTTGTTATGTTACAGCCTTATTCCAAAATGGATTAAATTCATTATTTTCCTCAACATTCTACACACAAAAACCCATAATGAAAAAGTGAAAACTGTTTTTTGCAAATTTTTGCTAATCTGTTAAAAATAAAGAACGAAAACATAACATGTACATAAGTATTCACAGCCGTTGCCATGACACTCAAAATTTAGCTCAGGTGCATCCTGTTTCCACTGATCATCCTTGAGATGTTTGATTGGAGTCCACCTGTGCTAAATTCAGTTGATTGGACATGATTGAGAAAGGCACACACCTGTCTATAAGGTATCACAGTTGACAGTGCATATCGTTGTTCTATGAAGAGAGGAGAACCTTCCAGAAGGACAACCATCTCTGCAGCACTCCACAAATCAGGCCTGTTTGGTAGAGTGGCCAGATGGAAGCCACTCCTCAGTGAAAACACATGACAGCCCGCCTAGAGTTTGCAAAAAAGCACCTGAAGGACTCTCAGACCATGAGAAACAAAATTCTCTGGTCTGATGAAACAAAGATTGAACTCTTTGGCCTGAATGCCAGCGTCATGTCTGGAGGAAACCAGGCACTGCTCCTCACCTGGCCAATACCATCCCTACAGTGAAGCATGGTGGTGGCAGCATCATGCTTTGGGGATGTTTTTCAGCGGGAGGAACTGGGAGACGAGTCAGGATTGAGGGAAAGATGAATGCAGCAATGTACAGAGACAGCCTCGATGAAAACATGCGCCAAAGGTGCTTCAACAAAGTATTGAGCAAAGGCTGTGAATACTTATGAACATGTTATGTTTTCGTTGTTTATTTTTAATAAATGTGCAAAAATTTGCAAAAAACAGTTTTCACTTTGTCATTATGGGTTTTTGTGTGTAGAATGTTGAGGAAAATAATGAATTTAATCCATTTTGGAATAAGGCTGTAAAATAACAATGTGGAAAAAATGAAGCGCTGTGAATACTTTCCGGATACACTGTATATCTAGGTATTTAGACACCTTTAAATTGTTCATTCTTTGTTTCATTGCAGCCATTTGCTAAAATCAAAAAAGTTCATTTTATTTCTCATTAATGTACACTCAGCACCCATCTTGACAGAAAAAAACAGAAATGTAGAAATGTTTGAAAATTTATTCAAAAAGAAAAACTGAAATATCACATGTTCATAAGTATTCAGACCCTTTGCTGTGACACTCATATTTATATTGTTTAATTCATCTGGTTTCATGTGTTCAAGTCCCATCGTTACTCCTAGTGTTGTGCACATGTATAGTATTGGGATGAACACCCACGTGCCCTCTTTGTTTACCGCTATTGTTTTAGGTCTGCTTCCATTGGTAACTGTGTGTTTAACGTCACGTTGCAATGAATTGTGGGCAATTCCCGTGGGCAGTCTGCCAGAGAGCCCTCAAACATGGACCTAGCGGTCTTCTAACAGCTCTCATCATGTCGCACACGTAAATACTTCCGGTTCATTTCACAAGGGAGAATAACGCGTCATAGTGGAAGTCGGTATGAAGTGAGCAGAGGGAAGAAGGAGGCGCTTTGTGTTTACCTCCATCTGGAGCTTCGTCCTCTCGCTCGGAGCAACGGAAACATGGCGTCCGCCGCGGCGCTCCTTCTTTTAACGGTCGCGTGTGTCTGCGGAGGAGCTGCGGCCGAGAGGACGCTGGTCTACGTGACCGTAGTGAGTAACGTTCATGGAATAAAGCTACGGAAGCTGGGTGGTACTGTTTTTTTTCGCGGCGTTTTCTCGTCGACGCTCACGGGAACTGCATTAAAAATAGAGGATGTTGTGTGTTTTCATTTCGCTTCTCTGCAAACGTGTTTAATATTATTATTTTAAACACGAATTGATCCGTCAATTAACACATCGAGTCACGTGTTGAATTTACTACCCAGCATTATTTATTTTGATTTTATTTTGTAGAAATAAAGCTAATTTTGTGTCTGGTGACCGTTTGCTCGTGACTGTTAATAAGGCGTTGCGTTTGTTTACACTTTAAAAAATGGGTATTTACAGATGGCGTTTATAATTAAATATAATACAGGATTTATAGGTTTTGTATTTAGAGTCGTGTAACGCCACACAACAAGTGAAGACAGACGGCGTTTCTCAATATGCGTTCTTGTGCGTGCTTTCCTTGTGTCCTCGTGTCTCGTCATCAGTCTCAGCCCGAGTACATGTTCCAATTCAAAGTTCGCTTCTCGCAAAGCACGGTCAAAACACCCGGATGTGACTCCCACTTTCCGGAGGATGCATCAGAGGAGACTTGTGCGTACTTTGGCCAGCAGACATCTCAGAATGCATTTCACCAGCAACCGGAAACGATATCGGAGGAGAAAATAAACAACTGACAGATGACTTTTTATAATTACTACTGTTGAGTCACGGAATGTCATTTTAGGATGTTTTGTTTATTTGACTGTAAAAAATAATTTACAGTGAATAATTAGAGTAAACTCAGGAGCAAGAACAGCTGATGTGGTGACGTCATCAAGTCAGCTGCTGTTCCAATCGCAGAAAGACCGTCCTCCCGTCCTCCGGAGTCTGGACTCCCAAGTCCAGACTCCAAAAGAACACAAGTCTGTACTTGTGTACTTTGAATTGAGAAACGCCGAGAAACTCTGTTGGCACGAGCTGCGGTCGAGTGACTCGTCATCCTCGAGCCAGCCAACAATTATCTCGCAAACACGTTAAAAGAAAAGGAAACTGATTATGCCTTTTCGAATTTTCTCAAAAACCGTAAAGAAAATTCTCATAAAATTAGACACGCACATAGTTGAGGTCTTCCTGACATTTTATCATAACCTCTGAAGGAACTCCTGTAATCAACGTCCACATGTGAGGACATTATGCATATGAATGCCATGTGAGCTGATTCAGGAAGAACTTGTTGAAGTACCAGCTTTTCTGCCCCTTTGACCTGTGACCTGTTTGCAGCTCACTTTCAGAATTGATTGTGTCAACAAGCAACAACAAGCCCCACTCAGATGAGACATGAGGCATGTAGCTCTCTTTGCTTCATGTCTATTAATGAAATGTGATTTATGTATGTCTCACGATAGACTTTAATCCTGTGGCTGCAAGGATTATTGCATTTTTGTCAGCTCCCTGATAGAAAGACGGACCTGCTAACCCACAGATATCTTCTCTACGTCGGCCTACATAGACCAACATCACATGTTGAAATGGAAAAAGCTTGCTGTGTTGTCGCTGGGTGTTGCCTGACTCCTCCTCTCTGTCTGCCCTCCAGTTGTTTCGCCATGGCGACCGGTCCCCAATCAAAGCCTTCCCCTCCGACCTCCACCAAGAGGCCGCCTGGCCGCAGGGCTTCGGCCAGCTGTCCCAGGTAGAGGCGGGGTCATCGTGAACTTCTTTGAGACACAATGGATGCATTCAAACGCCTCACTGAAGTGTTTTGAAGCTATTCATTTGGGACCATCAGTTTCCCCTGCAGCAGGGCACCATTTCCTCCCGTTTATATTATATTATTATATTGTCGCTCTTTAGACTCCTATTTGTGCACACAAAAAATTTACAAGCTTAAAAAATAGGTCAACCACGCCCTGTGATGTCATCGGTGTGTTTTTCAGGAGGGCATGAGGCAGCACCTGCACCTGGGGAAGTTCCTCAGGCTCCGGTACTCGGGACTGCTGAACCAATCCTACGACAGACGCGAGGTAACCTCTCCGGTCACATGACGCCTCACAAGCCAAGACAGACGATCATTCAGATTTCCCACTCTGGTGCTAGAATTCCTGCAGCCTGAAGGAGATGTTCCCCGGGAGAGGAGGCGCCGCTTTTACTACCCTTTTTTATTTCTTTGGACCCCCTAACCCGGCGCCTCCTTCTGTCCGCAGATCTCCGTCCGCAGTACGGACTACGACCGCACCCTGATGAGCGCCGAGGCCAACCTCGCAGGTTTGACCCCCCGCTCCACCTGTCCCCCCCCCCCCCCTCTGCCTTAACAGCCTCCCGTCCGTTGTCCAGGTCTCTACCCCCCCGCTGGTCAGCAGGTCTTCACCCCAGACCTGAAGTGGCAGCCGATCCCCGTGCACATGGTGCCACTACTTGAAGAGAGGGTACGACGTGTTGTCATGGCGATAGTTTCCTCTCGCTGTAAATGATCGTCTTACACGTTGTCTGAACTCCCCCCCCCCCCCTTCAGCTTCTCAGTTATCCTCTTGATGACTGTCCTCGCTACAAGCAGCTGATGAATGAAACCGAGCACACGGAGGAGTTTCTTAATGTCACCACTAAGTACCAGGTACGGGCGTGGGATGGAGGGGGGGAGGGGAATGAGAATGTTTTTGTTGACTGGCGTTTCTACTCCCTGCAGGACGTTATAGAGCTGGTGAGGAATAAAACCGGACTGAATCACACGAGTGTGGAATCTGTCTGGAGTGTGTACGACACACTCTTCTGTGAGGTGAGCGCACACACACACACACACACACACACACACAGTCTATTGTATACTATGTGACAAAGTATAGTTCTCTGAGATCTTTAATTGGAAAGTTCAACAAAGGGAAGGGCCATAAATATAAATAAATATTGTGAGGTTTACCTCTCCGAGATGGAACTTTTTAGCTGGTGGCATGCTGCTTTTCAAGTCTTGAAGAAGGACGGCTAATTAGGTCACTGCGCATTCCTTTCAAAATAAGAGCGTCCCTTTTTCAATTCACAAGCTGCGTTTCCAATAGAGGCGAGTTATCTGTACATTTCCATTGGCCGAGAATGTAACTGAGCAAGTCTCATGGTGTCGGGTTTCAGTCTTGTGCCACGACTGCCAACATCACTTTGATCTAATCCAGAGGAACAGAATCCAGTTTCATTTCCACTTTCCTCTTTGTCTAGTTAACAAATGTCACGACTTGTATTTCAGCATACCGCCTTCTGTATTTCTGGGTGTGTGTGTTTGTATATATATTTATTTATATATATATATATGTATTTATTTATATATATTTATTTATATTTCTATATTTATTTATATTTATTTATTGATATATATTTATTTATATATATATATATATATATAATGTGGAGCCAGAGGACTCACTGTTGACGAGAAGGGGGAAAAATATGCTTGATATTGTCGTTTGAAGTTCCTCTTCTAATCCGGTGTTTCTTAATTCCCACTGTTTTCTCCTGCTGGTGAACTCAGTCCTGTCACAACATGACGGCTCCCGACTGGGCGACCCCTGATGTCCTGGAGAAGCTCAGATTCCTCAAAGACTTTTCATTCCAGGTAACGGCGGGAAGCGGTAGTTACGGTTCCATTCAGGCCTTCTGGTCTCGATGCTACGGCGTAGCTACAGTCACTGTTTATGTTCACGCAGACCACGTTCGGGGTCTACGAACAACAAGAGAAGAGCCGGCTGCAGGGAGGTATGTGGAGCTCAGTGGAGCGATGGGGGAACCTGTTACCCAGGGCAACAGTGTGACTCATAGGTCTTTTTAATGGAGCAAAGAGATGCCGAATACCAGGACGTAATACTTGTTGGGAGATACATTCACGTTGTTGACGCACCATGAGGCGTCGAGTTGAACACAGGACTAAACGGGGGACATGAGAGCTTCTGTTTCCGTTCTTTGAGGTATCCTACTGGGGGAAATAGTGAAGAATCTCACCGAGATGGCCGTGCCAGACCCGAAGCGGAGGCTGAAGATGATGATGCTGTCGGCGGTAAGAATCTGGACCGAGCCAGACTCCTCTGTTTCCAGTGTTTACGCGAAGCTGAGCTAGGCGTCTTCTGGCTGCAGCTTAACGTGCTACTGATCTTCTACCTCTTGGGGGATAACAAGTTGGTACACTTTCACAAAATGTCAAAACATTAACGTTTTAATTGTGTGTGTGTGTGTGTGTGTGTGTGTGTGCCGCAGCACGACACCACTGTCGCCGCTCTGCAGTCCAGCATGAACGTGTTCAACAGAAGACAGCCGCCGTATGCCTCCTGCCAAATGTTTGAGCTGTACAGGGACGACAACGGGTAACGCAGACGACACGTCGACATGAACAATAAACACATTCTGTGCGCTACTCGGGAGCTTTTTTATTTTTTTATTTTTATCCAATGGCTCTGTAGAATATATTTTGTTACCTACACTTATATTCTATTTGTAAATGCTTTTTTTTTTTTTAAATGGACACTAATTTTAAATATATTTTTTACAAATCTCATGTACCCCCTGGAGTGCCTTCACGGACCCCCATTTTAGAACCACAATCATGTGGCATCAGACCAATCAAAGACTGTAAAGCTCTGTCTCTCTCTCTCTGTGTCTCTCTGTCTTTCTCTCTCTGTCTCTGTTCCTCTCTCTGTTCCTCTCGCTCTGTCTCTCTCTCTCTCTCTCCCCCAGCTCTGTCTCTGTGTCGTTGGCGTACCGTAATGACAGCTCCGTGGAGGCGTTCCCTCAGCAGTTACCCGGCTGCGCCCTTGACTGCCCCTTAGAGGACTTTGTGAGGATCACAAAGTCCTCCATTTCAGAAGACCGCGACAAGGAGTGTCAACTGCCGTCGGCGGGGAGGGATAAAGGTACACACACACACACACACACACTAAAACAAGTTTTACATTGACAAAGAGACCGTGCCACTATTCATCCATTTCTTTCCCCCCGTTCCGTCTCCAGAGGTGATCATCAGCCTGGCGGTGTGCGGCTGTCTGCTCCTCGGCCTCATCGTCGTCCTCCTCTGCGTGATCTGCTGGCAGAAGGAGCCGGTCGGCAGCCGGGGATACCACCAGGTGATCAACGGCGAGGAATCCTGACGCAAGCACCAGCTCCTCCCCCGGAGGTCAGCGAGCGCGGCGGCGGCCGGCGACGGCAGCAGCGGCGACGACGGCGACGACGAATTCTGAACCGTTTCAAAAAATAATTATTGGAAATTTCTCCGGACGGTTTCCTCGACGCGTTTTGGGACGGCGGCTTCAACGACTGCTTTTTCCGCATCTCTCTAAACTAACGTGACGGGTGAGACGTTGAGGCGCCGTTCTGTGCGTCTCGCGGCTTGAAAAGTCCACAAAGTATCAGAGAGTCGATGCTTCTGAAGCCGTGAGGACGTCGGAGTGGTCCTGCATCGTCGGCTCGATCGAAACCTCTTGGGCTCACGGTGATTCTCCGCCCACGATGTTTCCACGAGTTCTTACGGATCACGTCTTTACGGGCGGAACATTAATCTAGTTTATGTCGACGCTGAAGACTAACGGCCGAGATGCCTTCAATACTTTTGATGTTTCCCCTTTTTTTTAGGGGGGGTTCTGACTTTTTGGTTAACTCGTAACGATAAGCTCTCGGCTAGGAGGAGTGGGTGTCTATCGTCTTCGAAACAGGATGAGATTTAATGTCCAAAGTTTAACCCCGCCCCCTGGATTTGATTGGTTTAAACCAACGGGGTGGGGCTAAACAGGCACATCCACATTGAAAGCGACCTGGAATGACAGGTTAGCTCACGGTGTTTGTTATACAGTGGTGGGATGTGAAAGGACGAGTCCTTAATTACAAATGGTGTTTTTGTTCTTTGTTAATTTGATGATACTTTAGGTGTATTTGGGTCTTAATGCAGGGGACGTTTTGGAGAAGTACCTAATGTAAAGTCTTGTAAACAAGTATAAATACTAATGCAGTCTTGACCAGAATTCTGCTCTAAGTCCGGATTCTGGACTGTTTGGTGGCATCAACCGTGGAGAACAAAATATCCTCGACAATTCACGTTAATCATCAGTATCGTGTCCAAACTGTCATTAAAAATTGATTTCACGCTGTAAGAAATTCAGACTTTTGCTTGTGTGAGATATTTTTTGGGGGTAAATAAAAGAAATCAATGTGAAGGTGGCGGTGGGAACTCTGAGCTGCGGTCCGGACTGAACTGGGATGAACTCATTAACTCGGCCTCATGACCAGCTGCACGGGGTCATGTCTGTGCCGCTTGCCGGTGGTTTGATGCCGATCTGCGTACGTGTGGTATGTGGAGGGCAGTAAGCTTCCTTTCACACAGAGTAATATTCAAACTAGTGATCCACTGACACATTGTGGTTACCTTTGTTTTAAAAACAGTGCAGTGGGCCTTTATTTCAACAGGAAAGTGCTCTTCTTGCATACATCGTTAGCATCTCTTGGTACATTCAGTATGGCCACAGATAATCCAGAACATGAAACGGTTAATACAAAACAATTGCCGTTGTTATAGCTGATAAGAGCCACGTGGTTATCACCGTGGAAAGAAAACAAGACACGGAGATGATTGCAGAAGCTGCAGATGTTGATTTATCTTCAGTTCCGTGGGTTTATACCGGTGTCCGGTGATGTTTTCATCGTTTTAATGGTCATTTACAGGTTGGGTGTGTGTTGGGTAGCATTGTTCCCTCCAGCCCTGACAGATGGGGACACTGGTTTGGGTCACATGCTTCCAGAGATTCGTAAAGTGAATAACAATGAGAGAAAACTGGGGGGAAAAAATGGCATTAAAGCAAACTGGAAAACTTAAATGTTAAGGTCACACACACATTTTAACTCAAACACACACGTGGATTAGGAATCGATTAAGTTGACGACAAAAAAACGCCACCCGTTTCTTGTGCAAAGATTTTTTTTCCTTCAGGAATGAAAGCATGTAATGGCACGTTGATATTTCCTTTCTCGAAGGATAAATAGTTAAAAAAATAACAACGACGATTGAAGAAAATTCATAAAACGTGTACAGGAGACGAAATCCTACATTCAGGCCCAAAGCCTTTTCTCTCTGACGGTGAACTTCCTCTAAGTGCAAAGTTTTGCCTCACGATTCACGAAAGGATCCCATCGCGCGGCAGGATTTTGGTCCAACGTCTGTTTTCAGCAACAATCCCTGCAGGGCGCGTTTCGACTTCAAAGAAGGCTCATTCTGATGTTTTGATCCACCGTCCGAATGATACGGCAGAACCAATATATTTTGGATCCCCAACGTTCAGCAACGAGCGTGGCGCCCCCCGCCCCGGGTCTCCCCGTGGTTTCCATTGTTCAGTTATAGGGAAGTAAACCTGGATTTGGCTGCAGTTCTATATCATCACTGCAGTGGCATGTTCTTGTTTGAGTGGATTTAGTGGGTCGTTAAACTCATCTGTTGACACTCTTTCTCCATATCAATGCATTTTGTTGGTTATATTTTTTACACTGAGCTTGTGCTATCACGCATATAGCAGCTATACATCTACATTTCACATCTACTCTGCGGCTGTAAGCGGTCTACATGGATGATACTTTTGAACGCTTGATGGCTATTAAAACCGCAATAAGCTTATTTTTACATATCCAAACAAAATGTGCATCCCGGACTGCGGAGGCACGCTAACGTCTCGAGCTTTGCCGATGTCGCCCGCACCGCTTTTGTATTTCTGTGGATCTAGAAACTAAAAATCGCTGAAAACATAGAAACACAATTGATGAAATGTACAAGCAAAGGATAATTATCTGGTCCCTGATGATTCCAGTCTCAGAAATGCTAACGGACCAGAATGTTTTAACATAAAAAGTTAAGTCTTTGACGTTTTAGGTGCATTAAACGCTAAAACGGTGGTCAACAACCTGCGCTTGCTTTTTTGTTCTGGTCCCTACGTGACATTTAAAGACCGCGTCGTCTTTAGTTTCTGGTGCCGGCACGTTCCTCTGGAATAATTTGGCAAACCAAACTTTTAGGCTCAAGCTGGTTCTGAGCGATGCCTCAGGGTATCGCTCAGAAGTTCCTGTTTGGATGTATCGAGGGAAGCAAAATGGCGCAGAGAAAACCGCAGGAAGATGTTAGTTATTCGTCAGGTTTTTTTACAATCTTTACGGGCGGACCCTGCTCAGTTCTGCGGGGTGCAGAAATACGTTTGCGACCCGCAGTAATAATTCTGTGGCGTGGAAAAGTAGTTACTGTGGTGATGGTGGTGATGGTTGCTCTGCGGGGTGGAGTAGTAGTTGTGATGGTGGTGGTTGTGACTCTGGATGTTTCCGTAGGCAAAGAGGAGGGGGGCCGTGGAAGACGGCGGCGTTTGCCGAGTGGGAGCAACGCCCGCCGCCAGGGTGCCGGTGCGTTGGATGGAGCCGTACCAACTGGACGTGCCCGGCTGGGGGGGGGTGGACAGGAGGCTGAGGGAGGAGGAGGAGGAATCAAGCAAAAGTCATTTCATCACACGGGGTATTGATTTCTCTCGGGTGTGCGCCCACCTGGCCCGATCGGTCCGGCTAGTCACGCTTCTGGACAGGTCGTCATCGCTGTCGTACCGCCGAGGGTTGTCGAAGAAATACGCCCTGGAGCTGAAGCTGTGGCTGTTGATCATCCCTCCTGGGGCCTGAGGGGCACAAGGGATCCATTACATGCGTCGCCCTGGAGGGTCACGGCTCCGTCCCACCGCCGCCTGACAACACAACATGTTAAGGTACCAGGTTCTGGTTCGGTTTCTGGACTCGGAAGAAAACCACCACCAGACTTGTCGGTAGAAGCTCCCAGAAGAACAGAATGATCCCGAAAGCAACGTAGGCTTCGCCGCTGATCTCCTGCACATCAGCCTGACACACACACACAGAACATGTTAGGTATCCTGCTCTGGCATTCGGGCTTTTTACATCATGCCTTACACCAGGGGCGTCAAACTCATTTTCACCGTGGGCCGCATCAGCATCATGGCTGCCCTCTTAAAGGGCCGGTGTAACTGAAACACTCTATGAACTACTCCCGAACATATTGTTAAATAACTCCCTTTGCATTTGATTCTTGTTTATTTGAATGTAGAAATATTATACATAAGAAAAAGTCTCCAATATTATCACATACATCCATTGAACTTGAAACCTTCAAAATAAAAGCACAGGATATTTCTTTTGAAATGTCTTTAAGAAAGGGTGATCAAATGTCTTTCAAGCCATCAGGGGCCACATCAAATGACGTGGTGGGCTGAATTCGGCCCGCGGGCCTTGTGTTTGACACCTGTGCCTTACACTATCGATATCGCTTGTGTCTGGCAGCCTTAAAGGGCCAGTGTGCACGATTTGGCACGTTGCAACCAACGCAAACTTCAACCAAGAGAACTACGGGGGGCCGATGTAGACTCATTGTTTGGTCTACTACTGGCGCCACACGGCGGCCAGCAGGGACAGAATCAAGTTGAGATTATGCCCCCCCCCCCCCCCCACACACACAGGGTTTCTGGGTGCCGTACCTGATCAGAGACGCTGTACCATCCGTAGTTGAAGGGCCCGGGTCGGTCCTGCGGCGACAGGGCCACCGCCACCAGGTTGAAGCAGGCTCTGGACGTGTAGAGCAGGATCACCGTGGACCCGATGGCTGTGGCCTGGCACACCGACGTGCCCTGGGCGGAGGAGCAACCGCGCTTACTACAAGTCATGCGTCAGGCTTTTACTGTCGGGGAGATGAGAACTCACGAGCTCCCCCTTTTTTTTTTATTTTATAAAAGAAGATACAGTAGTAGTTTGAGTTTGAATGTGACCGTGTGCGTGGGTACGCTGCAGTGTGCGATCAGGTCACCTTGGACTCCAGGTAAACGTTGGCGGAGGACATCTTGGCGGTCTTGAAGACGCAGACGGCCAGAGAGACGGCACACAGCACGAACAGGCTGTCGTTGATCAGGACCCGGGCCAGCACCGCGTGGCGGATACCCCCATCACTGGGGAGACAAAGGGCACGGAGCCTCGAGTGAAGCTGTTCGAGAGGGGGGGGGGGGGGGGCTGTTCTTGGCTTCGGTTCGTTTACCTGGGAGATTCAGAGCGCTCCAGAGCCGCCTGCACCAACAACGCACACGTTAGATTCACCACCAGGAAAAATACCCCGAGGCACAGGAAGAGCAAGCACAGAGGAACCCTGAGGAGAGAAGGAGATGAGGGAGAGTGAGAGGAGGAGGAGAGAAGGACAGGAGGAGAATGAGAGAAGGAGAAAAGAAGAGGAGAGGGTGAGAGAAGGACAGGAGGAGAATGAGAGGAGGAGAGAAGGGGAGAGGAGGAGAAAAGAAGAGGAGCGGAGGAGAGAAGGACATGAGGAGAATGAGAGGAGTAGAGACAGTGTGAGGACAGCCAAAGCAATGGGTCCTTTTTCCTTACATAACAACTCATTCAAAATGCTGTGTGTGTCTGTGTGTGTGTGTGTGTGTGTGGTTGATAACTGAATTACACGTCTATATTCTGATGACAAAGGACAAAATAAACGTCAAACAGCGATAAAAGAGAAGTGAACAGGACGGACTCACCTGTATTTGGTGAGCTCTGGGGAGTACTTGGCTTTAGCCTTGAACATCACCTGTCCAAAGGAAAGTCATGACTCATTACAGAGATACACATGCTGCTTTAAGTGCTGTACAGATCACAGCTTGGTCTCCAGATGATGATGTCATCGTTGAGAGGAATAAACACATCTCTCATCTCTCCTGTCGGAGCCTCCAGCCTGAGCTTCGCCTCCGAGCATCATGTTTGATTGAGATTTAGAGGCTGTGGACGTAAACACTCCTTTTGTGTGAGAGCGGAGGCCAGAGGGAGGTCATGGTAACCCGCGGATGAAGCAGCCAGCCAACAGAACTAAATGAATAAATAAATACGATATCAAGGAGGAAATGTTTCAAAATCAATATTATGTATTTTTAATTTGTGGCAGAGAATGAGATTTGATAGGCTGCAGCTTTCCCGTCGGGTTATAAAAGGGGAAGTGAAGAGCAGGAGTCATGCCTGACTCATCAGTGTGTGTGTGTGTGTGTGTGTCAGACAGGATGTGGAGCGCCGTTTCTCCACCAGGTTGAACAAATCCACAGCGTTTTAGTCAAATATGGTGGTGAGGACACTTTGATTTAGCCAAACTGAATTAAAACTATATTATTTGTGGAGTCCTAAAGATATTAAATTAGTCGGGAAACAATAAATATATTTTTGATTCATAACTTCAACATAACCAGGATTGTACGGAGGGAGAACACGACATCTCTTACTCGGGTCTGACTCAAACACCACAAGTAGGGAAGGTGTGTTCCAGAGCTGGCCGGTCACATGGTCACATGGTCTCATAGTCACATGGTCTTCCCCAACATAGATTGAGATGAACACTTCTAAAACTCACGATGACCATTTTATTGGTGATAATGGAAAGAAAACAGTCAGTTTAAAGTCCTTTCAGGACATTTAGTGCAACTTCCTGGATTCCCTGTTACCCTCACAAGGTGGAGTTATTCCTGTGAGGTCACTGCGTTGACCAACAGGCCTCACATGAAGAACCATAACCATGTGTCTTATTTAATCTGGACCATGCAACACACACTCCTCTCACCGGCCAATGACCTGCTCTGCTAATGTGCTCTCAATTAACCAATTAGTTATCCGGTGGTCCATAAAACAAACTGTCAAAGCATCATGGGAGCTGTAGTTATGCAACATCTGGTTTTCTAAAATCTGACAACTGGTGTGTGTTTAAAAAAAATGTTTTACTGCAAATCCAATGTGTCCAAATGTATTTGTCCCCCCGCCCCTGTGCAGTCCTACCTGTGTGAAGTAGAGGTTCAGGAGGCAGAGGGTGAAGAACTGCAGGCACACGGGGCAGCAGTAGAGCAGCCAGTAGGCCAGAGGCTGCAGCCGGTTGGCCTGCACCACATTTCTGAAGTAGAAGGAGAAGAGGGTCGTCCTCAGCGCGGCCCACAGCAGGCACAGGAACAGGAACACGCTCTGGTAGCTGAAGCGCTTGTGTCCGTAGTGCAGGATGAGCCACAGCTGCAGGTAGACGAAGGCGAACAGGACGCAGTACAGGACGGTGTACACGGCCGTGAGGCCGAGCTCGAGTGTCGGGGAGATCGCCGCTCCGGGGGACTCCTCCAGTGAGGTAAACAAGTGGGACTCGACCTCCTCTCCGGCCGACAACATCTCCACTGGCCCCGCTCACTAACACATGGGATGCTGCGCGGGCAGAAACACACACTGCAACTGGGTCAGACCCGGGTTAGATGCCCCGCGGATGACTACAAAAAGACGAGGTTATTCGGGTGAAGACGTGCGATGAAAGCAGTTTATTCTGCAAAGAAGTGTCATAGTGAAGCTGCGCCGGGGTATAAATCCGATACTGGGCTGAAGAAGATGTGGGGTCTAGTTTTAAGAAAATGCGCGAGGGTAAAAAATAAGAAGAAAGGGGGAAAGAAAACAAGAGAGGTCCATCTGTGAATCTCTGCAAAGCTGTTCTCTGCAAAAAAACAACTTAAGGGGGGGGACACCTCCAGATCAGCTGTGATGCAGTTTTAGACCCGCCCCCGTTGCGCTCCACTAAAACGGAAACTGGTGTTTCATGGGCCGCCATCTTGGCTCAATTTGAGGCTCATTTGCTCGCGACACAGCGCACTGCGGAGCCACAGATTCTCGCCAGTTTCCGAGCAAAATCCACGGCTAAATCCCCCAAGAAAAACACGCCAACTTTCTCATTGCTTCGCTTCATTGGCTAATGCAGCCGCCCAACCTCTATAGATCCATCACTCCATTGGTTCACGATGATGTCAGCTGCGGCAGTGGCCGCCCTTTACGTGCTTGTGATTGGATAGGTGTTAAAGCCAAACCGGTTCCCCAATCTCATTGGCTCAACCAAGCAAGTAGGCGTATCTTGCTGAGAAAAGAGACATCAAAACAATTTACGTCAAGTTACTGAACAATAAAAAACCGTTGGGAGAAACTGCGGTGGCCTTCAAAATAAAAGCTTAAAACGCTGGCGTGTACAACACTGAAACATTTGGGAGCGACTGTAAAACAGCCACATATATAGCTAAACATTCTGACAGTATCATTGTCACGTTTATCATACCAGTGTGGACAACTCAAGAACCTCGCAATACATTGTATGATTAAATGGCAACCGGAAGTTGGTTTAAGTCTTTTAGCTTGACACCTTTTTCAAACTTCACTGGGCAGCTTCAGGACACACAACTTCACACAGGTTCTTGTTACAACGTTAGGACTCCAACGGACATATATATATATATATATATATATATATATATATATATATATTTTGTATTCCCGAGTGTTGACGTTATCTCGCCAAATGGACGAACACTCCTCGGCAGGAAGCTAGGATGAACGTGCACCGCATCCTTCACAACTAAATAAGCGTCGTTATTGGGCCTTTCTTCTTGATATACGTCTGGGGAAAGATGTTGCTTTTTAAACCAGCGTCATAATGTAAGCTGTCTGCGTTAACCGCGGCGACTACCCGTGGTTTGTAACGTTTGTGCCGCTTGGACAGACACAAGTTGAACTTAAACTCCTCCTCTCAGGTAACGCTCACATTAACTTTACTTTTTATTATCTCCACCGCAGACATAATCTTTAGTAATCATGGC